>NC_060276.1:31070726-31392666 GCF_021613505.1 Equus quagga
AATAAATGAAATAGAGACTAAAATAACAATAGAAAAAATTAATGAAAACAAGAGCTGGTTCTTTGAAAAGACAGACAAAGTTAACAAACCTTAGCTAGACTCACCAAGAATAAAATAGAGAAGGCTCAAATAAATAAAATCAAAAATGAAAGTGGTGAAATTACAGTAGACACCTCAGAAACACAAAAGATTATAAGAGAATACTACAAAAAGCTATATGCCAACAAATTGGATAATTTAGAAGAAATGGATAAATTCTTAGAATCATACAACCTTCCAAAACTGAATCAAGAAGAAGTAGACAATTTGAATAGACTAATCACCAGTAAGGAGATCAAAACAGTAATCAAAAACCTCACAAAAAATAAAAGTCCAGGACCAGACAGCTTCCCTGGTGAATTCTACCAAACATTCAAAGAAGACTTAATGCCTATCCTTCTCAAACTCTCACAAAAAGTTGAAGAGGAGAGGAAGCTTCCTAACTCATTCTACGAAGCCAACATTATCCTGATACCAAAACCAGACAAGGACAACACAAAAAAAGAAAATTATAGACCAATATCACTTATGAACATTGATGCAAATATCCTTCACAAAATACTAGGAAATTGAATACAATAATAGATTGAAAAGATCATATACCATGATCAAGTGGGATTTATTCCAGGCATGCAGGGATGGTTCAACACCCACAGATCAATCAACGTGATACACTACATTAACAAAATGAAGAATAAAACTCACATGATCATCTCAATTGATGCAGAGAATGCATTTGATAAGATACAGCATCCATTTGTGATAAAAACTCTAAATAAAATGCATATAGAAGGAAAATACCTCAACATAATAAAGGGTATATATGACAAACCAACAGCTAATATCATTCTCAATGGAGAAAAACTGAAAGCTTTCCCTTTAAGAATAGGAACCAGAGAAGGATGCCCACTTTCCTCACTGTTATTTAACATAGTATTAGAAGCCCTAGCCAGAGCAATCAGGCAAGGAAAAGGAAATAAAAGTGATGCAAATTAGAAAAGAAAAGAAATGATCACTATTTTCAGATGACATGATTTTATATATTGAAAACTCTAAAGAATCCACTAAAAAACTTTTAGAAATAATAAATGAATACAGTCAAGTTGCAGGATACAAAATCAACATACAAAAATCAGTTGCATGTCTAAACACCAACAATGAAGTAGGAGAAACAGAAATTAATAATACAATACCATTTATAATTGCAAAAAAATGAATAAAATCCCTAGGAATAAACTTAACCAAAGAGGTGAGTGATCTGTGTTGTGAAAACTATAAAACATTGTTGAAAGAAATTGAAGAAGACAAAAAGAAATGGAAAGATATCCCATGCTCTTGGATTGGAAGAATTAACATAGTTAAAATGTCCATACTTCCCAAAGCTCTCTACAGCCTCAACGCAATCCCCATCAAAGTTCCCACAGCATTTTTCACAGAAATAGAACAAAGAATTCTAAAATTTATATGGAACAATGAAAGACCCTGAATAGCCAAAGGAATCCTGAGGAAAAAGAACAAAGCTGGAGCTATCACATTACATATTTTTAAAATATACTGCAAAGCTATAGTAACCAAAACACCATGGTACTTGCACAAAAAGAGACACACAGGTCAAGGGAACAGAATCAACAGCCCAGAAGTAAACCCACACATATACGGACAGCTAATTTTTGACAAGGGATCCAAGAACATACAATGGAGACAGGAGAGTCTCTTGAATAAATGGTGTTGGGAAAACTGAACAACCACAAGGAAAAGAATGAAAGTAGACCACTATCTTACACCATGCACAGAAATGAACTCAAAATGGATTACAGACTTGAATGTAAGACCTGAACCAAGAAACTTCTAGAAGAAAACATAGGCAGCACACTCTTTGACATTGGTCTTAGCAGCATTTTTTAAAACAGCATGTCTGACCCGGTAAGGGAAACAATAGAAAAAATAAACAAATGGGACTACATCAAACTAAAAATATTTTGCTCAGCAAAGGGAACCATCAACAAAATGAAAAGACAACCTAACAATTGTGAGAAGATATTTGCAAACCATATATCAGATAAGGGGTTAATATCCAAAATATATAAATAACTCATACAGCTCAACAACAAAAAAACTAACAACTCAATTAAAAAATAGGTAAAAGATCTGAAGAGATTTCTCCATAGAAGATATACAGATGGCCAACAGGCACAGGAAAGGATGTTCAACATCATTAACTATCAGGGAAATGCAAATCAAAACTACAATGAAATATTACCTCACTCCCATCAGAATGGCTGTAATTAACAACACAGGAACAATAAGTGTTGGAGAGGATTTGGAGAGAAGGGAACCCTTGTACACTGCTGGTGGGAGTGCAAACTGGTGCAGCCACTATGGAAAACAGTATGGAGTTTCCTGAGAAAATTAAGAATAGATCTACCATGCGATCCAGCTATTCCACCGCTGGGTATTTATCCAAAGCACTTGAAAACACAAATGCATAAACATACATGCATCCTTATGTTCATTGCAGCCTTATTCATAATAGCCAAGATTTGGAACCAACCTAGGTGCCCTTCAAGGGACGAATGAATAAAGAAGATGTGGTACATATACTCAATGGAATACTACTCAGCCATAAGAAATTATGAAATCTGGCCATTTGTGGCAACATGGATGGACCTTGAGGGTATTATGCTAAGTGAAATAAGTCATAGGGAGAAAGTCAAATACCATATGATCTCACTCATAAGTAGAAGATAAAAACAATGACAAACAAATACTCTGGGAACAGAGATTGGATTAGTGGTTACCCCAGGGGAAGGGGAGAGGGAGAAGGGTGAAAGGGATGATTAGGCACATGCGTGTGGTGATAGATGATAACTAGTCTTTGGGTGGTGAACATGATGTAATCTACAATGAATTTGAAATGTATTATGATGTACACCTGAAAAAAATAGTATGCTGTTGGCTGTGGTTTTGTCATATATGGTCTTTAAAAGATTGAGGTACTTTCCTTCTATACCCATTTTATTGAGAGTTTTTATCATAAATGGTTGTTGGATCTTGTCCAATGCTTTCTCTGCATCTATTGACATGATCATGTGATTTTCATTCCTCATTTTATTAATGTGATATAGCACATTGATTGATCTGCAGATATTGAACCATTTCTGCACACTTGGAATAAATCCCACTTCATCATGGTTTATGATCTTTTTAATGTTTTGTTGTATTACATTTGCTAATATTTTGTTGAGGATTTTTGCATCTATGTTCATCAGTGATATTGGCCTGTATCTTTGTGTTGTCCTTGTCTGGTTTCGGTATCAGAGTGATGTTGGTCTCGTAGAATGAGTTAGGAAGTGTCCTGTCCTCTTCAGTATTTCAGAATAATTTAAGAAGGATGGGTATTAAATCTTTGAATGTTTGGTTTGAATTCACCAGAGAAGCTGTTTGGTCTTGGACTTGTCTTTTTTGGGAAGTTTTTGATTACTGTTTCAATCTCTTTATTTGTGATTGGTCTATTCATATTCTCTTTTTCTTCTCGATCCAGTTTTGGGAAGTTGTAAGATTCTAAAAATTTACCTATTTCTTCTAGGTTATCCAGTTGTTTGGCATATAGCTTTTCATAGTATTATCTTACAATCCTTTGTATTTCTATGGCATGTGTTGTAATTTATCCTCTTTCATTTCTGATTTTATTTATTTGAGTCTTCTCTTTTTTTTTTCTTAGTGAGTCTGGCTAAGGGTTTGTCAACTTTGTTTATCTTCTGAAATAGCCAGATTTTAGTTACATTGAATGTTTTCCATTTTTAAAATCTCTATTTCATTTATTTCTGCTCTCATTTTTATTATTTTCCTCCTTCTACTGACTTTGGTCTTTGTTTTTTTCTTCTTTATCTAGTTCTTTTAGGTGTAGTTTAAGATTACTCATTTGAGATTTTTCTTTTTTGTTGAGGTAGGTCTGTATTGATCTAAATTTCGCTCTTAATACTGCTTTTACTGCATCCCATAAAGGTTGGTGCATTGTGTTTTCCTTTTCATTTGTCTCCATGTATTTTTTTATTTCTCTTTTGATTTCTTCATTGATCAAATGGTTGTTCACTGAAGGTTGTTTAGTCTCCACTGAACTAGTTTATTTCTAGTTTCAAACCATTGTTTTTGGAAAAGATGCTTAATATGATTTATTGAATTCTTAAATTTATTGAGGCTTGCCTTACTTCCCAACATATGGTCCATCTTTGAGAATGTTCCATGTGCTCTTGATAAGAATGTGTATTCTGCTGTTTTTGGATGTATTGTTCTCTCTATATATATATCTATTAAGTCCATCTGGTCTAGTGTTTCATTTTAGGTTACCATTTCCTTACTGTCTTTCTGTCTGGATGATCTATCTATTGATGTAAGTGGGGTGTTCAGGCCCCCTACTCTTGTTTTGGTGTCAATTTCTCCCTTTAGATTTGTTAGTTGTTGCTTTACATACTTTTGTGCTCCTATGTTTGGTGCATATATATTAATAAGTGTTATGTCTTCTTGGTGAAATGTCCCTTTTTCATTATATAAAATGTCCATTATTGTCTGTTTATCCTTTTGTCTTGAAGTCTGTTTTTTCTGATTTAACTATGGCAACACCTGCTGTCTTTTGCTTGTCATTTGCTTGGAGTATCTTCTTCCAGCACTTCACTCTTAGCCTGTTTGTCTTTAGAACTGAGATGTGTTTTCTGGAGGCAGCATATTGTTGGGTCTTGGTTTTTAATCCATCCAGCCACTCTGTGTCTTTTGATTGGTGAATTCAATCCATTTACATTTAAAGTGATTATTGATATATCAGGGCTTAATACTGCCATTTTATCTCTGTGTTCTGTTTGTTCTATATTTACATTGTTTCTTTTCCCTTGTATTTCTGAGTGCCATATCAGTTGTGGTTTTCTCTGATTGTTTTCTCATTACTTACGATTTGTGACTCTGCTCTGATTTTTTGTATTGTGGTTACCATGAGGTTTGTAAAAAGATCTCACAGATGAGATAGTCTATTGTCTGATAGCCTCTTATCTCTATTAGCCTAAGCACTACCATCCCTTTCACCTTCCCCTTCTATGTTTTTGTTGTCACAAATTATTCTTTTCTGTGTTGTGACTTTGTGAGTAAATTGAAGTGTTTGTAGTTATTTTTGATGCTTTCTTTCCCTTTATCCTTTATGTTATAATTAAGTGTTTGCTAACCTATTCTGATAGAGAGCTGAAATTTTCTGGTGTTGTCTATTTATCTCCTTGCTCAAAGCTTTGTAAACCTTTGCTTTTTTTTTTCAGGTAAGAGGGCTCCCTTCATCATTTCTTGTAAGGCAGGTCTAGTGGTAATGAACTCCCTCAGCTTTTGTTTGTCTTGGAAAGCTTTTATTTATCTGTTGTATCTGAAGGATAATTTCACTGGATAGAGTATTCTTGGCTGATTGTTTTTTCTTTCAGTATTTTGAACATATCATTCCACTCTCTCCTAGTCTGTAATGTGTTTGGTAAGAATTCTGCTGAAAGCCTGATGGGGGTTCCTTTGTAGGTTAGTTTCTTTTGTCCTGTTGTCCTTAATATTTTTTCTTTGTCATTGGCTTTTGAGAGTTTTAATATTATATTCCTCAGAGAAGGTCTTTTTTGCATTGATGTAATTAGGAGTTTTATTAGCTTCTTGAACTGGCATGTCTAATTTTTTCCCCAGTTTTGGGAAGTTTTCAGCTATTATTTATTTGAGCAAATTCTCTACTGCTTTTTCTCTCTCTTCTCCCTCTGTGATACCTACAATTCTTATATTACTTTTCCTAATTGAGTTGAACATTTTTCACAGAATTTTTTCATTTTTTAAAAATCTTAGTTCTCAGGCCAATCTCAGTGGCCTATTGCTAAAGTTCAGTGTGCTCCACTTCATTGTCCTGGCTTCAGTTCCTTGGCATGGACCACACCAGTTGTGTGTCAGTGGCAATGCTGTGGTGGTGGCTCATGTATATAAAGACAGAGATTGGCAGTGGATATTAGCCCAGGGAAAACCTCCCTCAGCAAAAAACCAAAAAATCTTATTTCTCTCTCCTTCTCCACCTTAATCATTTCTATATTTTTATCTTCTAGGTCTCTATGTCTCTCCTCCATTGATGTCCTCTATTTTTAATGCTTTCTACATTATGTGTTTATCTCATTGATTGTGTTCTTCCTCTCCAGAACTTTTGTTTGGCTTTTTTTTAGAGCTTCAATCTATTTTGTGAAGTATTCCTTCTGTTCATTAATTTTATTCCTAAGCTTATTGAACTGTCTTTCTGAGTTTTCTTGTAACTTATCAAGTTTCATTATGACTGCTATTTTGAATTCTCTGTTAGTTAGATTGTAAATTTCTGTGAGTTCAGATTTGGTTTCTGGGGACTTGTCATTTTCCTTCTGTTTTGCAGTGTTACTATAGTTCTTCATGGTATTTGATGAATTGATCCTCTGCCTGCACATTTGTGCTAGTAATCACCTTCTCTTATTTGAGTATGGCTTTGGTTACTTTGGCTCTGGTCACCTGTGTCTCATTTTCCCCCACTGGCACTCTGCAGGCTTAGATCCTGTTGTCCCATGCACCACCTGTGTTGCTGTTACCCTGTTGTCTGTGGGTGCTGGGTTTGTGGGTGTCACTGTCACTGAGGGGGTTTCAGGGACCTGGGGACTTGTATGGAGCTCCCTTGCTGACGGAGTTTGTGTCAGGAGTGCCTCTACTGGGGACTGGGTGCTTCTGCCCTGTCTGCTTGTATTTGTGTGGGTCAAGACACTGCCTCTGCCACTGTTGCACCAATTGTCACAGGGCAGGGCTTCTGCTGCACTTCTACCAGTGTCCCTTGGGTGTTCACATGTGCACTTG
Source organism: Equus quagga (assembly GCF_021613505.1). NCBI lineage: Eukaryota > Metazoa > Chordata > Mammalia > Perissodactyla > Equidae > Equus > Equus quagga. Next base: position 31,077,630 of record NC_060276.1, read on the forward strand.
TGTGTACGAGGCTGTGCTGGACTCTGCCACCTCCCTGGGGGCATTTACATGCACACAGGGCCACAGCTGGCCGTTGCTGCTGTTCCTCATGCATTTGCATGTACATAGGGCCGCTGCTGGCCATTGATGGCTATGGCTGCCTCCCCAGGGGCGTTTGCACATGGGCAGGGCCACTGCTGCTTCCAGTGCACCGGGCTGGGCCACCCTTGCCTCCACTGACAGTCTCATGGACTGCTGTATGAGGATCCATGTCCTGGATCACTGCCACTGGGAGTAGGACAGAGGGCTTCTCCTCTAGTTCCATTGCTTTCCAGGGGTCCAGTCCATTCACCATCAGATGTATAACTTCCAGGATCTCTCAGGTCCCGTTGTGCAGTGTAGGGAATCCTCTGTTTGCCAATGGATATCTGTTTGGTTGTAACTTAGAAGGGAGATACAACGGGAACCTCTTATTCCACCATGATGCCCACATTACCTATGACTGAGAATCTTACTAAGTCTATCCAGGAGGAGACAAGAATATAGAGTGAGGCTGAAGCTGTAATTTGTTTAAAAAAAACATAGTAGTTACTCATTATCATGGTTAATGTTATGTGTCAACTTGACTGGGCCATAGGACGCCCAGACGTCTGTCTGGTTAAACATTATTTCTAGGTGTGTCTGTGAGGGTTTTTCCTGAAGAGATTTAACATTTGAATCAATAGACATAGTAAAGCAGATTACCACCCCCACAAGGTGAGTGGGCATATCCAATCTGTTGAATGTCTGAAAAGAACAAGAAGGCAGAGGAAGGGATAATTCTCTCTTTCAGTCTGAGCTGGGGTATCAGTCTTCTCCTGCCCTGGGACTGGGACTTATACCACTGGTGCTCTGGTTCTCAAGCTTTTAGACTCAGACTACTGGAACAACATCACCAGCTTTCCTGGGTCTCCAGCTTGAAGAACAGATTGTGGGACTTCTCAGCCTCTATAATCACATGAGCTAATTCTTCATAATAAATCTCTTTATTAAGAAATAAGCAATTGTGGGCTGTTACACTGGCATTCTGTGGAGTGGCAAATTTATAAATACATTCCATAATTTCTGGAAGTATACTCTTCCTCATAGTAAATTTTTCAATGTGGCACAAAACGTTTTTACTAATAGGCCCAAATATCTTTAGTTCCTCTTAAAAGGAAGCCAAAGGTGGATAAACCTATGTTGAGTAATTAATGTTTCAGTATTTTATCTTATTAGGAAATAATCTAGATAGTCAATGAATAGCCATCATTTAACTTATCTCAGTATAATTTTAAGATTCAAGTTGCCAAAAAGATTTTGTAAACTATTTTTAAGTAGACATAACCTAAAGCATCATTACTGATAAATAGTTCACTCATGAACTTTTTATCTTACATCTCTTTAATTTACTTATTCTTGACAATTATGTTTAGATTGCTCATGAAAGTTTCCTGAGACATTAAACAGCCAACCATCATCTTAAGTTATCTTTTTTGCTGATAAATTTTGTAACAGAGATAATGTGAATTTATTTGATGTTTAGTAAACCTTGGTAGAATAAAAGTTGTATGTTCACATTGTATTTAATGCTAATAACTCTAAAGAGATGCCTATTTAAACCAATAATCTTAAACTAGCTTTTATTTATTGAAGATTATCCTATATCATGTGAACTTGAAAAACATTTGGTTAGCTTCTATATTTGTGAGAGTATACTTTATTTATATGATTGTTTAATTTTCTTTAAGCCAATCAAATAGAACTCTATATAAATTAATTTTGGCAATACCATCTGAAGGTAGAAAAAAAATCACACATTTATAACATACATACATAGACATACACAAACATACAGACAAATGCACACAGAGACATTATAGCTTTTGTTTTAAACATTTTAACCATGAGATAGATATGATAATGCAAAACTAACTGGTTTATAAAAGAACAGTTGGATCCAAATTGTGTTTCTGGAAGATGGAATAAGTCAAGGCTACCTGCTCAGATGGCTTAAATTTTTTTACTGATATTTGTGAAGAAGACTTTTAAGATTTTTCTTAGGCTTAGTTTTCAAATAGCCTTTCGTTTTTACATGTCTTGAATGACATGAAAGGGCTGACCTACCCATCCAACTACATCATCTTCAACTTGCTTCTTTTATCAGGGAGAAGATCTTCAACTAAGAAGGAAATCAAAATATTTCTACTTTCTAGATTTAGAGCTTTTTGCCTTTGGAATGTTCTTTCCCTCTGGGTATGTAGGTTCATTTAACTTAGAGGAGAAGTCCTAAAAAAATGTTTCCATCAGGCTCTGAATATCAGCTTTCAATTAGGCCAACTTCTGACCATAGATTTACTTTAAAAAATCCATTAAAATATTTTGTTAGGTATCAGCTGGGACAAATAGTAAATATTCCTGGCTATTGAACAATCTCACGGACCCAAGAGTTGTCCCCGAAGAGAGCACAAAAGATACTACCCTCCCAAGACCCAGAGCCACTCCCAAGATAGCCAAGAGAAACTTAGACAATTCCCCTGAGAGTTGGCAAATGGTAGGATCCTACTCACAAATGTAGTGCAACACACATTTCTGCCTGGCCATATTTTGGGGGCCCCCAACCTGATGACTGCCAAGCCAAGTTCCTAGGACACAAAATAAGACAAACAAGAAGGTAATAGCTGTCCTTAGGAGAGAAAGGATCAATAACCAATGGGTCTGGATTTGGAAAGGAAGCGATAACATGAAATTTTACATTCCTTACTCTCAACTGAGCACTACAGATAGAGGTCTGGGACAGCTGACTCTTGTACGAATTCTCACCCTTCACCAGTTTCTGCCAGCTTTCCCATGATCCCATCTGTAGGCTCAGGAGCAAGAGGGGTTTAGAGAATGTAGCTCTGGTATCTATCAGTATTTTGACAAGGTTTTCCATTAATTTTAATTTCTCATCTCCTTGGCAGTGTAGGGCAAGAAAAATTTTCCCTTTTTCCCTTCTAGTTTGGCTTGGCTAATAATCAAATTGACATAAGACAGATTAACGAGAGAAAAACAAATTTAATTTCACACATACAGGAGCCCAGAAAGATTCAAAGGCAGTCAGGCAATTGAGGCTTATTTGTCATCTTGAGCTAAGGAGAAGTGGGTAGGGGTCTAGAGCTTCAAAGGGGAGGGAGACAATTCACAGAAAGATGGGAAGAGCAAATGTTTGCCATGCTATGCAGATTAGTCTTTCTGATATAAAACGTTGTCTCTGGTAATAGCTCTCTTCCTGGTACAGGCCTCCTATCTAAATTTCTTTAGGCAGGGAAGGGAGAGGCAAAAGCTTTTCCTGAGTCTGCTGGGTCTTAATTGCTTTCAGTTCAAAACAATCCACATGCCCAAGTGGCACATTTTTTTTTGTTTTTTTTGTTTTTTTTTGGAGGAAGATTAGCCCTCAAGCTAACTACTGCCAGTCCTCCTCTTTTTGCTGAGGAAGCCTGGCTCTGAGCCAACATCCGTGCCCATCTTCCTCCACTTTATATGTGGGACACCTACCACAGCATGGCTGCCAAGCAGTGCCATGTCCGCACCTGGGATCCGAACCAGCGAACCCCGGGCCGCCGAGAAGCGGAACGTGTGAACTTAACCGCTGCGCCACCGGGCCGGCCCCCACAAGTGGCACATTTTGAGGTGGTATATTCCGTTCCCCCTCAGCTGGTTAAGGGAATAACTTGCAGCAGTTTACCAAAGAATCCCTCAGTGCTGCCAACCCTGGGAGAGGCACACCTGAGGGCCCTCCTTCGAAGGGAAATAAGGGGGCATCTGTATGCCCAGCGACTTTGAGATGACTTTTCTTTATGGTCTTGTGGTCTCTCCAGAGTGGAAAGGCGGTTGAGAGAGAGGATTAGTAGACTGTGAGTACTCAGGGAAAGGAGGCTGGAGGGGAGCAGTAGGAGGCACATCAGTCTTATAGACTTGTGTCTTCAACTTTTCTTTAGCCTTTTGCAATGAAGCTATCTTCGAATTTTGAAGCCTTTCAGAGGCTTTTGTATGCCAGTTAAAGTAGGTATCCCATTCTGTTTGATATGGGAACCCTTACTTTCAAGTGCACTCCTTAAATGAATGATCTTGTCTAATTAGAATGTTCCCCATAATGGCCATTGTAATTATAGATTGTCTTGGTAAGGTTTTGCCATTTTTGTAGGTACCTACAGCTTCTGAGACCACAGTTCTAAGACATAAAATAAGTAATTGTGCCAGAAGGTGGAGCACTCAATTCCTTGAAACTTGAGGATCCCATTTCTTTAGCTAAGTCTTAGGTCTCTCAGAGCCGAATTAATACCTAAGAAGAATGTGCTGCTGGGTTGGGAATTCTGCGGTGTTTTAGAGTGTACTTCATTGCACTGAAATTTTCCTGAGGTTGGCAAGTGACCTAGTATCAATCTAGCCCATTCTGTCACCAATTTATCCTAGCATGGGAGTCTTAGATTTAGGTGATGAGCTCTCTAGCAACTTTTAAGTGCTCAACCTGGGGCCCACTAATTTTGCAGCTTTGGCTTCTGAGATTCCCATTAGCGATAGATCTATTATTCTTTTCACCAGAAGATTTCTTCATAATGGCAGAGATCCTAATGGCTTTTAATAGTCCGACTTGTGCCTACTTAGATTTTGATGTGCAGTTGGTCAAAACAGTCCGAATTTCTTGTCTTAATTTATTTCCTCAAGTCCCCCAGTGGTTTATGCTGCGGACTTACCTCGAGGCTTTGTGAATCCCTTAACGGCTGCCATCTCCCTTTGTTAGGTTGAGGGGGTACCCGTTATTTTTCCTTGTTGAAATAATCCTCCCTAATTCAACCAAACTTACTGTTTCTCTCTGCCTGTGCACAATCCCTGAGACCCGTCAGGACTTCTCAAAGGCAATTACCTTGTAGATGAGTTTAGCCACAAACCCAAATGTTGTGGCCCATTAAGTCACAACACGAAAAATCTCGAGTCTCTCACACCCCAATTTTCCACCCAGAAGGATCAGGACAGACAAACACAAAGAGCTCTAGCACAAAATAAGCAGAGCTCGATCCAAGAGAAGCTCAGCAGGGATCCTGGAGAGCAACTGAAGCGGCAGCGAAACAAAAGGGCTCTGTGGGTACCTTCACCTCCGTCTAGGGGTCGTTTCGGGAATCTTTAGCAGCTGTCTTCAGGTCCCGTCTCATTGCCTAAACTGTCAAATTTTGTAACGAGTTCAATGTCCTTTACTCAAGGGAAAACCATCCATGGATTGGGGGAATGCAGTGCCTCACAAACAGTGCAGCGCTCTTCCCGAGGGATTTTGGGTAAGAGTGAGGTTCATAGAACGTTATAAGGGGCAGTGTGGAAACAGGGCATGATTGGTTAGGAGGTCAGAGATTTTCTTATGAGGATAGCAGGTCCTGTTTTCTAGGGTAACTAGCTAAAGCTGAATTCGAGGGTTGTGATTGGAGTATGTTAGGTACAGGTGTTTCCCGTAAGTAAGTGCAGGCTGACTTAGATTTAGATTTGTGATGTGGGGCGGGCCGTGGGAGCAGGCTCCATTTTGTGGGTCCCGATATACGAATCAACTTTATCAATAGGTACAGTAAGGAGTGTTTGCCATAGGATAAATTCCCCTTTGGCTAGTTAAGAGGCAATCAAGGACTATGTGATTGTCAATAACAATCCTAATTAATGAGTTTAGACTAGTTTTGAGTTGAAGTTATTTATGATTTTTGTTAGGGTCTAAGGCAAGTTTGGGGCCGTGTTTGCCAGTGATAGTATCTCGAATGGAGGAAATGCAGCTTACATAGTATGCATGAAAACTGAGTCAGTTATGCCTTCTGGGAGTTTTGTGATTTTTTAAAAAATAAGCTTGCATATACTGCATTTTGGAGGCTTCTGCATCGTATTTTTTTCTAGAGAAACACGATCCACTGGAGGGATGGTACTTTTTTTTAAATTAAGATTATGATAGTTAACAACCTTGTGAAATTACAGTTGTACATCATTATTAGTCATGTTGTAGGTAGACCACTTCACCCTTAGTGCCCTCCCCCCACCCCCCCTTCCCTTTCACCTGGCAACCACCGATCAGTTCTCTTTGTCCATATGTTAACTATCACCTATGAGTGGAGTCATACAGAGTTCGTCTTTCTCTGTCTGGCTTATTTCACTCAACATAATACCCTCAAGGTCTATCCATGTTGTTGTGAATGGGACGACTTTGTCCTTTTTTATGGCTGAGTAGTATTCCATTGTATATATATACCATGTCTTCTTTATCCAATCATCAGTTTCTGGGCACTTAGGTTGGTTCCATGACTTGGCTATTGTGAATAATGCTGCGATGAACATAGGGGTGCATGGGACTCTTGGAATTGCTGATTTCAGGTTCTTAGGCTAGATACCCAGTAGTGGGATGGCTGGGTCATAGGGTATTTCTATTTTTAACTTTTTGAGAAATCTCCATACTGTTTTCCATAGTGGCTGCACCAGTTTGCATTCCCACCAACAGTGTATGAGGGTTCCTTTTTCTCCACAGCCTCTCCAACATTTGTCACTCTTGGTTTTGGATATTTTTGCCATTCTAACAGGTGTAAGGTGATATCTTAGTGTAGTTTTGACTTGCATTTCCCTGATGATTAGTTATGATGAGCATCTTTTCATGTGTCTATTGGCCATCCGTATATCTTCTTTGGAGAAATGTCTATTCATGTCCCCTGCTCATTTCGTGATTGGGTTGTTTGATTTTTTGTTGTTGAGCTGTGTGAGTTCTTTATATATTGTGGAGATTAACCCTTTGTCTGATAAATAACTTGTAAATATTTTTTCCCAATTAGTGGGCTGTTTTAAGAGATGGTACTTTTAAATATTTAAAAGTGTTTCACAGTTATCCTGAATACACAGGATAAATTAGTGTGTGGCAGACAGGTGTAAGTCTATCCATATAAAATGTAGTACTCCAGTTGGAGGTAAACTGTATGGAAGTATAAGCATCACTTATCACAACAGGAGTAAGCCTGCTTGGTGTCCATCGAGGTAGGCAAATTTTTTTTTTGAATGGAGCTGAATAGTTCAGCAAAGTAGGATGACATGTTTTCTGAAGAGAAGGAACTGATTGTAGTGGTCAGGAAAGCCTGAATGTTATTGTCTACTCCTGATTGGCAAGGTCTGGCTGACAGTATTATAATAACCTTAGGAGAAGCATTCTGATAATGTGAGGTCAAGGGCCATTTTTACAAGGCTGAAGGTCGGGATTAATGATATGAGGGAAGTTTAAGTACCAGAAGGAGCCTATAAAAGGGAACTGCCTTCTGAGATGTTTAAAGGAATTGATATTAAATTACTGTCAGCAGGGTCTGGTGGAGGATGTTAGATTCAGCAATCAGTTAAACTCAGAGCAGTAGCTATGGCCTTGGAAAAGCATAGAGGAGAATTTTGTTTTTTCTTAAGTGGCAAAAGAGGACCATAGGGGCTCAAAAATAATAGGACGAAGATAAGGGAGATCATATTAGTGTTCCAGAGGGTATAAAAGTCTAATTATAGGTAATATTAGTAGAATGGCAAAGGGACAGGAAAAGAATGTTGAAAAATAAGAAAATTAATCTTGTTGTGTCATCTTGGACAGAACTTACCCACCTCTGAAGTCAGCTGCTTGTTTTGTTGTCTTGGGTGAGAGCCGTCCACTTGTGCTATCAGCAGCTTTTGGAGGATTCCTAAGAATCTTCAGTTTAAAGTCTTCTGATGAAATGGATGTCCAGTAGTGTGGGAGGAAGTAATGGATATCTTTTAAGTTAAAAGTTTTATATACTTAAAAAAGATCTAAGTAGCAATACTTTGGAGTTTTACTATGTCATTTGTTAACAGTATCAAGTAACAGGATATTTTTTTATCAAGTATTAAGTTTTATTTCTGTTGCCTGTTTCAGAAGACCAAATCTCCGGATGGCAGATCATGCAGAGGATGTTTAGGTGTGTATTTCAAAAATGTACCCTGAGGGGGCCGGCCCAGTGGCTGTGTGGTTAAGTTTGTGCACTCCACTTGGTGGCCCAGGGTTTTGCCAGTTTGAATCCTGGGCGCCGACATGGCACCGCTCATCAGGCCGTGCTGAGGAGGCATCCCACATGCCACAACTGGAAGGACCCACAACTAAAAATACACAACTATGTACCAGGGGGCTTTGGGGAGAAAAAGGAAAAAAATAAAATCTTTAAAAAAAAATGTACCTTGAATCCAATGGTCATAAAGCTGGAGATATTTTATGAGTCTCTTGGAATATTCAGTCACATTAGCATGTAATAGAGTACAATTTGGGATTGAAAGTGAAATTTACAGATGCATGAGGTGGGTTTTTATTAACTGATAAGGAGATAACTTATGGCTCCTTGAAAGGTTTGATCTTATTTTCATCAGGACTAATGGCAGTACTTTGGGCCCGGGAAGACTGACGGTTTTTGAGAGCTTTGATAATTATAATTTCAGAATTCTATTAATTTTCTTCATATTTTCTGAATTTGACTATTGTAAGCAAGGAATTTCTGAGTGAAAGCTGATACTTTAAAGGCTTTTAAAAAATTATTTTACTTTTTTAAAATAGAGATTCATAATAGTTTACATCATTGTGAAATTTCAGTTGTACGTTATTTCTTGACTGTTACCGCGTAAGTGCTTCCCTTCACCCCGTGAGCCCACTCCCCAACCCACTTCCCCTGGTAACCCCTGAACTGTTCTCTTTGTCTGTGTATTTGTTTATATTCCACATGAGTCAAATCATATGGTGTTTGTCTTTCTCTGTCTGGCTTATTTTGCTTAACATAATACCCTCTGGGTCCATCCATGTTGTTGCAAATGAGATGATTTTGTCTTTTTTATGGCTGAGTAGTATTCCATTGGGTATATATACCACATCTTCTTTATCCAATCATCAGTCGATGGGCACTTGGATTGTTTCCATTACTTGGCTGTTGTGAATAATGCTGCAACGAAAATAGGGGTGCCTATGTTACTTTGGATTGTTGATTTCAAGTTGTTTGGGTAGATACCCAGTAGTGGGATTGCTGAGTCATATGGTAGTTCTATTTTCAGTCTTTGAGGGTCTCCATACTGTTTTCCATAGTGGCTGTACCACTTTGCATTCCCACCAACAGTGTATGAGCGTTCCCTTTTCTCCACAACCTCTCCAACATTTGTTGTTTTTTGTCTTGGTGATGATAGCCATTCTGACTGGTGTAAGGTGATATCTCATTGTACTTTTGATTTGCATTTCCCTAATTATTAGTGAGGTTGAGCATCTTTTCATGTGTCTGTTGGCCATCTGTATATCTTCCTTTGCAAAACATCTGTTCATATCCTCTGCCCATTTTTTGATCAGGTTGTTTGTGGGGGTTTTTTGTTGAGTTGTGTGAGTTCTTTATATAATTGGATATCAACCCCTTGTCCAATAAATGATTTGCAAATATTTTCTCCCAGTTGTTGGGTTGTCTTTCCATTTTGTTGATGGTTTCCTTTGCTTTGCAGAAGCTTTTTAGTCTGATGTAGTCCCATTTGTTAGCTTTTTCTTTTGATTACCTTACCTGAGTAGACATGGTATTTGATGTGGCTAAGACCAATATCAAAGAGTGTACTGCCTATATTTTCTTCTAGGATTTTTATGGTTTCAGTTCTTACATTCAAATCTTTAACCTATTTAGAGTTAATTTTTGTGTATTGGACAAGATATTGGTCTACTTTCATTCTTTTGCATGTGGCTGTCCAGTTTTCCCAGCACCATTTATTGGGGAGACTTTCCTTTCCCTATCGCATGTTCTTGGCTCCTTTGTCAAAGATTAACTGTCCATAGATGTGTGGTTTTATTTCTGGGCTTTCAATTCTGATCCATTGATCTGTTTGTCTGTTTTTGTGTCAGTACCATTCTATTTTGATTACTATAGCTTTGTAGTATGTTTTGAAGTCAGGGATTATGATGTTTCCAGCTTTGTTCTTTTTTCTCAGGATTGCTTTGGCTATTCGGGGTCTTTTGTTTCACATAAATTTTTGGGTTTTTTTCCTATTTCTGTGAAGAATGTCATTGGGATTTTGATTGGGATTGCACTGAATAGGTAGATTGTGTTAGGTAGTATGGACATTTTGACTATGTTTATTCTTCTGACCCATGAACATGGAATATCTTTCCATTTCTTTATGTCTTCTTCAATTTCTTTCAATATCTGATAGTTTTCACTGTACAGGTCTTTGACCTCTTTGGTTAACCTTTTTTTTTTTTGAGGAAGATTAGCCCTGAGCTAACTGCTGCCAATCCTCCTCTTTTTGCTGAGGAAGACTGGCCCTGAGCTAACATCCATGCCCATCTTCCTCTACTTTATATGTGGGACGCCTACCACAGCATGGCTTGCCAAGCAGTGCCATGTCTGCACCCGGGATCCGAACTGGCAAACCCCAGGCTGCTGAAGTGGATCGTGTGAACTTAACTGCTGCACCACCAGGCCGGCCCTGGTTAAGTTTATTCCTAGGTATTTTATTCTTTTTGTTGCGATTATAAGTGGGATTGTATTCTTCATTTCTTTTTCTGCTAGTTCATTGTTATTGTATAGGAATGCAACTGATTTTTATATGTTGATTTTGTACCCTGCAACTTTGCTGTACTTGTTGATTATTTCTAATACTTTTCTGGTGGATTCTTTAGGGTTTTCTATATATAGAATCATATCATCTGCAAATGGCGAATGTTTCACTTCTTCCTTTCCAATTTGGATTCCTTTTATTTCTTTTTCTTGCCTAATTGCTCTGGCCAATACCTCCAGTACTATGTTGAATAGGAGTGGTGAGAGTTGGCACCCTTGTCTTGTGCCTGTTCTCAGAGGGATGGCTTTCAGTGTTTTGCCATTATGTGTCATGTTGGCTGTGGGTTTGTCATATATTACTTTTATTGTGTCGAGGTACTGTCCTTCTATACCCATTTTATTGAGAGTTTTTATCATAAATGGCTGTTGGATCGTCTTAAATGCTTTCTCAGCATCTATTGAGATGATCATGTGGTTTTTATTCCTCATTTCGTTAATGTGGTGTATCACATTGATTGATTTGTGGATGTTGAACCATCCCCATACCCCTGTAATGAATCCCACTTGATTGTGGTGTTTGATTCTTTTAGTATATTGCTGTATTCGGTTTGCCAATATTTTGTTGAGGATTTTTGCATCTAAGTTTATCAGTGATATTGGTTTTCCTTCTTCGTGTTGTCCTTGTCTGATTTTGGTATCAGGGTGATGTTGGTCTCATAGAATGTGTTAGGAAGTGTTCCATCTTCTTCAATTTTCTGGAATAGTTTGAGAAGGATAGGTACTAAATCTTCTTTGAATGTTTGGTGGAATTCTCCAGAGAAGCCATCTGATTCTGGACTTTTGTTTTTTGGGAGGTTTTTGATTACTGTTTCAATCTCTGTACTTGTGATTGGTCTATTCAGATTCTCTATTTCTTCTTGATTCAGTTTTGGGAGGTTGTATGAGTCTAGGAATTCATCTATTTCTTCTAGGTTATTGAATTTGTGGACGTGGTTTTTCATAGTATTTTCTTATAATCCTTTGTATTTCTGCAGTATCTGTTGTAATTTCTTCTCTTTCATTTCTGATTTTATTTATTTGAATCTTGTCTTTTTTTTCTTAGTGAGTCTAGCTAAGGGTTTGTCAATTTTGTTTATCTTCTCAAATAACCAGTTTTTAGTTACATCGATTTTTTTCTATTGTTTTTTTAAGTTTCTATTTCATTTATTTCTGCTCTGATTTCTATTATTTCCCTCCTTCTGCTGACTCTGGGCTTTGTCTCTTCTTCTTTTTCTAGGTCCATTAGGTGCATTTTAAGATCACTTATTTGAGATTTTTCTTGCTTGTTGAGGTGGTTCTGTATTGTTAGGAATTTCTCTCTTATGACAACTTTTGCCGCATTCTATAAGAGTTTGTATGTTGTATTTTCATTTTCATTTGTCTCTAGGTATTTTTTAATTTCCCCTTTGATTTCTTCAATGATCCAATGGTTGTTCAGTAGCATGTTGTTTAGTCTCCACATATTTCTGACATTCCCAGTTTTGTTCTTATGGTTGGTTTCTAGCTTCATAGCATTGTGGTCAGAAAAGATGATTGGGATGATTTCAATCTTCTTGAATTTATTGGGGCTTCTGTTGTTACCCTTGAGAATGTTCCATGGGCACTTGAGAAAAATGTGTATTCTGCTGTTTCTGGGAGGAATGCTCTATAGCTGTCTATTAAGTCCATCTGGTCAAGTGTTTCATTTAAATCTACTATTTCTTTGTTGACTTTTTGTCCAGATGATCTTTCCATTGAAGTAAGTGGGGTGTTGTGGTTCCCTACTATTATTGTGTTGCTGTTAATTTCTCCCTTTCAGTCTGTTAATAATTGCTTTATGTACTTTGGTGTCCCTGTGTTAGGTGCATATATATTAATGTGTTATGTTCTCTTGGTGGAATGTCCTTTCTATCATTAACTACTACCTCTCTTTTTCTCTCATTGTCTTTTTTAACTTGAAGTCTGCTTTGTCTGATAAAAGTATGGCAACATCTGCTTTCTTTTGTTGGCCATTAGCTTGGAGTATTGTCTTCCATCCCTTCACTGTAAGCCTATGTTTGTCTTTGTAGCTGAGGTACATTTCCTGGAGGCAGCATACTGTTGGGTCTTGTTTTTTAATCCATCCAGCTAATCTGTGTCTTTTGATTCGAGAGTTCAATCTGTTGACATTTAGAGTGATTATTGTCATATGAAGGCTTAATGCTGCCATTTTATCTCTTGTTTTCTGGTTGTTTTATGTTTCCAGTTTCTCTTCCTTTCTATTTCTGACTGCCATTTCATTTTGTTGGTTTTCTGAGAGGGATTTCTCAGTTTTCTCTCTTTTTGTGAATTGTGGCTCTGCTCTGATTTTTTGTTTCATGGTTACCCTGAGGATTGTATGAAAGATATTGGAGATGAGATAGTCCATTTTCTTATAGCCTCTTATCTCCATTAACCTAAGCAGGTTCCTTCCCTTTCCTCTCCCGTTCTGAGTAATTACTCTTACAAATTATTTTGTTTTTAATTTTGTGAGTTTCTGGCTAAGTTGAAGTTATTCATCATTACTTTTGATACTTTCTTTCCCTTTCCCTTTTAAGTTGTAATTGAGTCTTTGCCTCTCTGTTCTGGTAGGGAGCTGAAGCTTTCTGACCATGCCTGTCTATTTATCTATCTCCTTGCTCTGAGCTTTGTAGACCTTTGCCTTTTTGTTGCCAGTGTGAGAGCATCTTTCATTATTTCTTGTAGAGGAGGTCTAGTGGTGATGAACTGTCTCCGCTTTTGTTTATCTGGGAAAGCTTTTATTTCTCCATCATATCTGAAGGAAAGTTTCACTGGATAGAGTATTCTTGGCTGAAAGATTTGTCTTTCAGTGTTTTGAGTATATCATTTCATTCTCTCCTAGACTTTAGAGTTTCTGTTGAGAAATCCATTGAAAGCCTGATAGGGTTTCTTTTGTATGTTATTTTCTTCTGCCTTGATGCTCCTAATATTTTTCTTTAATCACAAACTTTTGCCATTTAGGCTATTATATGCTTTGCAGAAGGTCTCAGCATTGATGAAGTTGGACGTTTGATTAGCTTCATTTGTCTGTAAATCTGAAACCATCCCCAGGGTTGGGAAGTTCTTGGCAATTATTTCTATGAACAAGCTCTCTGCTCCTCTCTCCTTCTCTTCTTCCTCTGGAATACCTATAATCCTTATGTTGCTTTTCCTAATTGAGTCAGATATTTCTCAAAGAATTCCTTCATTTTTTAAAAATCTTAGTTCTGTATCCTCCTCCACCTATAGGATTTCTACATTTTTATCCTCAAGAAGACTAATTCTTTCCTTCATGAGATCGGCTCTATTTCTTAATGATTCTAGATTATTTTTTATTTCATTAATTGTGTTTTTCACATCCAGAATTTCTGCCTGATTTTTTTTATTGTTTCAATCTCTTTGGTGAAGAGATTCATTTTATTGCTGAGCTCCTTGAATTGTCTTTCTGTGTTTTCTTGTAAGTTGTTGAGTTTCCTTATGATGGCTATTTTGAATTCTCTGTCATTTAGGTTGTGTATTTCTGTGTCTTCTGTGTTGGTTTCTGGAGAATTTTCATTTTCCTTCTGTTCTGAATTGTTGCTGCAGTTTCTCATGGTGTTTGATGAACTAATCTTTTGTTGGGGCATTTGTGGTATTCTTAGGATGCAGATTCCCCCTTACTGCTAGTGAGTTGCAGGAGCAGTGTTTTGGGCCCCACCCCATCTGCTGGAAGCTGTGGGGGTATTATGGGTGCTTGCCCCAGCCTGGATGCGTTCAGACACTTGTGTGGACTGTCCTTGTTGGGAGGGGCTTCCTTGCTGGGCTAGGGCCACTCTTTGGCACCTCAGGGGTACTCTGAGCTCCCCCTCCCCACCAGAAAGTGATCACCAGTGGGCTCAAAGCTACCGCACCTATTCCCACAGCTGCCCGGGTCCTGTTCCCAGTTTGAGGGCTCAGCAGCACTGTGAGTGCTGGTCTACACACCTGGGAAGCATTTGCCCCAGCACAGAGATCTGCTGAGGTCTCTGTTTACAATTCGCAGTCAGTGGGGCACCTGTGCTTGGTGGATGGGGCTTCCTCACTGGGACCCAGCTATGGCTGCCTGGCTGGTATAGGGGCACGATGGGTTCCCCCTGCCCACTGGGAGAGTGGCCACGAGTGCCGGCTGAGGGTTACTGCCACCTCCTCTTAACGGTCACCGTGGTACGTGTTCCCACTTTCCATGCCCTTGCACCAGGTCGGCAAGTGTTCCTGTGCATGCTCAGGGCTACTGAGAGAGAGCAAGGCATGCTCACCTATCTGTGCCACTTCCCTGGGGGGCCAATCCATCCACCCTCAGATGTATACCTACGTGTGTCTCTCAGGTGTCCTGTTGTGCTGTGTGGGATCCCTCTGTTGGTCAGTGAATGTCCATTTAGTTGCAGTTCAAAAGGGGGAGAGACGAAGTCAGCAGCTCACTCCACCATGTTGCTGATGTCCTCCTAAAGGCTTTTTAACTGACAATACCAGCAAAATGTGTGTCGCTGTTCCTAGAGAAACACCTTGGGATTCCCCCATCAGGAGTGGGAAATCATTTCACTCAGTTCTCCAACAAAGAGAGGCCTCAATCCACCCTAAGAATAGACAGCAATTTCCAGAACACTCTCATAGCCCATTTGGAGATGTCTAAAGGGGCCTCAAGTCTTTGGTTCCTGTCCATGTCCTACCTTTACAGTCTTTCAGGATTGCACAATTGCAGGTCGGACAGGCACTGGAAACATCCTCAGCAGTACCTCATAACATTCTCCCATTCCCCCACTATAGTTGGTTCAGTGTTGTGGCCAAACTATTTCTGCTACTGAGGGTGATATCATGAAGCATTTTGCTAAAATCTATTTTTATTATGGTTATCTTCTTAAATAATGGCAAAGCATCTCAAGGTCTTTTAATTCACCATTTATTTCATAGGGGTTCCAGGAGAGGTCAGGAAATCTCTTTGTTTTTAGAGCATGTTGATGTCATGGACTGACCTAAAATCACATATTTACTATCAGTGTAAACTATCCTCTTTTATATTTTGTCAGCTGGTAAGTCTGGGCAAGGGAAATTAATTTAGCCATCTGAACTGACTTTATTTCTATGAGAAGCTTTTTTTTTTTGGCTGAGGAAGATTCGCCCTGAGCTAATATCTGTTGTCAATCTTCCTTTTTTTTTTTTTGCTGAGGAGGATTCACCTTGAGCTAACACCTATCATCTATACCAATCTTCCTCTACTTTGTACGTGGGTTGCCACCATAGCACAGTCACCAACAAGTGGTGTAGGTCTGCACCCAGGAACCGAAGCAGGGCCACAGAAGCAGAGTCACCAAACTTAACCACTAGGCCACAGGGCTGGCTCTGAGAAGCTTATATCTTGCAGGGAAATTTAAGTCTGTGATAGTATATCCTGTTTAGCAATTTTTGGTTGTACTTTTTATGTTTGAACCATTAACTAATACAACTAAATCATAGTTATTTAAGAGAATCTCTAGAAAATCTGCCTAGAGCATAGATAATCCCTGAAAGAGATAAGCGACCATGGGGCTTCTCTGTTTCAGGTAAAGAAAGAAGAGTGACTGGGTTTGGAGTATTGCAGGAGTGGATAGTGTTGTATGAAGTAGAAAGCAATAATATTTCTTAGGCAGTTAGGTGACTAGCTGAAAAGTGGTGAGCGCTTTTGTTCCATAGAAGAGTTTATACAGCATGGAGAAGCATTATGCTCAGTGAAGACCTTAGAGCTAAACTTACTGAGGTTTTTACATGTTTTGCTATTGCTCTTATAGCTCACGAAGTGGATATGTCTTAGTTACTGGATCTAAGCAATAGGCCCCTCAAGAGTCCTAAGTAGCTGAGTCAGTACCCCCAATGCCTATCCACAAATAGTTTGAATAAAAAGGGAAAATCGTTTGTGAATCCAGAATCCTGGAAAAATTTTTGGCAGCTAATTATCGCATCAGTCTTTATGCTTAAATGTGAGTATGTTTGTTTCTTTGTTTGTTTTTAATTTTTACTGAGTTAATGATAGGTTACAATCTTGTGAAATTTCAGTTGTACATTATTGTCTGTCAGTCATGTTGCAGGTGCACCACTTCTCCCTTTGTGCCCACCCCCCACCTCCCCTTTCCCCTGGTAGCGACTAATCTGTTCTCTTTGTCCACATTTTTAAATTCCTCATATGAGTGGAGTCATACAGAGATTATCCTTCTCTATCTGGCTTATTTCACTTAACATAATTCCCTCAAGGTCCATCCATGTTATTGCAAATGGAATGATTTTGTTGTTTTACAGCTGAGTAGTATTCCATTGTATATATATATACCACATCTTCTTTATCCATTCATCTGTTGATTGGCACTTAGGTTTCTTCCACATCTTGGCTATTGTAAATAATGCTGCAATAAACATTGGGGTGCACAGGACTTTTGGGATTGCTGACTTCAAGCTCTTTGGATAGATACCCAGTAGTGGGATAGCTGGGTCATACGGTAGTTCTATTTTTAATTTTTTGAGGAATCTCCATACTGTTTTCCATAGTGGCGGCACCAGTTTGCATTCCCACCAACAGTGTTTAAACGTGAGTATGTTTGTTTTAACTTTAAATGTATTAAATCATTAAAAGATATGTAACTACTATATTTTGTTTATGCTTAACTAACATAAGAAGTTCGACTCTTTTAATCTGTCAAATTTATCATTATCATCATCATTATTATTGTTATTATTTAAA
Organism: Equus quagga; assembly: GCF_021613505.1. Lineage (NCBI taxonomy): Eukaryota > Metazoa > Chordata > Mammalia > Perissodactyla > Equidae > Equus > Equus quagga. Next base: position 31,094,937 of record NC_060276.1, read on the forward strand.
GATTTTGTTTTTCCTTTTTCTCCCCAAAGCCCCCTGGTACACAGTTGCATATCTTTAGTTGTGTGTCCTTCTAGTTGTGGCCTGTGGGACGCCGCCTCAGCATGGCTTGATGAGTGGTGCCCTGTCCGCACCCAGGATCCGAACCAGCAAAACCCTGGGCCGCCGAAGCGGAGCGCGCGAGCTTAACCACTCGGCCGTCGGGGTCGGCCCCAATTATTGTTGTTATTACATTTGGCAGACAAAAGCTCTCATAAAACCTTTGACTTAGTTGGAAGTTAGAAAAATTTATTCTTATTTTTCTCTTTTATAGGATTGAAGAGCAAATCTTTGTTTTCCCTAATGGCTGTTTCGGGAAACCCAAAGATAGTTTAGGCATAAAAGATATTTTCATAACTTTATTATTGTGAATTTGGAGCCTGGATTTGGGAAAGGAAAAATCAAGAATAGTTTGTAGAGGAGACAAGGTATGTCATAAGTGTCTAAAGACAAGAAAAGTTTACAATCAACACTGCAAAACCATGCTAGATTATACCAAGGCTAAAGCTGTCTTGGAAAACAAAACAAAACAAAACAAAACAAAACCCAGCAGCAGTGTCTCATGTTAGCCAGGAGAGGGGGATGTTTGGTCAACTCTGAGACTTGGACGATCACGTTTTGTCTGTGTTCAGGCATGATAATGCAGTGGGCTTGTTTGTGTCTCACTTCATCACCGTCACAGAGCCTTGTCAGATGTTGGCGTTCTGTGAATTTATTTATGACCACAGGAGAACAACAAGGCCTAGCTGTGAGTGCCATGTCAGCTGCCGTATGTCAGGGGCTATTTTCCTCTTTCTCCTCAGTGATATTGGACCGTGAGAGGAGAAATTGGTGATGCTGTTTAAATCTGTCTTACATATATTTTAAGTCTAAGCTGTCAAACCTTACAAGGAGCTGCTTCCCTGAAATCTAATGAGTGTAGCACAGTTTTGAAATAGGATTTTGGAACCAGGGAGTAAATATGGGTCAAATTTGGACCTCAAGAAGAAGTCTGCAAAATTTTTATTTTTTTCTTCCATTTGTTTTTCTTTGTTTTTTTTTCCAAAGAAAGGCAGGCTGCCACATGCAGTGCCTCATTTGGATGTGCCTGGAGTCTTGGAAGCTTGACTACCCTATGTTTTCCTACAAATGGACCTTGAGAGCTTGTTTGGAGGTTCTAGCAGGGCAGCGCAGCTACTCGTATAACCTTGACCCAAGAACGGTCCTCCTCTGTTGGGGAAGGTTGTCTTCTTCGACCTAGCGCACCGCTTCAAGAGGGACACACATGGAACAGTGGGGGAGGAAGGGGAAACCCGCCTAGCCAGCCGGATCAGCCCAATGAACCCTGGTGATCAATGAGTGACAGATGTCACAGCCATATCACCCTCACATCCCCTGCAGGACTTTTAAAAACCTATCTGGGCGCTTTTATCTCCAGTCAAACTTGTAAGAAACTACCACCTGAAGCATCAGTTCACGCTGGGGATTTTGCTGACCACCACCACCCCTAACCCATACACGTTCTGTCTACCACTGTCAAAATTCACCCTTTCTGACTTTGTGCCTCTACCTGGTACAAACTTCCATTGTTACACTTTATGGTAAGTGTTTATGTTTCAGATACACTACAGAGCTCAAGGAAAAGAATGTGTCTCATTGATCTTATTCAGGCCTTAGACAAAAGCCTAGGACAAAGCAGGTACTCAATATTGTTTAATTGATTAACTAATTAATTTTTAATAAAAAATTTTAACAGAAGACTGAATGGAAAATGTAACTTTGAAAACTTCTCCATCCACAGGAAGTATGTTAATAAAAAATGATGAAAGAGGAAGACTACAGTCCTAAATTCTCCACTTAGGGACTTTTCACAAAGTGAACAAAATCCGATAAATCCTTCATGAATCGCTGCAAGTTCTTATACCCGGTGTTTAATGGTTTTATATAAAAATATTTCACAAATAGTATTTGTTTCCCAGTAAGTGGTTGTCATCTCCATCTTGTTTGTCCTCTAAATTTACCTTCTCACGAAGTGTTCCCAGGAAGATATATAAGGGACATAGGATCATTTCCAATTAAATAAGCAATTATGGCTTTTTTCATCTTAAAAGAAATTATTTTATTGTGAGAAGAACATTTAACATGAGAGCTACACCCTTAGCAAAGTTTTAGATTGGAAGGGAAGAAATAAAACTTTCCCTATTTGCAGATGACATGATTGTCTATGTAGAAAATCCCAAGGGACATACAAAAAAAAAACTCCGAATAAAATAACATACTTAGGTATAAACTTTTAAAAAATGTACAGATTCTGGATACTGAAAATATTAAAATGTTGATTAAATAAATCAAGGAAGACCTACATAAATGGAGAGATATACCATGTTCGTGGATTGGAAGAATTAACATATTACGATGTCAATTCTCCCGAAATTGATCTATACATTTCACATAATTCCTATCAAAATTCCAGCAAAAATTTTTCTGTAGACATAGAAAAGCTTATCTAAAATGTATAGGGAAAAGCAAAGGACCTAGGATAGCTAAAACAATTTTGAAAAAGAAAAATAAAGTGGGAGAAATCACTCAATCTGAGTTAAGGTTTATTATGTAGCTACAGTAATAAAGACAGTGTGGTATTGGCAGAGGGATAGACACGTAGATCAATGAAACATAATAGGGAACCCACAAACAGACCAAGGGGTTAAGGGTGAAGGGTGGTAGTTGTGGCCATAAAGGAGTAGCACTAGGGAGCATTGATTATGGTGGTTGTCCTATGAACCTACACATGATACAATTGCACAGAACTATATATATATACACACACACACACACATACAAATGAGTGCACTTAAAACTGAAATATGAATAAGCTCTGTGGATTGTACCAATGTCAATGTACTAGGTAGGGTTTTTTTTCACTGTTTACTCTTTTCCAGCTCCTGTTTATTTTTAATTGAGATATAATTGACATACAGCATTATGTTAGTTTCAGGCGTACAACATAATGATTCAACATTTGTATATATTGTGAAATAATCACCACAATAAGTCTAGATATCTGTCACCATATATAATTACAAAATATTTTTTCCTGTGATGAGAACTTTTAAGATTTACTCTCTTAGCAACTTTCAAATATGCGATACGGTATTATTAACTATAGTCACCATGCTGTATGTTATGTCAACATGGACTTATTTATAACTGGAAGTTTGTTCCAGTTTTGTCACAAACAAAAGGTTTGTGACTTTTTGACCCCTGTCACCCATTTTGTCCACCTGGATTTTGATATTTTACTATAACTATATAAGATGTAATTACTGGGTAAAACTGAATGAAGGGTGCATGGGACCTTTTGTTCATTTTTTCTGCCACTCCTGTTAACCTGTAATCGAAATAAAAATATGAAATAACTCACCTCCCCAAGAAAGCCACGTCACCTTTTCAACTGTACCTGCCCAGCAAACCCTACAAACTCATATCATGAACTCATTTATACCAGGCTTTGTAAATATTATTTTGCCTAAATTGCAAAGAATTTTTTTTCGTTTTACAATCAGACGAATCCAGATTGTGGGATAGTCTGCAACAAAACTAGTCTGAACTCTTAACAAATGTCAATGGCACCAAAGATGAAAAAAGCAACAGATTGTTCCAGTATCTTAAATGTTAAAGGAGAGAATGGGGACTTGAAAATCAAATTCGATGTGTAATTTTTTATTATATGTTGGATTTTAAAAAATCTTTAACGATACTTTTGGAATAATTTGAATTTAGATTGTGTATTAGATATGATGTCCATGTTAAATTTTGGAGGTATGACAATGTTATTGTAGTTATGTGGGAGAATGTCCTTGTTCTCAGGAGATTTAAGCTGAAGTATTTAGAATGAAATGTCACGATGTCTGCAACTTACTTTCAAATTGTTCAACGCTGATATAAAACAAATATGTCACAATGTTAACAATTGGTGAAGAATATAGAGATGTTCACTGTAATAGTCTTTTAACTTCTCTGAGGGTTAAAAGATTTTCTATTTGCCTGATTATGGTAAAATTATATTTTAAAGATTTTATTTTTTTTCCTTTTTTCTCCCCAAAGCACCCCGGTACATAGTTGTATATTCTTTGTTGTGGGTCCTTCTAGTTGTGACATGTGGGACGCTGCCTCAGCATGGTTTGATGAGCAGTGCCATGTCCGCGCCCAGGATTCGAACCAACGAAACACTGGGCCGCCTGCAGCAGAGCGCGCGAACTTAACCACTCGGCCACGGGGCCAGCCCCTAAAATTATATTTTAATTTTAACTTTCCTTTTAAATTTTCCTGACATTATAGAAATACATAACATAAAAAGTAAAAAACCCTGGTTATCCCACTCCGCCTCACAAATGTATTTATGTAGCTTCCTCTGGATTTTTATTTATGTGTATACTACCATTTATTTTTTAAAAATGGGATAACACAGGATGTCTTTCCTTTTTTGTATACATAGAGCTACAGTTGTCTTTTTAACAACTACATAAATATTCCATTGTATAGAAGGACCACAACTTACTTCACCAATCATTTATTACAATACAAGGTGTATCATGGCACACTGCTATACACGCTGGCTGCAAAGCTGAAGGATATGCCAATTTTTAGTTTGACTATAATTACCAAATTGCCTTTAACAAATTGTCAGTAAACCGTTCACTCTTCCATCTGTGGTCTTAGAAAGTGTCTGTATACTAATACTTTCATCAGCATCAGATAACTTATCAATCACTTTTTTTTTATCAGTGAAAGGCAGTTCTCTTAAATGCACCTTACTAAGTGAAAGAGGCCAATCTGAAAAGGCTACATACTGTATGATTCCACTATATAATGTCTGGAAAGGGCAAAACTATGGAGACAGTAAAAAGATCAGTGGTTTCTAGGGGTTAGGGGATACGGTGGGATGAACAGGTGGAGCACAGAGGATATTTAGGGCAGTGACGCTACTCTGTATGAGACAGTAATGGTGGATACATGTCGTTATACATTTGTCCAAACCCATAGAATGTACACCACCAAGAGTGAATGGTAATGTAAACTATGGACTTTGGGTGATTATGATGTGTCAATGTAAGTTCACCAGTTGTAACAAGTGTGCCACTCTGGTGCAAGATATTGATAGTGAGGGAGGTTGTGCAGGTGTGGGGGCAGGGAATATATGGGAAATCTCTGTACCTTTCACTCAATTTTGCTGTGAACCTAAAACGGCTCTAAAAATAAAGTCTGCTGAAAAAGGCAGTTCTTGGTTGAGTTGAATTGCAGAATCCTCATTACTTCTGAGATTCAGCATTCTCTCTTTATAAATCATTGGTTAATTAAATTTTTTTGAATTGGATATTCATCTCCTTTGCCCATTTTTCTAATGGAACATTGTCTTTTATAGATTTGCTAGAACTCTTAATATATTAGTGATTTTGCCCATTATTTAGAGGAAGGAAGAAACGGTGTGTTCAAGCCTCACTGCTTTATTTGAGCACTTAACTATCCAAAGGTACATTCTTACGGACTATGGGCCTTGTACAGTGAACCACCCAAGAAATCAGCTCCTTTTTTGAAGAAAAGGCAGGATGGAATAAACCTTTTCTATATTGCTTCAAAGGCATTTCAATGCATTAGGGCCATAGTTACTTATAGAGAAGGACCTTTGTACTTGGAAGAAGACAAATGTGGGTATTCATAGAAAATACAAAGAGGAAGACAGGTCATAAGATGTGATTGTCCTTATCAGTTATCCTGGGATATGGTTGCAGAAGACTTGTCTTTCATTTATCCATAAAAGTTGTTTTGTGTTTTTTTTTGGTGAGGAAGATTCACCGTGAGCTAACATCTGTGTCAATCTTCCTCCATTTTTTTGTATGTGGGATCCCTCCACAGCATGGATGATGAGTGGAGTAGTAGGTCCATACCCAGGATCTGAACCCATGAACCAGGCTGCCAAAGCAGAGTGCGTTAACCACTTGGATACAAGGCTGGTCCCATAAAAGTTGTTTTTAAGTTGAGAAAATTAATCCATCACATGGGTACTATAGACCAAATGTTTGTGTCTCCCCCAGAATTTGTATGTTGAAACCTAATTTCCCATGTGATGGTATTTGGAGGTGGGGCCTTTGGGAGGTGATTAGGTCATGAGGGTAGAGCCCTCATGAATGGGATTTGTGGCCTTATTAAAGAGACCCCAGAGAGCTCCCTTGCCCTTTCTACGATGTGAGGTTGCAGCAAGACAGCCCTCCATGAACCAGGAGGTGGGCCCTTAGTAGACGGCAAATCTGCCAGTGCCCTGATCTTGAACTTCCCAGACTGCACACCTGGAAGAAACAAATTTCGTTGTTTATAAGCCACCCAGTGTATGATATTTTGTTATAGCAGCCCAAATGGACTAAAATGTGGGACTAAACTTTTTTTTTTTTTTAAGATTTTATTTTTTCCTTTTTCTCCCCAAAGGCCCCCAGTACATAGTTGTATATTCTTCGTTGTGGGTTCTTCTAGTTGTGGCATGTGGGACGCTGCCTCAGCATGGCTTGATGAGCAGTGCCATGTCCGCGTCCAGGATTCGAACCAACGAAACACTGGGCCGCCTGCAGTGGAGCACGCGAACTTAACCACTCAGCCACGGGGCCAGCCCCTGGGACTAAACTTTTTTCTTGGCCATCTATATTTTGACTTTGTTTACTGTATGTATTTATATACTTTTTTGCAAAAGCAGAATTGTCGAATTTATCATTCTTTTATTTTATGTCTTTGGGGTTTGTATCATACAAGAAAAGTCGTTCTGTTTTTTTTTAAGATTTTATTTTTTTATTTTTCTCCCCAAAGCCCCCCGGTACGTAGTTGTATATTCTTAGTTGTGGGTCCTTCTAGTTGCGGCATGTGGGACACTGCCTCAGCGTGGCTCGATGAGCAGTGCCATGTCCACACCCAGGATTCGAACCGACGAAACCCTGGGCCACCTGCAGCGGAGCGCGTGAACTTAACCACTCGGCCATGGGGCCGGCCCCTGAGAAAAGTCTTTCTTATTCTTAGACTATAAATACAAAATATTTTATAATATCACCATGCAGTTCCTCAAAGGACTGCATTTCATAGAACTTATTCACACAAAGCCTTAAAATGGTACCATGAACCACCAGTTGTCAACTAGGGATGATTTTGCCCTCCAGAGGACATTTGGCCTTGTCTGCAGACACATTTGGTCTACACACTGGGTGTGTGCTACTGACATCTCGTGGGGAGAGGCCAGGGATACAGCTAAATCTTCTGCAATGCACAGGACAGCCCTCTGTCCCCTCCAACAAAGAATTACCTAGCCCAAAATGTGAATCAATAGTGATGAGGTTGAGAAAACCTGCCATAAACCCTCTCTCCTCCCTGGCTGCTCAGATCCCTGTTGTTTTGGTCTTATGTATATTATAGGATATTGAAAAGACTGAGTGAGATGGGAAAAAAAGAAAAAGGGAACTGGATAAGGACATTTTGGTAAGTTGGAGAAAACCATTTTACTCCATTGGTACTATCCTTAATTCAGTCCCTGTAATTTACTTCCAAAAGCTTAAATTTAACAAACATCATTTTACACAGTACACCAGAAAAAGAGTTAGAATATTGGAGAAAAAAAAAACTGGCAAACATTGGTATGCTACTAAGGGACAGAAGCATGAAGACACTAATTATTATGTAAATGCCTTTATTTGAACTAATACACTGCTACCAGATTACATCACTTTTCAGAGTTAGAGTAACATTATAATCCTGAAAACTATAGCAAACAGCTTGACAAAGCAAGAGTACATTAAGTCCTACATATATATTTTTATTTTTTAGTGCCCACATCTCCTTGTCTTAGGTGTAAAATTAGAAAATTTATTGTACACTTAGCAAACTTGGCCTACTGTGTCCTAAGTTCTGAGCACACTCTCTCCTCAAAATGTCATAGTCAACAGCATTTTAAATCTAAAGAGAGAGTTTGATGATACAGGTTTTAAAACAAATAAGCATATATTGAACAAAGTGTTTTAAGACAAAATATGTCAATTGTTTACAGCTTGGGTGTGAGAGGGAAGATGCAAATTCAAGGTACATTTTTCCTCTACCTATAATGTGTTTTCTACTTACTTGAAGACCCCTTAAAAAAGTAGCAAAATCAGCAGTCTTATTTAATGTAATCAAAATATTCTTAAATGTACAAAAAAGGATCATGTAGAAAGAATACTGTAAAAAGATACTGATTTTAAGAATAAAAGAATATGAAAAGCTTCTATTACATTCTGCACAGCCAGTTACTTCTGCAAATTTTCAGTACTATAAAGATAAGCAAAGGATACTCATATCCAAATACCCTCTGACCACAGTTCTCAAATAGGAACTAGCACACTGGGTGGAAAGCAAAATTATTGTAATAATATTCATATCCAATCATCTAAGCAAGTCCCAGGAGTTGGACATTCTAAGAGGGAGAAAGATACATAGAGAGAAATAACATACAGCAACTGGGAATGTCAAGGGCAGCAACCTAGGAGGAGAGAGTAAATGATTTGGCTATAAGCACATTTCAGGTGTGCCTGACAGATCCAACTTTGACTATGGGAAAGAGGAGTTGTTTTTATTAAAACTCTTTCCCCCGAGGGCTCTCATGATGAGCTAGTCTTGTTAATCAAAACCAAAAGTCCTTTAAATTGACCAACAGTTCCTTAAGCCACGAACACTTCACCTGGAAATAGCTGACCTAATCATGCACCTGGGAGCAAGGTTGTTTTTATCCGTATTGGTTATTTTACACTCTCTTCATTCCCCTGCCCATCAGGCATGCAAACACGGTCATAACCATCTTGGGCTTCACTTCCACAAGGTCTTCAGGGAGGGCGTACACCCTGGCTCCAATTCTTCTGGCCATTGACACTGCGTACCTATTTTTTGAGGAAACAAAAATTAAGATGAAACTCTTGTCAGTCAAGGACAAAATATGAGATATCTATTTCCTCTTATATAATCATTTGCCTGGGATGCAAAACTTCTGTATCGAAAGTTCAAATCAGAATGACTTCACTTTTTGTTGTTTTATTTGTTGTTGAAGTCACTCTTAAGTGACACCAGGTTTTCAAGCTCTACTATTTGGGACTGACAATACTTATTCACTCCTTTTCTTCAATAAGAAATAAGAATGAATTTTGGAGCACTGACGAATTGATATGAAAATGAAAAAAATATATATAATTACCCAGATTGGCTGTACAATCAGTGTTGATATGTAATAACAGACACTCTTATGTGATCTTAGAGATATGGGGTGGAAAATTATGCCAGATGCAAAATCCACGTTGCTTTGGTAGATGCAGCGAGTACTTCCAAATATTCAAGGGAGAGGAGAGAGTCTACATGGTACATGGACAGAGCGGCCAGAACGAGGAATGGAAAGGGTAGACAAGAGAAGGGAAGAAAGAACTGACGTGTTCAGCTGGGGAAATTTGCAGGAGCACACCTCAATTAATACACGAGGCATTTCTAGGTGTTTTTGTGACAGGAATCTTTAAAGGTGATCAAGTTTCTGGAAAAGGAAGTTTCGAGAGTTCTCCATATATTATGGATATTAAGTCTTTCTTATATATGCTACAAATATTTTTAAAGGAGGGAAGAAATAGTGTGCCTAACTCCAAAGCTTGACGGTAGTGCTTGTTAGTTAGTCTATGAAGCCTTGCTGTGGACTAATTTTCAGTGTATACTAGTAAAACTTTCATGGGTTGCCCATGAAACCTGGTCACAGTCTAGGTCTTCAGTGAAGAAGGGAAGAGACAGGTGGAAAAGACCTTCTCAATATTGTTGAAATGCAAGAAACTTCCAAGGCATAGTCTCAGCTGAGGGTTAAGCATCCTGCCCATTTAGGCACCAAGATAGTAAACTTCACATATGTAGTAATGGTGATCTATGCACAGTAACAGAGACATCAGTGGGTAATACATTTTAAAAAAGAGAGAGAGAGACAGAAAAATACTCTGATCTGAGGCAAGAATATCCCTGGCTGATTTTTGCCTTGTTTTAACTTTGTAGCTGAGTTGCATTAGAACGTACACCACATTATTTCTGTAATCCACTAAAGCAACAGCTGAATGACCACCTACTAGGTCAGGCACAATACCAGGCTCTTATATATTTCATTCATTTCAAAATCTCTAAGGTAAGTATTATTGCTCCTATTTTACTGATGAGGCATCTGAGGCTCAAAGAGGTTTCCCCCAGGTGACACCATTTTTAAGTGGCAGAACCTTAATGAGAATGCAGATCTGCCTGGCTACAAAGCCCACGCTCTTGCCAGGATCTTACGCAGTGTCCCTTACTTGGCATTATTGTGCTTGTCATCTTCTGTTAGATTGCCACTCTTAACGAGGTCATAGTTTATGCAGCCTGGCTGGATGGCATCAATCAAATCCACAACTGCCAAACTGGAGCTGATCGTCTTGTCCTAGTGCAAAAGGACAATAAATCTGAGAATTTCAACATGTACAAATTAACATGTGATTAATTATATAAAGTTGCCAAAAACAAAGCCCAGTGAATTAAAAAAGAGTCTTGCCATTAGCCTAACAATAATTTTCACTCACAAAGAAACCGAAGATTGTCCTTTCAAACTACAGATACTTTCTAGCAAACACAATTTTTATCAGTCAAATATGAAATTCTTACCTTAAAACTCTGAATGGAAGTTGATTTTCCAGCTTCACTCAATGTTCTATTCACCCAGCTCACAATGATGTCGTCATTAGCTTTCTGACCATCTCCCAGATCTTCCAGGACATTGAGGGTATATCTAAAAGAAGCAAAGAAAAGGTCCCAACCTACTTTATGAGAAAAAATGCAACATTAGAAAGATGCTTTATCTTCCATTTCTCTTATTCCTTAGGGTTGAAAGACTAAAGATTTAATGGAAAGAGATTCACACTATATACAAAAAATATCTATATTTCAAGTAGTGGTGGCTTGCTCCTGATCTCCCATTTGCAGCGGTGGGGGTGAGATTTTCAGTGCTTTAATGAGCAAGCCCAACAGTCTACTGCAGGCACATTTTGTACTAGTCCAACAGTGGTAATGACTCAAGCTCTGCTTTGGCTGGTACCCAGTCATAATGAATGCTTTTCAGCATTATAGTTAAGAGATCTTTTTCAAATGGATATGTGAGATGGTCATAAATTTTACTATTTTTTTATTCACTGACACTAAATGAAGCTCAAGTCTATGTGTCAGGCTTCCTATGAAAAAGAAAGAAATATGCACAGCTCTGCTGCATAACTTTCACAGAGGCGTCTCCCACTGAATATCCTACATATCTTCATTACTTAAGCTTACTTCAGAGTCTAAATACAAAATTTTCAAAGGTGTAGTCATTGACACATTTGCTTCAAATTAATAAGGACTAGACCACAGAACTGTATTATAGTGAAGCTTAAACAGCTAAAATGGTGTACTGTACCTTCTCATCAGCTGCCAGACTAAAGCTAAAGTCAGGGTTTGGTTCCCATCATTCAGGTCTTGCCCTCCAATGCCTACCAGGGAGAATTTGGCAGGATGCTTCCCTAACTCAACAGCATAGTTGCAGTTTTCTAGCTGCAAACACACAAAGTAAATGGTTAAAGATTTTCATTTATTTAATCTGTGTACGTGTTTGTGTGTATGTGTGTGTGCGTGCACTGGACGCTAGGTGCTTAGCATACAAAAATAAATAAGACACAGTTACTATCCTCAAGAAGTTCAGAGTTAAGAGTTTTCAAACAAACAGAGAATCTGAATAGACCAATCACAAGTAAAGAGACTGACACAATCAACACCGCACCCCCCCCCCCCAAAAAAAAACCCAAAAGTCCAGGACCAGATGGCTTCTCTGGTAAATTCCACCAAACAGTTGAAGGAAATTTAATACCCATCCTTTTCAAACTCTTCCAAAAAATCGAAGAGGAGGGGAAGCTTCCTAACTCACTCTTCCAGGGGAACATCACCCTGGTACCAAAACCAGACAAGAACACAAAAAAGGAAAATTATAGGCCAATATCACTGATGAACACAGACGCAAAAATCCTCAACAAAATATTAACAAATCGAATACAGCAATACATTAAAAGGATCATACACCATGATCAAGTGGGGTTTATTCCAGGGATGCAGGGATGGGTCTACATCCACAAATCGACCAATGTGATACACCACATTAACAAAATGAGGAATAAAAACCACATGATCATCTCAATAGATGCTGAGAAAGCATTTGAGACAATCCAACAGCCATTTATGATAAAAACTCTCAATAAAATGGGTATAGAAGGAAAGTACCTCAACATAATAAAGGCCATATATGAAAAGCCCATAGCCAACATCATACTCAATGGTGAAAAACTGAAAGCTATTCCTCTAAGAACAGGAACAAGACAAGGATATCCACTATTACTACTCTTATCCAACATAATATTGGAAGTCCTAACTAGAGCAATTAGGCAAGAAAAAGAAATAAAAGGGATCCAAATTGGAAAGGAAGAAGTAAAACTGTCACTATTTGGGAATTACACAAGTCTATATATAGAAAACCCTAAAGAGTCCATCAAAAAAACCATTAGAAATAATTAACAAATACAGCAACATTGCAGGGTACAAAATCAACATACAAAAATCAGTTGCATTTCTGTATACTAACAACAAAATAGCAGAAAGAGAAATCAAGAACACAATCCCATTTACAATCGCAACAAAAAGAATAAAATACTAGGAGTAAACTTAACCAAGGAGTTGAAAGACCTATACACTGAAAGCTATGAGACATTATTGAAAGAAATCAAAGACATAAGGAAACGGAAAGATATTCCATGCTCATGGATTGGAAGAATAAACATAGTTAAAATGTCCATATTATCTAAAGCAATCTATAGATTCAATGCAATCCCAATCAGAATCCCAATCACATTCTTTACAGAAATAGAACAAAGAATCTTAGAATTTATATGGAACGACAAAAGATCCTGAATAGCCAAAGCAATCCTAGAAAAAAGAACAAAGCTAGAGGTATCACACTCCCTGATTTCAAAATATACTCCCTGTAAGCAAAACGGCATGGTATTGGTAGACAGACACACAGATCAATGGAACAGAATTGAGAGCCCAGAAATAAACCTACACATCTATGGACAGCTAATTTTTGACAAGGGAACCAAAAACACACAATAGAGAAAGGAAATTCTCTTCAATAAATGGTTTTGGGAAAACTGGACAGCCACACTCAAAAGAAAGAAAGTAGACCATTATTTTATACCATACACAAAAATTAACTCAAAACGGATTAAAGACTTGAATGTAAGACTTGAAACTATAAGACTCCTGAAGAAAGCATAGGCAGTATGCTCTCTGACATTGGTCTTAGCAGTATCTTTTTGAATATCGCATCTCCTCAGGCAATGGAAACAAAAGAAAAAATAAACAAATGGGACTACACCAAACTCAAAAGCTTCTGCACGGCAAAGGAAACCATCAACAAAGTGAAGACAACGTACCAACTGGGACAAAATATTTGCAAATCATATATTTGATAAGTGGTTAATATCCAAAATATATAAAGAACTCATACTCAACAACAAAAAAACAAACAATGCGATCGAAAAATGGGCAAAGGTAATTTTTCCAAAGAAGATATACAAATGGCCAACAGGGACAAGAAAAGATGCTCAACATCACTAATCATCAGGGAAATGCAAATAAAAACCACAATGAGATTTCACCTCACACTCGTCAGAATGGCTATTATTAAAAAGACAAGAAATAACAATTATTGGAGAGGATGTGGAGACAAGGGAACCCTTCTGAACTGCTGGTGGGAATGCAAATTGGTGCCGCCACTACAGAGAAAAACAGTGGGGAGGTTTCTCAAAAATTTAAAAATAGAAACACCATATGATCCAGCTATTCCACTGCTGGGTATTAATCCAAAGAACACAAAAACACTAATTTGAAAAGATATATGCACCCTTATGTTCATTGCAGCATTATTCACAATAGCTAAGACTTGGAAACAACCTAAGTGCCCATCAATGGATGAACAGACAAAGAAGACGTGGTATATATACAATGGAGTACTACTCAGTCATAAAAAGGATGAAACCTTGCCATTTGTGACAACATAGATGGACCTCGAGGGTATTACGCTAAGTGAAATAAGTCTGACAGAGTAAGACAATTACTCTATGACTTCACTCATATATGGAAGATAAACAAACAAACACATAGACATGGAGAACAGACTAATGGTTACCAGAGGGGAAGAGGTTGGGGGGAGAGTGAAAGGGGTAAAGGGGCACATGTGTATGGTGACAGATGCCAACTAGACTTTTGGTGGAGAACATGATGTAGTGTATATGGAAGGTGAAATATAATGATGTACACCTGAAATTTATATAATGTTATAGACCAGTGTGACTTAAATAAAAAATTAAAAAATAAAGAAATAAAGTTAACATAGGTATCTTATTAATGGCATGGAGATCATCAGCATTTGAATGTTTAAAGATCAGGCCAAGAGCGTTTAAGTATAAAAGCAGTGTATATAATGGTAGTTGTGTGCAAATATGATTATACAAGCCTAACATATCTTACTTGGTAGGAGTATATATTTTATCAATCCTCTATGAAAGCAAGACATAATAATAAAAAACCTTATTCCATAAATAAGAGTTTTCAAACAAAAGAAACAAATTGAGAATAAAAATAGTCTGTAACAAATATATGCAGCAACTTAATTATCTACCTTTTTCATGTTGGCTCCAAGCTTTGGGTATGGAGGTTTATTAACCTTACTCCAGTCAACAGGAACTTTAATTCGTTCATAGAGCTGTAAGATTACCAGGGCATCTTGCAGGTCACTAATGATTTAAAAATTATTTGATCAGTGTTTTCAGACAGCTGGGCCTTTGTTTCCATAAAAATCTAACACTACTCTACTAAACCAGACATATAAAACCATAGACAATACCCAAGACTCATATTTTCTACCAATCTGCACAGAAAATAGAGCTAACTTCACCCATTCACCCACAAATATTTATTTAGAGTTTATTGTTTGCAAGGTACTGTTCTAGAAGCTGGGCACACAGGACAAAAATCCTTGGCCTTACATTAGAGTGCAGAGAGAAAAGACAATAAACATGTATATGGCTAAACGGATAAAATGATTTTGGGGTGTATATAAGGGCTATGAAGAAAAAATGAACTAGGGTTAGAAGTCAGGGAGTGGTAGGTGGTGGGTCAGGGTCGGAATGAGTTGCTGGAATATAGTAAGAGAGTAACATTCCAGGTTGAGAGAACAGCGAGCACAAAGGCCTCGAGGCATCATGGATGATCTACTTAAGGTGTTCCCTGGTCTCTGTTTCAAAATATAAAGTATCTGTTCCCTAGCATGTTAGAAAGACATTTATATATTCTTTTACTTAATGTTAATGATCATGTAAAGAAAGAATCTGGGCTTTTATGTATTCGGAAAATGATAATGGAAGTCACCACTCAACATTTTCCAACATAAATGATCACTACAAACTAACATTTAGAAAATGTTTAGAGCTGTAATTAATTGTGCAGCATCCATTCCTGATGTTCCTACTGTTTACAATAGCAGGAGGAAGGCTTACGCATAGAGATGGTTCACATGGGGGTTAACACCCAGAGAGTTCATCCAGTTACGGAAGGTTCTTTCTTCACGAGTTTCTCCTATTAAGAATAATCACAAAATTTGTATATTCATTAAACACCTTGCATATGTGCACATAATATCAACCCATACGTAAGATTATTTTATTTCCTCTGTACGGATCTCGACGTTTCCACCATATGAATCTCCAAGTATTCTAAATACATTCTCTCTAGATACATGCTTATCTTTTTAATTTCTTGAATTTATTTTCAAGAACGCAACCTTATAACCATTTAAGCAATTTAGAGGCTTATGAACCTCTTACAGTCTCCTTCCCTCTCTAATCCTTCTCCAATTATCTCCCAAAATTCCCATACCTCAAAAGTAACTGCTGTTATCAGTTTAGTTTATATTTTAAAAATCTGCTATGGTCACATGAACCTCTATACCAATATTAATTTATGTCTTCTGTCTATCCTTTTTTTTTTTTTGCTGAGGAAGATTCACCCTGAGCTAACATCCGTGCCAATCTTCCTTTATTCTTTAGTATGTGGGCGGCCAGCACAGCATGGCCACTAACAGAGTGGTGTAGGTCTGTGCCTGGGAACCGAACCCAGGCTGCTGAGGTGGAGCACGCTGTACTTAACCACTAGGCCACTGGGGCTGGCCCTCTTTTCATCTTTAAATGCTAAGCTACACACGAATAGTCCTTTTGCATGCCTATATTACAGCAACAAATTACTTGAAACTTCAGAAGCATAAAATTTAAGGACTTTATAGTAATGCCAGTGGATATTCAACAAACTATTATTTACATTTGTTAATTTTTAAATACCATACTTCATGCATATATAATCTGGAAAAGGTAGTCTCCGCCTTTCCCACACTTAAACAAATAGTTACTATACACTATTTTATTTTTTGAGTAGGTAAGTAGGAAAGGAACTGGGGCTAGTTCCAGTTAGTCTGACTGTGGACAAATGAAACATAAGTACAGTATATTTATAGGTCAAATTTTATGCATATCTGCATTTTTCTGGTGTGAAGTTTAAAAAGTGATCTAATTCTAAAATATTAAGATAAAACATTGGTTTACTAAGTGGCCTTAAATTAAGTGACCCCAGACTACTTTACTTGAAAAGTTCTCCTGTAGCATCCCTTTCTATCAGCTGCCACTTTTTCCTCAGCCCTTGGGGGTACTTTTAGCAGATACCTGCTCAGGGAAAGTGGATGAGGAAACTCACTAAATCAAGGAAATCTTCACTGCTTATGTATTTCTACCCTGTAGTCCCACACATTAGAATTTGAGGAATCTTTCGTTACCTTCTAACAGAGTCCAGTCAATATCCTGGTTCTCTGGCTTAGTTAGTGCCGGGTATTTATTAAACAGGTTAGCCACGAAGGCTAAATTCAGTTTGGGGTTTCCACTGACAACATCAGCAGGGGTAACAAACTGTCTGCAACCTAATTTGTCTGCTTGTTGAAGCATACTTTCAGCTCTCTTCAAATCATCTGTTTCCTGTTGAAGTAAAATAAGAAGACATTTTTTAAAAAGCCATACTAAATATATAGAAATGTTGCTCTACAATGATAGGCTGGATCTACAATTCCACTTTCTCTTACCCAACATAGGATACTTATTATAAAATTGTTTTGAATGCAAAAAAAATTTTTTAAGTTGGTTGTGCTGGATATGCAGTACCTTGAAAATACCCTAGATGGCGCCAGATCATATAACTAAGGACAGAACACATTTAACTCAAGGCATTATATCTCTCACGCCAAAACGCATCAAGAAAAAAGGTAAAACTCTTCACATTCTTAAATTAGGCCCCAAAAAAGTTGTAAGGCTGAAAAATATGAGGGAATTATGAGAAAAAAATTTAAAAATAATACTAAGTATAGCAGGTTCCAATAATTTAATTACAGGTTTAAATTGCATATTTCAAATTGTAGTTTTTCTCTTCAACTATTTTTTTGTTTTATTTTACTTAACTTTTCCATCCACGAAGTAAAGGTGTCCATTTCTGTAAAGAATACTTACTTTCAACTAATTCCTATGACTCCTAACTTGCTACCTTCTTCCCCATTCTTTTTTTCCTGGAAAGATTCACGCTGATCTCTCGATTGACATAGGGTTTGGTGAAGAATTTGTTATAGATCCAATGATTTCAGACCGATGTAAAAAATAGTTTCTCAGGAGCCCGCCATTCCCACCTCCTAATGCTAAAAGTAAAAACCTGGAGCTGCAGGAGGAGCAACTGCTTGTGGATTTTCCGTTTGCAGCAACCTACTCCTGGAAATGGCCAAAGCAGCGCTCTTGGCAGTTACTACTGACGTCTCCACCCCAGTATGCCCCAGGGCAAAAGTAGAACTTCTGGAAAACAGTGTCATGTGAAAAAGGTTTTATAATTGGGGGGAAAAGAAAAGAGATAAAGGAAATTTGAGAAATGTTATAAACCAATGCTGCTCTGAATGTATAATTTGACAGTCTTAACTCTGTCTTTAATGTGTGATGCTATCTTTAACTAGTTTTTTAATCTCCGGTGAGGTGCCTTGATTGTACAGGACTCCAGAACAATGTGTGTTTATTGTTACCCTTCATTGTTAACCTCATCTGTATCAAGGGTAACCTGAGCAGGTGAGTTTCATATTTAACATACAGACAAAAATATAAGCACACCAGTCAGTTACAAACTCAGTTCTGGTAAGGGCAGTGTAAACAGTTTAGCCAGTGTTATCCACTCAATCCTACTGCATGATAGGCTGGGAATGTGGATTTTTAAAATTAGTAGAATGCATTCCATATCTAATGGGTACAAGGAACCACAGGATCCTAGAAACTTGAGACTAAATAATCTAGGCCAACTCCTTACTTTATGAATGAGCAAAGTGAGATCCAATCTTGGGAGGAACTTGTCCAAAGTGACTGAACAAATGAGTGACGTAACCAGGGAACATGGTCCATGACAGCGATTCCCCAAAGTGGATTTCAGGGGTCAGGAATTTGTAAACATATTCACACTACTCTTAACACAGGAATATTCCAGACACAGATATGAATATGCAATTATTAAATCTATCACTGTGATTACAATCCGAATACTTGGAAAAGGTTAGTCTCTTGTGCTTATTTCCCCACAATTGCTTTGAATATTTTATGCCATCCATATAAACCAATGCCACCATAATTATGGAACTCACCAATGAACTATCAACTAAATCAAAGCTAGTCTTTCTGCCTCTGAATTACACCTACGGCAGTAAGTTTTATAATAATATTTAAAATTGCCAACACCACTACATGCAATTATAAAGATTCTTGTTTTTATAAGAAATTGACAATAATTTTGTAAGGCTGTAGAATTCAAAAGAAACACCTATACTTACATTGAAACCCGACATGTTAATATCTATCCGTGGTTCACCTTCCTTTTGTCCTTTCGGTGCAATTTGATTGAGAAGATGGAAATAGGCTTTGGAATCCTACAAATGAATTGAAAATATCAGTGAGATCACATTTACAAAGAATGAATGTATCCTATTGTCCCATGTTTGGAAGGATATTTGCATTGGATTTTGTGAGAATAGATGGCACAAATCTCTTGTCTTCTAATATAATAGATCTTTTCCCCAGAAAAGTCCATCTCTCTGGCTTTATGTCTGTCTTGAATATAGATGGACCAAACTTTGTCATGACTTTACAATTTTATTGAAGTCATCAACATAATAACGCTAGCAAACACATAACTAGTTCTGTACCTTCACTGAATTACTGAAGTCAAAAAGCTTGGTACATAACACAAGCAAGAAAAAAAAGTAGGAGAGCAGAAGTCCAGGAAGCATAGGGAAAGAGAAAATAAACAGGTTACATCATTACAAAGCACAATATATACCATAACCTGTGGAGAAGAGATTAGCTGGCTTAAAGATTATTTAATTGTAAATTTAAATGACAAAAATGTTTAAACGAGTAACACTTGAGTTGGTGAAATAACATTTAACCCTTTATGATCTGAACACATTTATCCAAATACGCTTCTCTTTTTGTTTTAAGCTATTGTATTCTTTCATCACTTGAACACTTGGAATCTCAATACCTAGAACAAAGTGGCATTGCTCATATCAGGGGTGGGCTGGCAGGACACTCCACAGAACACAACTTGAAAACCATTGTACCAGTGCAAATGCTTAATATGGGTCTTCGATGCACATGTCAAGTAAAATTCTGCCTCTGTGGAATACGAGAGGACAGGAACTGGAGTCAAGATTCCTTCATCCTGCTATATCCAAAGGCCACCTTCCCAGCTATTATAGTTTTCTATTACTGAGCCTTGACAGTCCGGACAGTCTATAAAGGAATGATTCTCATAGTAAACTCCACAGAATATGTGCATCCTAACCCCCAGGGAAGTTGTTCAATATGCAGATGAGTGGATCCGACTCCAGACCTACCAAATAGGAATCTCCAGGAGCTGCCCAGAAAGTTGCATCTTACACGAGCTACCCAAGTTGAGTTTGATACACTTGCCATAAATGATTCTAAGGGGGAAAATCAGGTGAGTGAAAGCCATTTCAGACCAATTCGTGAAAAGCAAACCCAGATCCTACCCTTAGTGGGCATGGGATTTACCCCTCAGGAACAGTGCATTACAGTTGTGAAAGTGCTTTCACGTAAACAGTTACCCACTAAAGGCGCATAAACAACTCACAATCTAACAGAAAAACAGGTGAAGAGCAGACCCAGCAGTCTGTATTTACTACCGGGAAAAGGGCTTTACAGGTGAAAATTAGAACTTGAACACAGATAAATTGGAAGTTCCTTTTCACATTACCAAGCAATACTTTGCTTCTTAAAAATATTCAAAGCAGGCTTCATTTTTAAATAAGATTTCCTTTTGTACATTTCAAATATGGCTTAGACACAATATCCATTTACGAATAGTTTTCAGGAACTCATCTAATGCATAAGGCCAATATGCCTGGCTAGTCATGTGTAAGTTAAAAGAAGGGATGGGGCCAGTTGGTCTTATAATTTGGGGGCTATCCTTAATTTTCACTGATGAAATCAGGAGCGCAACTATCCCATTACTTCCTCTCACCACTAAACAAATTGATATGATCACAATTGTCATAGCCCTCTTGGGTCAGGGACAGCTGGTGAAGATCCCCGCGTTTGTGCCCTGTGTTCTAACATCCGGATTGGAGAGAGTCGAGTCAGTTAATGAGAGCCCCACCATATCTGCTAGGGTAATTTCGGCCCTCTCTCCCTGAGGGGCCAAAGGCAACATGCGGTAAATAACTGTCACCAATGTCTTCCGCCCTTGCTAGTTTTTCCCTACTGCTCATGGAGAGCAGTGAGGGCCAAAATTCCATTCAACACAAGAAATCTTTGCGGGTCTTTTATGCGCCAGGTGTCGTGTTAGAGGCGGGCTTTAAGAGGAGGGCACTGGGCCAGGGGCTGAGGAAGGAGGCATATACATCCGTAAGAGCTATCACTATCCTCAAGAACTCAACATCTGAAGGAGGCAGCACACCACAGGAAAGGAGTCAAACAAGAAAGGGAAAGGGGAATTTTGAGGCCCGTTCTCTCTCTTCTAGGTCTTTACTAACAGGTACACCTAGGACTAAGAAAGGCAGTTAGGAATAGAATAGTCATGGCTCATCCTTTCATACTCCATGTTCAACAGTAAGCAAACATAAAATGTTAAGACCATAATATATTTACCCTTTTCCACTAAATGAAAGCTAGTCCTTGTACTAGGGCTGTTTACTGGTCTCCACCTCTCTACTGAAATCTATCATCAGAGCCAAGAGGCAACAAGACTTGGCGATTACTGGTAGGATTTCCCTCTGTTATGGTGGGATGAAATCTCCCAAGTCATTATATGCCCCCAAAGTGTTAACGGTTCTTTGCACAGTTACCTTGATGTCAGCACTAAAGTTGTTGATTTTTTGCCACCCCGAGTTTTCCAAATGAAAGTTTGCCCATCGAAGCAGAAGCTCTTCTGGAGACAATTTCATAAGCTCCTCCAAAGTCTCACCATCTCGAAGTAAAGCAGCCAAGGCTGTAAGAAAAAAAAACCCACAACCAACATATTGTATGATAATGGTCAATTACAAGTTCATTCAGTCTTTTGACATTCTGTTAAGTATCGAGGTGCAAAAAAATTGTATGACTAGAAAACTAGTGCAAAAATCAAGTAGTTCTTGATTTTCAGGTACTCATAGTCTAATAAAAAAGATAAACAGGGGCTGGCCCAGTGGCATAGTGGTTAACTTTGTGTGCTCTGCTTTGGTGGTCCAGGGTTTGGGGGTTTGGATCCTGGGCATGGACCTACACACTGCTCATCAAGCCATGCTGTGACAGTGTCCCACATACAAAAGAGAGGAAAACTGGCACAGATATTAGCTCAGGAACAGTCTTCCTCACCAATATATATATATGTGTATATGTGTGTGTGTGTGTGTGTGTGTGTATAGGCACTTTTGAGTAGATTAAAAGTGTAAGTGCAATAAAGTCTTGAAAGTGCAAAAGTATTATCATGGATAAAAGTGAAAAATAAGACTGTTGACAAGACACTCTGGGACCTTGAAAATACTGAGAACCCCAAATATATATTCTTCCCCCAAAGCAAATGAAGATTACAACGGTGATTTATGAAACAAAATATAAATATTTGGAGTAGTGCTTAATATTTTAAACTTTATCTGGAGAGGATAACGTAGCCCTTCCTAAGACCCCATGTCAATTGTATTGCACATGCGTATGCTCATATATTCTATGAATCCATATGCGATGTGACACAAAAACCTATGCTGTAAGAAGGATGATGCTTCTGCTGGTTCAGGAAATAGGAGGCCATCAAGGGCAGGTTAGAATATTTTTGAAGAGGTCTAAATCCATGAGAGAATATGAAAAGTATTAAAAATAATAGGAGCTGGTGCACAGTGGTAGAGCTGAGGGTGGTGATGGGGTGGGGCTGTGTGGGCAGAGCAGAAAAGAATAAATATCACGTTTGGAGACCTTGGGGAAGTTCCCCAAACTCACTGTGCTTTTCTGTCTTTATTGTAAAATGAATTCTAAAGTGCCAGACAAATGTTAATTACTACTAGAGAAGAAAGTTATAATTAGGCTGTTTTCCTGAATAACACTATATAGCATTACCTTTGGTTAATTCTAGTTACCATCTAATCACCTCAATTAAGTGAAAGCATGACAGTCTCCATGACTAGAAAAAATAACCAATAAACAACTTCCAAAATAGTGACTGTGTTCCATTACCTTCATTCCTGCTTAATTCAATGTCAGCAAACAAACCGATCTTAATGATCTGCCAGAGCAGTCCCAAAACCAGGTGAGGTTTCCCAGCCCGCAAATCCTCTGCACCAATGTTCACAACGTGACATCCAATGGCAGAAGCAGAGTTCAGTGCCAAGTTCAAGTTTTCCTGCAAGACAGCCAATTTAAACACTTGCTTCTTGACCTTTCCATTTTGTAGGAGTCTACTTCTCCCCTCACTGAAAACAACACTCAATGAGGAAATTAATACCTCGTATTAATTTTGTATGATCCAGAGAAAACAAACACCAGATTTTGGTGTTAAAAGCATAGCTCAAACAAATCTCAGCCTTATTGCTTTTGTCTTTTCCAGAATTCCATGGGAAGTTAACTTGGTATTTTCATTTGATCCCTTTTGAAATACACTGACACTAAAGGAAAAGGCCGAGTGACTGGAATAAGTATATCCATGTGAGTTGTGTCGTATTTCTGAAAATGCCTCGATGAGTCTGTTGCATACTCCTGAAAGAGTTCCAGAAGTTCTCAATCTCCACATCCCAAGAGGTGCTCTTGCCTGAGGGAATTTTGCTAATAGTGTAATACTCACTTGATGGAAAAGAAAAACGCTCCTTTCCTTAAGTATGATAACTAATTAAGAGCTTAAAGATTTTTGCTTATTTCTGCATGTTTGTACACAATATGTAAGGGAAAGAATCCAGAGGGTTAGACCTGGATTTGAACTTCAGTTCTAACATTAACCTCGAGCAAGCTCGAAAACTTGAGTCCCAGCTCTCTTCTTTGTAAAATCTGAATAATAATCCTAAACTCAGAGTTGTTATAAGAAATAAATGAGAAGATACGAAGTGCAGAGCCTATGGTCTATATAATAGGTCCTCAACCAGTAGTTTCATGGAAGAGGGAAGGGAGAACAACGCATACTTGAATGATGAAGGGTGTAAGTTTCTTCTTGTTGATTGCTCTTTCATCAATTGTATCAGGAACTGAAAGGTTGATCATTTTACTGAAACACAAATTAAAGAATGAATTGGTTTACTTTTAAAAAGTCTGTAAATATTCACAAATATTTTAAGTCTTATTATAAACATGTCTCTCATGTAATCTGAAAAAATAAACGCAATATGACTTTTATCATGTTGATCACAAAAAACTATACATATGAAAAATGCAAATTTTAAAAAAAGGCCAAAATATTTACAGTAGTAGGGTATTCCTGAGTTGGGGATTGGGGAATATTTGCTCATTTTAATTTTTTGGTATTTTCCACATTATTTTATAAGAATGAGTAACTGGGATATTGAAAAAAACTTTATTGAATAAGTGTTAAAAAGATAAAATCCCACAATAAAATTGTGTCTTTTCTAGATTATATAATTCAGAACTTAAAATTACCATCTATCCACAAAGAGGTAAAATTAGTTGAGCAGGAGATTCTTCATTCACCAAATATCTGAGTGCCTAAATGATGAGCTAGGGGCTGTATTTGGTGCTGGTAATACAGTGGTGAGAGAAAGAAAGGTTACACTAACTAGACTAGAATCTGTGACTTATTAAGGAAGAATCTTATTTGGTGAAATTTGGAGTTAGACTCTAACATTTTAGATGTTTATAATGCTCCTTCAAACTTATTCTGCATAGGGAAAACCATGCTTCTTTCTTTGCAAAATATAAATATTAAATAAATAGTACTATATGATAATCTCTTTCTATCAAAACACATGGGGAATTATTTCTTTAGTGCTTATAAATGGACAAAATAGGAGATATCTTGCATTTTTAACATCAGCTTTTCAAACAACCAAAATGACCTTATTGTAAAAAACCAGATTTTATATATTGTACACTGTCATCTGAAATCTATCTATTTCACTGTTCTAAGCACTCTAAATGTAGCCACTTGTGCTCGCAATAGCCCTGGGAGGTAAGTACAATAATATGGGGATCATAATAGATGGAAACTGACAGGCAAAGGGGCTGAATAGCTTGATTACAGTTACACAGCTACTGAGTGGCAGACCCTGAATATGAACCCAGGCAGACTGACTATGGAGCATGCTCTTAACCACTGAGCTACATTGCCTTAATAAAAAGGTGCAAAAACGGACAAAGTGTTGATAATCTTCTATCATTTCTGCCAAGATGCTGTTGGCTCTAGGGAAGCAGCAGTGACAAATGCATTTTTCAGAAATAAGCAATTGGAGAGTGAGAACTGAAGAGTAGTTTCTTTTTTTCTTTTGGAAGCTATGGTACTTTAGAATAAAGAGATACTGACACACTTAAGTTCAACAAAGTTATAATGCTCTGCCTGCTTAGTGATGAGATGAAATTGAAAGCAGAGAGCTTCCCTACAAAGAGGTCCTCAGTCTAAATGACTGACTTTTAGATTCTTTTTTTGTGTGTGTGAGGAAGATTGGCCCTGAGCTAACATCTGTTACCAATCTTCCTCTTTTTGCTTGAGGAAGCTTGTTGCTGAGCTAACATCTGTGCCAATCTTCCTCTATTTTATATGTGGGATGCCACCACAGTGTGGCTTAACCAGCAGTGCTAGGTGCGCACCCAGGATCTGAACCTGTGAACCCTGGGCCTCTGAAGCAGAATGCCCGAACTTAACCACTATGCCATGGGGCCGGCCCCTAGATTCATATTTTGATAGTGGCTTCACAGACAGACCTAGAGATGAAATGAAATGAGCAGAACCTAGACAATTTTCATTTCTAATTATTTCCCGAAGTGAAGCTGTCAAGCACCCAGAAACAAATATGTCAATTACGTGGAAGACTATTTTCAGCAATCTGGACATAACAATAAGCCAATATCTTACCAAAGCACAATTCCATCACCAACAGCTTTGAACAGGTCATCAGTATTTGGGTTCATTGGTATAACATGTCTGCAATCAGGATCATTTTCCAAGGCTTTGTTTATCCAGTTAACAAAAGCATATTTTTCTTCCTCTAAAATTACGTTGAATAACAAGAAATCAGTTCATCCTCTAGGTTAAATATTTGACTCCAAAGGCTAAAATAGTTGTACAGTTGTGCTGACTATTAATATGTCACAAACATATGGTTATTCTCTTTGGAAACCCAGACACTTGAATGCAACACAGTGGCTATTAGGAATTACAAAGTTAACAAAAAGAATAGAGCAGGGTTAACTGAGCCTTAGAGGAGTTACAAAATTCTTTAAGAATTATATTTATGTTACCATAGAACTCTACTGTAATAAAGCCTATCATTGCACATACTGTATCATGTTTTTTGCAAGCTAACAAAGCCATACAATAAAGACTTATAATGCCTTTATGGCAAGTATTAGTCCCAAGTCCAAATACAGGTCACAAAAGACCTCTACTGTATTCTTGATAAGGAGGCAATGTTTTTCTAGAGCCCCACGTTGGCACTGGAGCATGCACTCTACTTAGGTCATTGTGTTAACCTAATGCACGTAAAACGATTACCTGAGTAAGAATGCTGGGTTCCTTCACTGGACAGCTCTGACGTTCCTCCCAGAGCACAAATCCCTTCTTTCCTGTTGATCGCTTTGCGAAAGGTTTTGGCAATATCACTGCTTTTTACCTCTTGGAAAATCTATTAATTAAAATATGTTGTTGATTCACCATTAATTTTAAATCAAGCACAATAAGCATATTTATCTTCTTTATACTCTGATCACCTACATTTTCCTCCATAGGTGATGAGTGTTAAGAGATATGGAAAGCTGGGCTTGAGTTTTCAAAATGCTAAACAAATACTACAATACTGCTCTTGAAAAGGAAGCATCAGAAATTCAATTGCACACGCTTGTCAAAAACATTAAGTGCCACATGCATTGAACTCGCTTTAAGCCAAAAGCTAGCGTGGGTCAAAGGCATAGGTACAACTGTAAGGCTTGGTGCTTTTCCTGGAGAGAAAAAGCTGAAGCATCCCTTTCTTTAATCACAATTCTTAGTGCGAAGAAAGATGAAAACCTATGACTCAATCAAAATAACTAGTTTTTGGTACAGTGGGGTAGCTCTGTAAGAGTGTGCTCAGTCAAAATGTATAGAATAATGTGCAAAAATGTGTTAAGTTGGCAGCAACAGATGACTATTGTCATCTGGACAGAAACGAGGCTGTCCAGTGATTGTCTTGTTTGAGCATTTACGAAGTCCGGCTTCTCTTCACAATAAGGAACATAGCTAACGAAATTAACTTGTACTTTCTAATTGTACAAGAGCAGGGTGTAACAAAGCAAAGTTCACACGCTACACTCTAACCACTTGGTTGAATGAATGGACATTCTAAAGGACTGTCTGTATATTCCTTAAATACTGGAACTTACCTAACTCCAAATTTGTTCCTGATCTACCAATGTGCAGGGCTAAATTAGCCACTGCCAGTCAAACAAGAGCAAGATGTACCATCTTCATAAATATTTCTTTAAAAGATGTTTAGAACTCATAAGTGGACTTAGCGAAAGAAATTTATGACCCTAACGCAAAAGTTGCTGAACAAATAGAAAATAGGTCAAAGGCCTTTGGCATTATTGACAAGTACATACACACACACATTTCAGGAGGTACAGCCTATGTGTAAGTTCAGAGAACAGGGTCACAATATCTAGCGGTTCAGGGTGAATCCGTGAGAGCAGGCACGAGTAGAAGCTGAAATTCAGCCCATGCTCCACTACCCAAGCCTTATGTCTTGTACAAGACTGTGTCAGGCAGAAAGCAGGAGTGCCTTTTTATACTTAGTCTTTCCAGGATGGCATTTTTTAAATAATTAATCCACCCAGAGACAGTGACTTTTTCTAACTGCTAAAAGGGTTGCTGTAGGTGTTGTCAGCGGTCCCATCACAAAGTCATCTTTTCTTGTTATGTTTCTTAAATATTGACTTTCCTTGGACTCATAAACCTAATTTTATTTAGGAAAATAGTAAACAGTAAGTTTTACAAAAATCAAGCTTACTCAGTTTCCATAGCTGTGGTTTCATGCTATACCTGTGAGTTCAGAGGTAGAATTTCAGAATGGATGTGTGTGTGTCTAGGTGTGTATATGGATGTCGACACACATACATACTGACTACTGTAAATACTGCATACAACCAAGGAAATCACTCTTCCTCCTTTTAGGCCATTATACTGACTCTTGTTAAGTAGCAATAGTATGGAGCTGACTCATGCACTCTGGTTAACCTTCAAATTATTAAAGTTACTTTTACTTACACTCTGATTTTTTTAGTCCAAGTTTAATTTCACTTAATTTACCTTAACTTTCAAGCCAAGATTACACAACAAAATATTTATCCGGGAACGTGGTGATCTTAACTGTGATGCATTTTGCTCCCAGAGCTCCCCCTGTGATAACTGCATATCTGCTCAGCGAAAAAATAGTATTCACTATTCTACCTCATTCTTCATTTGGTAAAACATTGTCTAGTAAATTACAATCTAAATGTGTGAATTTCCTCAAGACTGACATACCATCAATCACTGGAATGACAAAAAATGTCCAAAATGTTACTGGAGTTTCTGCCTCCAAATGACACATGGAAACTTATTTTTCTTATTACGACTACTTTTGCCTCTAAAAATTAAGTTGTTTCCATGATCCCAGTTTCAACTGAAAAATAAATCCAACTTGTATACATCATGGGAAAGAGGAATAATACAAATTATAATAATAAAAAAAAGAACATCTGCTATATGATATCCTAACGCAATTACTTACACGGCTCTCGTTAAACTCCTGATACTTGGGAATGACATACAAAGTTGCAATTAAATTAATTTTCAACTGTCTCACAGAAGTTACATGACTTTCATTTTCTAAATACTTTTAAATAAATTATTCCAGTCAAGCTCAAATTTTCCGTTTCATAGTATTTTCTTCTGCTCCTTAAATTAAAAAAAGTTAAAAGATAAGAGCTAATTGAAGATCTATGTATCTATTAAACTGATTCACTAGACAAGAATTTGCATTTTATTTCCTACTTTAGTAAAGAAATTGCTTGAGTGGATGATAAAGCTATTTGAGTATAAGCCTTGGTTTAACAAGAATCTCTGAAATCAGAGATACACAAGGCCAACTACTGTGCTGGAGTCTTCTCAATGAATCTTTTCAAAGCGGCCTGTTGCGGTACTAACGAGCTCACTGGTTCATGCTGTTTTCCCTCCATGAGGAAGGACTTGCTTTATCACGCGTCAACTCCTGGTATACACTGTCCTATACATCTTTTCCAGTCTCTTTTATGGAGTACATATGTTTCTTATTCCTTTTAAAAGTTTCATCACCTTTCTAGCTCAGCACAGGAGTAGTGGCCAAACCAAAGCAACCCAGAGGCATATGACTTGAGAGAAGAAGGAAAGATTTCAGAAAAAATTGCAAAAAAATATTGACTGGCTTCCAGTGTTTGAGGTTTGCTTCCAAAGTAGCAGGTTTGAATTTTTCCTTTTTTTGGAATCTGTTGTAGGCCTAACCTTAGTAATAATAGGAAAAGAACACTACTTTTTAAAAAAATAGAAATAGCTACTCCAACAACTAACACCTATACACTACATAGCGTTTGCTACATAGCTGGCACTGGTCTAAGCATTTTACTTGTATGAAGTTATTTAATCCTATGAGGTCGACACTATTAGTAAAAGTCTTAAAACAGGTCAACAACTTATTACCATTATGCAAGGGCAAGTTTCTCACTGTGAAAATAAGAGTTTATTGCAGACATCTCTGCTGAAAGAAACTGACATACAGTCTTTTCACAGATGCAGAAAAAAACCCCTATTATCTTGTAAGTATAAAAATCTAGTAATTTAGTTTTGAAATACTTAGAAGAAACAAAATCAAGGTATTAAATTTAATTTTAATGTTTGAAGTTTACATATAATTTAGGGACTCTTTTCTACCCTATATATATATATATTCTTCTCCAAAATTAACGTAAACTGGTTTTGTTTGTAGGCTGGTTTGCAATTAACAGTTCTTAAGCAGCAATTTAAATAAAAAACCAAAACCTAACATGCAAGAACATGTTTATTTTCATTTCCTTATGTTAATATCTGACAGGAATAATGTGCTTCCTCCTTCTCAGGTAACTAAGATCTACCCATATTTTGTACAACAATTTGTAAGATGTTTCACTGATGACAAAGCAGAGGGGAATGGACAGACATTTGTTTAAACGCCCTTCTTTCTCTCGGTACAGTCATGGTGGTATCATTCTGAAACTTCAGGCAGGTTATTTTACTGTCCTTCATATTTCCAGTTTCTTGAATAGAAAGGAGGTAACTAGAAGAAGCAACTAGTCTCCTGTGTAATGTTGGGCAAGTCATTTCTTCCTTTTTCAGGAACCCAGGCTTTTTTTTTTTAATTTGAAAAATGAAGGAGTAGGAACCTATTGATTCCTTCTAATTCTAAAATGTACATTTTAACCTAAAATGTTCTTGTTAATATTTTATTTTTTAAAAAATCCCTGATGATGCTAAATCATGCATGTTCTCTACTTTTTAAGAATATACTAAGATAATCACAACTCTTCACTCAAAAGCCACAAACGGCTGTGCAGAAACTGCAACGTTTCAAAATACGCAAAATTAAATATTTCCCTAAGATCATTTTTCTTAATGACACTTTCAGAATTTTATCCTTAACAATACTGGCACACTGCAAATCTTAATGATTTAAGTCTATTCTTTTCACTAGATTAAAAAATTCTGAGCAGTAAATTATATCAAAATGAACCCATCATAGTTAACTGCTGCTCTAAGCTGCTTTAAATTCGCAAACATGCAGTTACAAGGGGAGTAAGTTATACATCAGAGGACATGCAAGTGCTCATATTGCAAGTCAATTGCAACTTACTATTGAACACAGAATTCAAAACAAAAGGCTTTGGAAATAACTGGAGACAAAAACGGTGGGGAGGAAATCAGTATTTCGAAAGATGATGACAAGAACTATATCATGATAATTATGACACACGTTTGCATTTTTACAACAGTAACTCCCCCCACAAAATGCTATCAGCTAAGTAGACATCATTACTTAGTCAAGTTGCTTCTTGAACTCTTACGGTGTTCTAAAGGAGTTAATTCTAATTGGAGAGAACATATCAGAATTTCACTTGCTATAGTGAGCCGTGTTTACCTACGGGAGTATATGTTATCATTTCAGGTGTCTTGGGCAAAAATAAACCATGGAGAAGGAGGACAGGAGTGCTAGGGACTTTGTGACAAATATTAGGCACTAATTATCTGTTTGTAATATACTTTCAGGAATGCCTAATTAGATCTAGTCAAACTCAGCCTTAAATTAATAATAAATAAAAACAATAAAATCTTAAGGGTGTTCTTAACTGAGGGAAGAGGCCACATCTATTCTTTAACACGTACCTCAAATATTTTGTCAATGAATACTGACTGAAAATGGCGTATGTCTAGAAACTCTAGACCTTGCACAGCAGTAGCTAAAAGCAGTCAGCTTCAGTAATGAGCGCCACACACACACACACGCTCCAAGCACTGAGTACAGAACAATAAACGAGGTGCTCGGGGTTCGAAGATTAAATCAGCCCCTAACCTTCAAGAGTATTTGATACTAGAGAAGAAAACAATTTTAAATGCCTCTTCCAATGGACTAAAAAGATATGCTTCTAACTTTTAATTATCAAAATTATCATCCTAGAGAAAATGGTACAGTTAAATACTACTACCGTAAGAGTAGCATACATCTTTTTAATCAGAAAGTTCAACTCAGGAAGCTTCCAAGACTGTGAGTCAGGGTGTGTCATTAAAATTTGGGAGCACACCGTTCACCGAGGGAGACAGAAGGAGCCCTTCAGGATGTCATGTAGCACCTTGAAAACTCTCCTTTTAATGATGCCCCCAAAGGGGACTGCTCAGCTTACACAGTGAGCAATGTGTGCTATTTTTGATTCTTTTTCTCAATTCTTTTCTTAAGATAATCTAAAAAAATTTAGTGGGTAAGATGAGAGAAATAGTATTAGTTATAACAGTACGAATATGATATATTTAGGAACTTAATATGATAGGGCTTATGACTATAAGATCCCACTAGACAAACGAATAATCGTTCCTTGTAATAAGGGTGGATTTTCACATACTTACATAAACAAATTCGTCAAAGCTTATCTTCCCATCTTTATTCCTGTCACCATCCAGCATGAGTTTTTGAATAATTTCTCTCACTTTATATCCCGGTAATGGCATATTAGCTTCCTTGAAAAGCTCATGAAGTTCGTAGTCACAAATGAATCCATTGCTGTTGAGATCTTTGTAAAAAGGTAGAGCAAGCAAAAAAGAAAAAGAAGTTTTAGGAGAAATAAGTTAACCTTTTAGAGTATTTTTCTTCACTTGAGGCTCAGTTCATTAGCTCGCCTAAATAACAACGTTTTCCTTTCTTATTGTTTGGTACCTAAGGTCGTTTGAAATGCAAATGCAAATTTTAACTGAAAGAGCATGGTTTTACAACACGTTTCCTGTATTTTAAACAGTGTATGAGTAGCTTTACTTAAAAATAGCATCCCTATTATTAAGAAAACATAGTTGTTTAATAAAATTATTATTAAATCATGAAGCTGACAGGACTTTAAAAAAAATTAATAGATTATACACCAATAAAACACTGCCATGGTATAAAACAATTTTTATTGTGGCTATTTAAGGGTTTTATACCCCTTACTCTTCCATTAGTCCTACAGAATAGTTTATGAATTACTGCTGTTTATATTACAAAGCAAACCTGAAATTAAGCTACCATCTTCAGCCCCAACTTTTTCTTCTAGTTAATGGAAATAAACATTAATCCAAGAAAACCATAGAGTTCATAAAAATAAACGCAGTCTTGAGTAATGCAAATGTTTAACATGACATTTTTGATTGCTACAACTGGGGG
This sequence comes from Equus quagga, assembly GCF_021613505.1. Taxonomy (NCBI): domain Eukaryota; kingdom Metazoa; phylum Chordata; class Mammalia; order Perissodactyla; family Equidae; genus Equus; species Equus quagga. Next base: position 31,127,827 of record NC_060276.1, read on the forward strand.
TGTGGGGTGGGGAGAGGATGCTCCTGGAATCCAGTGTGTAGACACCAAGGATGCTGCTAAATATCCTACAATGCATATGACCCCCTCTCGCCCTGACTGCAACACCGAATTATGCAGCTCAAATTGTCAATAGTGCTGAAGCTGAGTAACCCCAGGTTATAGTGACAGGTTGGGGAGGGGATGCTAGTGGGGGTGCTATTTCGACAGAATGGTCAAGGGTGGCTACTTTGATGAGGACATATTTGAATGAAGACTTACAGGAGGTAAGGGAGCAAATCATGTGGGTATCTAGGGGAAGAGATTCAGGTAGAGGAAAGAGCAAATGCAAAGTCTGCGATGTGGAAGAGTGTCTGGTGTGTTTTGGGAACAGCAAAGATACAGTATGACTTGAGCAGAGTGAGCACAGGAGAAAATGAGAGATGAGGTCAGGGAGCTGATCATAAAAGCTCTTATAGGCCAAGGAACATACTCTGGCTTTTATTTTGAGTGCAATCTAAGCGTGATTCATATTAGCCAATTTTTGCCAATTATTAAAACATTAAATGAAGTCTTCTACATGAAACCATTTCCCCAATACTCTGAAAGCTGATGAAATTCTATGTCTAGTTTTAACGAAGTATACTTCTAGAGTCAAACAAATTTTCTCAAACATAGATTATTATATTTGAATCCATCAATTAAAATATCTATACTCTTAAAACATCATCCTCAAACTACCCAACACTTCTAAAAATCACTAATATTTCCTTCAGGGTAAAGCATTTAATTCCCCTAGGGTACATCTTCACTTTCTTTGCTTCGAATTTATAAAAGGTCATACGTCAAACTCTTTATTAGAAAATAATCCAGCAACAACATCTGCAGTTGCTAAAAAGAACAAAGTAATCCACATGATGCTGTGGCAGGATTTTAGCAACTTTTGATAAATAAAATTCTTGGATTTAAATATACCTTCTCCCATGCCTATACCAATCTGTTTCTCTCATTTTCTTTAAATTCAGGTTAAAATAAAGCTCTGTACTAAGGAGTAAGCGTGGCATAGTGAAAGATACACAGCATAGGTGAAGGGACACAACAAATGGGAGTAACGTAACAGGATCTCTTTTCATCTTAGCTACTAATTTGCACAATTCACCTCCCCAGGTCTTAGTTTTTTCATCTGTAAAAGGAGTGCTTTGGATCTAATGATCTCCAAGGTCCCTTTTTGGCTCTAACACACTTTGATTGGAAATTCAAGTACACAGGATCTCACAAACCACACACAGACACACTTTTTTTTCTTTAAAAAAAACTGGAGATATCATAAGACATATTAAAAACAAATATAGAGTAATAACATTCTGATGACTACTACACCTGATTATCTAAATACAATAGCCCTTCAGTTTTATACCTTTATTGAAAGAGGTAGCTTATTCCTTGCAACTATCAAAACGTTGTCCACTTCAGCAATTTCTGATAGAAAGAGATTTTTAAATGTATTCTATTTTTCCCTGACTTCTGAAATGACGTTATCTGAGCATAATTTAATCTGCTTATTTACTCCAGTTTAGACCTAGCATACCTAGTAAAAGATATTTAATCGTTCTTTTTGTATTCTCAGTGATATACTAGAAGTGGAAGGTAGAGATGTTTAAAAATAAATATTGGAGAACTATAATGAATTCAGAGCTGCATGAAACTGACCAAGGCCCTGAGAGTCTAGTCTATCTGGCAGTTTATTCACGTTAGGCGGAACAGAGGTGCTGGCAATGGGCAGAACTACTACTTGCGTGAACCCTCTCTGAAATAAGCTCTCTTGAGCATTAATTAGAAGTTCACTGATGTGATTAAAAGATGCTAGGAAGTAGCCACCCTAAAATATAACCAACATAAAATAACCACATGTGGAAACTCCATTTTGAAGTAAGAGTAGTAATAACAGATGCTTTTAGTAACTGATAGGAACATTTTAAAGGGGGTTGGAGGAATAAGAACTTGTCATTACACGACAATCTTATTAGTTTGCAAATTTCTGGATAAAGATTCTTCTAAATTTTGTTATCTCCCAGCCCAATATGTAGCACAGTACCTTGCATATAACAAAGCAATGGGAAAAATTATTTTTGTAGAACCAGTGATTCTCAAGTATTAACCAGGAAAAGAATGCTTCATCTACTGAGAATTTTAAAAACAAAATTAAACAAACAACAGTGACAAAAAATACAGAAATAGCACTAAAAGACTGAATAGCAATTCATCAGGAAACCATAACGACAGAAATATCCCTTAAATAACATTCAATCTCATTCCCTTTGTTCTAATCCTGTCCCCACCCAGTAGCCTTCAGATCTGTAATTTGGTTTTCTAAGTGGACACACCCACCAAGGAGGACCCAAGTAGACAACCAGCGATGGCTGTCAGGTCAGGACCTCTCTCTCATTCTAAATCTGGAAACCTGCTTTGGCTTTATTAAGAAATACTGTGTGCATTTGTTTAGCATGAGTCAACCTCTGGAGCAAAGTGAGTACCTACTCTGTGGCAGGTACTGAGCCAGATACTAAAGATACAGAAATTTATCAGACAGAATCCCTGGTTCTTACTTGAAACTGTAGCTTCAAAATCCTTGCTAAAACGTTGAGTCAATTGGAATATGTATCCTATATCTTTCTTGAGATGGGAAAAGAATCATTGCCCACGTCATCCAGTTTTACATATTTTAAGAGTTTTACCTATTCTGTAATTTTTCCACATTTTATCAGCAGATCTAGCTTGTACAACCTCATGCGATCAAAGGCATTCTAGTGTTAGTACTAGTAAATTATAGCAAGCCTTTCTTAGAGCTCCTAAATCATATCTCTTGAAGAAAACAATTTCAATTTCAATAGGAAGGCAGAGGGAGCCTAAAAAGGCGGTTTGCAATTAATTTTACAAAATCTCCCAGCTGGTAAAGTACTTGAAAGACAAAATAGGGTGCAATTATTTTTAAAGAGTTTTATGCTAATTTTATTTCCAGTCCCCAGCCAACACACACACACACACACACACACACACACACACACACACACATCCTTAAACAATATCAGAGATCTAATGTGCTGTGCTTTGGAAGGCCAAAAAACAACATTGCACAATGGCATTTTAGAAAGATTCTATCTCATGAGCAACGTTATTAGCTGGGAGCTCAACATGTTTGACGGTGAACTTTTCCTATTCTGAGTTTTGACGTAAACATGAGAATTTCATAATAAACTGACCTAAAAAAACACAGACCTAGATTGAAAACAGTTTTAACAACTGGAAACTAAAATCACAACTTCCTGGCATGATGATGGTTTTTTATTTTCTCATTAAAGCTGCCAATATTCTGGAACCCCTTTCTGGCTCATGTGCCACTTTTTCATTGACTACACATTGGCACGGGGTGGAACAGATTCTGCATTGCACAGACTCTTCTGTTCCAGCACCACATTTTCAACCACCTGATAAAGTAGATATTATCATACAGCCTGTATTATCTAGAGCACTCTCAATGTTTCCACAAGCACGTCTCAACATTTTGCTTCAGAAAACATGGTCAGTATGGGCAGAGAGTAGCAGGCGGTAGGAGAGAAGAAACTCCACCTACGCACTGAAGAAAGTTCCCGTAGAAAGTAAAGAGCTAAATTTCAATCAAGCGACTGTGTCCTTATTTTTAAAGAAAAATCACTATACTTGAAAAAATCACTAAGAGGCTCCCAATGCCGCCCCGGAGAGGCCTGTCTTTCATATTGGCTACTGAATTCATCAGAAAGAGACCAACTGTTTGTAACAACAGATTCAGTCTGTCTCTGTGTCTCTCTCTCCCTGATGACACATGTAGGTTCACAGTTGCATTCTGTTTTAAAAGAAACCTCCTTATGCTGTTCTACTAAGTATTATTTTAAATGCTAGTTAACTCTCCCAACACCCTCCCCCCAAGTGATCTTAAAGTAAATAAACTTATTATACAGCCATGTCCCTGCAGAAGTTTGAATCACACCAAGAATGCATATCCTTAAAAGGAAATGTTTTCCCTCCCCTTGCATCCTGTTATTTAAGCTATTTTAAGTACTTGTCTGGAGAAAGCTGAGCCAGAATTCAAGTGGTTTTGATTTTAGCTGCTGTTTTACACTGCCCATGTCCAGGTGGTATGCGGTGCAATCGATCACTTCAAACGCATCTTTTGGGGTGCTACTTTGTGTTATAAATCTGACAGTAAAAACGACTGGGATTTCCTTTGACCTCCAGGTTGTGTGTGTGCGTGTGTTGCTTTAACCATCCTTGAATCTGTTTAAATCTAGCGTCTTTCTTTATAAAGAGGTCGCATGTGTGTGCCCTCATCTGCAACACATATGCAACCTCTTTACTAACCCACTACAGACAGGGCTCATTTGGACCAAAGAAGAAAACCAACCAAGTGCGGATGCACGTCCTTTCAGAAAAGCGGGGTTTAAAAGTTCCACTCAGTTTAACCAATGTATTCCACAAATTTTTTGCACTAAAAATAATGACAAAAGGAATCTATACATCTAACAGTAATGGATTTACACACACACACGCATAATCTTGAATGCCTATGAAAGCACACGAAATATTGATTTAAAAGACTCAGCCAAAAGACTTGTGCAGAAGAATTTAGATTATATTCCACCCTAAGATCTAAGCAGTAAAGTCAAGCTTTCATTAGGCATTAAAACCTTAGAAAAGGCAGCTGCTAAACATCTCCAGATGCTTAGCTAAACACAGGTTTTGCCTTTCACAGCTTTTACCTTTTGAGGTAGCTCGTTCCAGCAAATATAAGAGGCAGTTTAATGAGACCCAGCTAAGGGTAGAATAGAGGTCGTTACCTAAGAGCTCATCCAAATACCGGATCCCCAAAGGTGGAGGTCAAGTACAGCGAAGGCTGGACAGGTTAAGAGGGCTGAGACCAGGCAATCAAAAATGTCGTCTATCAATCCTTTTCCAACTCATAATTTCCAGCAATTTGGCCATCATTTTCCGCTTGTTGCCACTCTCTAGCTTTAAAAATACATACACACCGACACACACGCTCACGAGTGCACACGCACACACTTATACTCCTATCCTCCACGCCATTAAAACATGTTTTTCAGGCTATCCCGAGACCTTCATTTGTAATATTCCATCGATAATTAACCAGATGGCACGGTGAAAGAGCACTGGTTAGTTTGTTTATTTTTTCGGTTGAGCTATAGATTTTATTTTTCAAGTCTTAATTAAACCAATATGCCCTGGTACAGTTTCATTGAACACTACAAGTAAATTAAACCACCATCCTTTTTGTGGCATCATCCTGACGTGGTTTTTATATACTAGAGAATATGAAGTAATTTGAAACAACTCAATTTCCTCAGATGAGAAAATCTGGTACAACTATAACACCATAACTAAAAATTTTTGGCTTAGTTTGATGGGCGGCCTCAAAGGAATATACCCACACTATTCCTAGTCATTTATGAAACCCCATTATTCTTTCATTTCAAAAGTGCTGAATTCACATTAAAAATAAAAAGCTTAGTAGCAATTGCTTAGGAGAGAAAAAAGTCAGATATAAGCATTTAGAAGACTAAAGTCAAACTGAAAAGATTTATATTACACGAATTTATCTTTATGCCAGGTAATCATCCAAATGACCCCCAGCTTCCATAACAAGATGAAAGTCTCGAAACGTAGAAGACATTTTCTAGTTGGTAAAATATTTACTTCCTAAGTGTTCTGAAAAGTTTTATTCATTTGTCTTTAGAAAGAACTTATGCAGCATTGCAGCATTTAAATTAAAACAGAAACATTATGAAGTAGGAAAAAATGAGAGCAAAGGCTTCTGCTATCCCAGTGGGAAATACTGGAAACAAATGTTGAGAAAGTTAAAATAATTTAATGAAAATATACTGCTTGGAGCTTAACACTAAGCAGGTGCAGAAAGTGTGTGAAAGGAGAACTTCAAATCCTAATACTCAATTTATTGCTAGTAAAGAGAGTTTCAAAGCACTATTAATTGATTGCACAAAACCTATGATTAGTGATAATTACAGAGATTTTCTCCACACACTATGATTTTGCTGAATTTCTAAAGAGATAATCAAGGCTATTATTGTTAATAGATGGAAAAATCATATAATGATTTCCATATTTTGTCACAATTGAACTGAGACAAAGTAGTCCTCCCTACCCTACCCACCAAAATAAGAAAAAATTGTCCCTGACAGGAAAATAAGTTACAGAGCTTGTTTTTAAAATCTAGTTTCCTTGAATGAAAGAAAAAGGATTTCCATAACACCTTTGACAGTTGCCGGAGGGCTCCATAACCAACAACAACTAAAAACTACAAAGATTTTAAAGGAAAATCAAAAGATTCAGCTGGGTCTTTAAACACTTTTCTAAAAGACAAACTACGCACAAGCCTTATGCTGAAAATACATATAAATTTTATGCGCTACAATGTAAATGGCCAAAACCTGTAGTAATAAATTCCACTATGATGAAAATCTTCATAACAAAGGCCCTTTGAGTCTACAGCTGATAATGACAAAGTCCCAGTAGATGAACAGACTGTATATAATTCCTCGGGATTCAATCAGTTAAATATTTATTGAGAACTTAACATGTGTCATCACTGAGCTAGATACTGAAGGGGGAATACAAAAGAATAATATGCGGAACAGGCATTTGGACTCCAGAATTCCTGTTTACAGCATGTAGAGTAATAAGAGTCTGCATATCTTAGGAATATATGCCTGGTAGGGACTTCAATGAGACATATAGTCCAACCTTCTACCTTTGGGAAACTGCCTACCCTAAACCCCCCAAGACGTATGACTTAAAATAAGACAGCGGTTCTACAATGACCCTTTCTTGCAGTCCAAACTCTAAATGAGCCCTCACTTAGTGCAATTTAACCCCATTTCCTCCATGAAGATAATTGGTCAACCCTCTTTATATCATTAAGCTTTCAAGGAGCAACTCAGCTCTTTTACTGATGAAAGTATTCCAGTTCCATCAGGTAAACAATATTTGAATTAGCTTTAATTTCTAAAAAATATCGCATACAAATATTTCCAAGATGCTGCACGTGAGAACAAGGCCTGTATTCAACAATAAACATTTATTTGAGGAGGTGAGGTCTTGAAGATTAAACAATAGCAACAATAAGTTATGGTCCCTACCCCAAAATTGTATTCATAAGGAAACAAATCAGGCTGCCCCCAACACTGAAAGATGAATGTAAATAAAACAGAAGGTTCAAAAGAAATGCAATCCTAAACACCATGATAAGGCGATTTCTATAAAATAATGATATTTTAAAAATCTTGCAACCAAGAATTCACCTGCTATTTTTTCATAGTCAATCTAATATCAGACTGGGTAGTACCCTTCTTACAGTAAGTGGTATCTATGGTAAATTAATCGACTGCCTTTTTTCATACAGACACACAAAATTGTGTTAGATTTAGGACTATTCGATTTTTTTCTAGTTAGAATTCTGATGGGATTATGAATAGTCACTCTGGCTGTCCCAATACATGCTGTTACTACTAAATGCCTTCAGAGAAAATGTTGATTTTCCACATAGGTCAAAGAGTAGATTCTGATTTAAATAACAAATTATTATGATCTAACTTTATATGCTTTAAACAAGGAGATACCAAATAGTGACACAGTCTACCTCTCTAAGCACATGTTGACTTATACATACATCAATAATCAGTTCTTACCCTGTTTTCTCATTATCTTCTACTGACTTGACCTGAGCACTGAAATTTGGAACGTAAATACTATAAACTGCTTCCAAAGCTACTAAATTCTAAGACATGTTATACGATGTTAAAAGGATAAACCAAATGGCATGCTTTGCCTCTCCATCTTAGCCAGATGCTTTAGTTTAACGTGAGAAGGTAGAACAGTCGCCTTTATCCAAAGGCACAGAATCCATGAAAAAGGCAATAAAGCCAAGGGTTTTAACATTTTCAGGGGTCACACATCCCTTTGAGAGTGTGGTAAAAGCTCCAAATCCTCTCCTCAGAAAATACGATACATTAAATACTATAACGACACAGTTTGTCTAAAAATTTTAGGAGCCACAGCAGCCCCCAGTTAAGGACTGCGACCCTGGACTAAAAACCTCTGACCATAATAGATAGTAGATATAATCAGAACTAATACAGTTTAAAGCATAACTTCTAAAACTTTATCCCACCAATTTAACTATCTTGCCCTAAGGTTCATGATTAACCATTCATTTAAGGTTTTAGAGTAATAATTTTGATTAGGGCTAAAGATTGCTTTACTATAGTTACACTACAAAAATTACTTACCAACTTTTGCAAAGGCCTCTTTGAGCTCATCAAGCTCATCTTTGGAAATCTGAGTGGTAGCCATCTCATCCATTTAAAGAAGATCTAAAGAGAAACCAAAAAGGTTTAAGACTTTCAAAAATTTGGGGGATGAATATATTATAGTCACTCCTGCGAAATTCTCATCTCAGGGATAATTTAAACAGAAATGTAAACTACTAAAACCTCTGAATAGGTTCCCACATTTGTAGCTACAGCCATAATAAAAGAAAGATGAGAAGTCATCTTTTACCAAAAACTATTCAGAAAAAAATATTTCTGAATCTTCCTTCTGAGGCCAACATCTTATATTACGTTCAAAGAGTGTAAGGAAGGGCCAAGGTACGCAACAATGACACGAAAGAGACACATAATAGAAATTCTTGGTGATATGTTTCAAAACTAAAAGTCAAAATTATGTGACCAAAGATTCATGTAAAATAGAACTTTTCCATTAAGCCTTTATCTATCTATCTATCTATCTATCTATCTATCTATCTATCTATCCATCCATCAATCCATCCATCTATCCATCTTACTGGCTATTTCCATTTTTTCTGCCTTATTGAGATATAATTGACATATAATATTGTGAAAGCAAGGTGAACACCGCGATAATTTGATATTCATATATATTGTGAAATGGTTACCACAATAAGGTAAGTGAACATCCATTACCTCACATTGTTACCATTTTTTCCATTAGGCCACATTAAAATCACTCACTGTGAAAACACTGATTTTCAAATAGCATCCTAACACCTATCAGTCACTCCCATTAAAGAAGGAGGCAACGAAAACAAATTCTATTTGGCTTTGATATAGAAATACACACAGTGTGTGCTAATGAACACAGCCTCATGCACAGAACTAATTATATTATTTGAGTTTACACCCTTTGAGATTTGGTCCTATTTTACCTATTTAATCAACAGAGAGGGGTTGGCACACTATGGCCTATGGGCCACAATCTGGACCACCGCTTGTTTTTGTTGGTTTTTACAGATAAACATTTGCGGTCAATTTTGATGATAAGGCACATTAACTTTGAACCCCAATTAAGTGAAATGTTATGCCAGAATAAAAAGAATTCCATTCTTCTCATCAGTAGATCTATATTTCCAAAACAAAGTACTCAATTATTATTATATTTTGAATTTTGTCAGTAAAAATTTGTGGAAATAATATATTTTATCCTTGATATTAAACAATACAACATTCTTGATGTTTTTGCCTCTTGGCGCACAATATTTATGATTTGGACCTTCACAGAGAAATTTTACTGAGCCTTGCAATAAAGAAAAGTGGTCTGTATCACAATGGATGATCCCCAAATATGAACGAACCTATTAACAATTTTGGGACAGAAGGAAATGAAAACGATTGTGTGTTGCCTTTTTTGGCTTTGTTTTCTTCTCTCTTTTGATCTTTTTTTAAGGACTTTACCTTTTAGAATTGTTTTAGGTTCACAGCAAAACTGAGCAGGACGTACAGAGAATTCAGTTCCCATACACCCCCCTGCACTCACACACACATAGGCTCCCCCATTATTAATACCTCCCACCAGAGTGGTACAATTGTTACAGGTGATGAACCTACATTGACCCATCATTATCACCCAAAGGCCAGAGTTCACATTAGGTTCACTCTTGGTGTTGTACATAGCATGGGTTTTGACAAATATATAATGACATACCTCCACCATCAAAGTACCAGACAGAACAGTTTCACTGCCCTAAATGTGTTGCCTTTTCAAAAAAGTATTCTATGTGTTAAATTTCACAAACTATACAAAACACAAATTTGAGATCTTACATTTATCCCTTTTAGACATTTTTATTAAAAGCTAAAAAACTACTCACCAACTCATCATTTTGCCATTCAGACTAATACTCAGTACAGAGAGGCTCTCAAGAGAGAGCTGGGCCACACCTGTCTTTTCACAGTCATAGCTGTCATCTCTAGAACCTATCACAGGCCCAGGCACACAGTAAGGCACTCACTAAAAGAGTACTTTAATAAACTCACCCATTCAACAACTATGTGCCAAGCACTACATTAGATAAATTCATATTCATATTAATTTCCTGAACCCTCACAACAGGCTGATGAGGTAAATAGTCTTACCTCCTTTTGTCTTCCTAGATAACTTAGGTTCAGAGGGACCACAGAACTGGAATTCAAACTCCGGTTTCTCAAATCTCTGAGAAGTTTTAAAATGACCATATGATACTATTAGCTAAGTTTCCACCATAATGCAATACACATTCACAATGACTGGTATTTTAAAAAATTAAATAAAAACAGACTTTTAAAAAACATGAAACATGGCCGGCCCAGTGGCATAGTGGTTAAGTTCACATGCTCCGATTTGGCAGCCCGGCTTCAGAGGTTCGGATCCCACATGGACCTAGCTAGCACTGTTCATCAAGCCATGCTGAGGCGGCATCTCACATAAAACAGAGGAAGACCGGCACAGATGTTAGCTCAGTGACAATCTTCCTCAAGCGAAAAGAGGAAGACTGGCAACAGATGTTAGCTCAGGGCCAATCTTCCTCAACAAAATACAAAAACCATAAAACAAAATTTGCCTGTTCACAAACTTTTCTTACCTATGATTTTAAGATGACACTAAAGACAGACAACTTCTCAGTAGCTAAGTTGAGTAAAAACACCTTTCAGAGGAGTTTCAGGATCTATAAGGTAAAGAAAGATCTTCAGTTAGGTATGAAGTCAGGTATTTTAAATATTAAGAGTAAAAACTGAATTTTCGTAAGTTAAACTGCAACCTAATGGCAGTAATTTTAAAAAGTATTCTATATTTTACCAATATAGTGTTCAACATTTCTGATTACAAAAATACTATATGGGATTTACTCCAATTTTCTTTACGCATATTTTAAGTAATCATGCTTTCAATACGAAATTATTCCCCATGTCCATGAATTATAGCACGTAGAACAATGGCACAGAAAGTCTGAAAGTGAGACCATCTCAGAAAATCCAAAACATGTGGCCTCTCCTTTATCTCTAAAGGTCCTTTCCAGTTTGGGCAGTTGCTGAGTAATAATCTAAAGTATGTGAGTTTAAAAAAAAGGCAATTGATTTTATTCTCATACTACTGTACCATTTCTATACAAGAGAAAATTAGACAGAGATGGCTCTGGACATACCCCCCCACCCCCGGCCTCCAACCCTGCTGACCGGTGGATCTGACTAAATCCTTCTCTCCCGCGTCTCCCTTGTGCAGGCAGCAGGGCTGAGCGGGGTAGAAATCTCTCTCCATCTTCTTCATACCCCTCCTCAACACGCATACACTGCTATCCTCACACAATTTGACCGATATTTTAGGCATCTGTTATGTGCCTAGTTCCTGCCCTCAAGGAATTTACAATCTGGGGAAGTCAACATGTAAATAATTATAATTCGACACAAAGTAAATTAGCGGCTGCAGTAAAAAGTGTAGAAGGGGGAAAGGCTCTGGAGTTTCAGGATTATTGACTCCTCCCCAGGTAGGCCAGGAAAGCAGTACTTTTGCTCTTCCTACAAAATCAGGGAATACTTAGACCTCATAGAAATGATTTCAAGGCACCGGTTTACTTAAATAAAATTAATATAACACAGCATTTAAAAAAACAAGATATACTTTCAACTTTTCTAATTTCTTATCCCTAACTTGTCTTAATAAAACCCTAAAATGACTTCTTTTACACCTGTAACTCAGATTTTTCATCTACAGGAGACATTAAGACGCACGCCTGAATCAGAATACACAGAAGAGCTGGAGCGGGCATATTCCCCCAAAACGACATTTCCAGGCAGCTTTGGTCCAGGACAACAGAATAGTTTAATTTAGGAGTCCCTCAGTTAAATAAACTCAATTTTATTTACCTAAATAATTATTTGAAAGTAAATAAATAAACGTTACCCTGAAGCACCTGAGCCCAAACTGAGAATCACAAAGTCAAATTTGAAAGGCTCACAGTATACGCTTTAGTCGATAAAAATCAAGATTTTTAAATTAGCTATTTAATGCAGATGTTTCCCCATTATAAATGAAAAAAGGTTTGTCCTCAAGACTACTCATAGGCACTTGACGGTATCTTTAAGGAAATCAAACAATTAAGCACTATCTTGGGAGAAAACATCACATTTAAGTAACTTAGGAAAGACGTCCAGATTTTTTTTTTTTTTAAGATTTTATTTTTTCCCTTTTTCTCCCCAAAGCCCCCCGGTACATAGCTGTATATTCTTTGTTGTGGGTCCTTCTAGTTGTGGCATGTGGGACGCTGCCTCAGCGTGGTCTGATGAGCAGTGCCATGTCCGCGCCCAGGATTCGAACCAACGAAACACTGGGCCGCCTGCAGCGGAGCGCGCGAACTTAACCACTCGGCCACGGGGCCAGCCCCAAGACGTCCAGATTTTTAAAAATTAAAATTTTACACACTAACGTTGTGGAAGCTCTATTCCTCTTCAGGGGGCAGTCATTGTACTGTAGGGTCTTTTTCTCTCAAAGCAACTAAAACATTCAGACTGGGGCTTATGAAGCAAAACAGAGGATTTGCCATCATTGCTGCCCTGTAGACACTTCACCCGATCCGGAGCACCTGGAGCAAGCGGCCGTGCCTCACCCAAGGACGTAGTGTGCTGTAATGGGGAGGCTGCGGGGTGGGGGTGTGGAGTCACAAGACAGCAATTAATGTCCAGGCTCTGCTATTTCCTGGCAGTGTGTCCACGAGCAAGTTTATTTAATCTCTCTGAGCCTCAGTTTCTTCATTTGAAAATAGTGATAACACTATGTACCTGCTTCCCCAGGGTCCTCATGAACATTACAGATGGCTTATGTGAGGGCAGACGGTAAATTACGTATACAGTATTATACAACACCCTGAAATCCTTAATGAAAGAAAATGGCGAGTAAAAGAATGCCTAAGTAATTGTGCGAGGCTATATAAATATAAGGCATAGGTTCTACTGAGAAATTTTTAAATGGGATACATGAAAAGTTATCCCCTTTGCCCTATAATCATTGAATACAGAGTATAATAGATGTCCTTCCTATATAAAAATTATAAGCTTTTAGTCGAAGTAATTTAAGAAGGATAGGCCTAAAGAAAACCCGTCAGCCACTTTTTACCCATGACTCAGTTTGGCTCCTTCATAAGGCCAGTTTCTAAACACAACTTGAAGAGCAGCCAGAAGATGTAAAAGAAAGAAATACAAATTTTACTTCAAATGTTTCAGGACCACTTTTAAAAACAGCTGACAGCTTTTCAATATGGTCACATTCTTCCTAATGTGCACATTTTTTTCATGAGCGATGAAAAATAAAAGGTGAAGAGGTAAAACGTAAATATTATTTGCTGAATAAAAGTTTAATTTCTTTTTTTAACTTAATTTCAGAGTACGTGATTGACAGGCAATAAGAAAGTCTGACTTTTGAAATATGTCCTTTTCCCCTGTCTGTCTTCCCACAAAAGTGAATTTTATTTACAGGGGCGGGGGAGGGGAGAGAGAGAGAGAGAGGGAGCGCTGATGTTAAAAAATATATATATATATTTTCCCTCCATTTAAACTTAGCAAATGAAATGCTAATGAAAAATAAAAACTCCCAAGATCTCTGCATTTTTCTGAATTCTCTCATCTGCAAAGCACTTTGCTCCGTCCCAAATTCTGCTTCCTCCGGAGCTCCTGTGCCGCGTCCTCTGTAAAGGGAAAGCAGCAGGAAGAAAGCAAACTCTCTCACTCCCTAAACATCCGAGGCACAGGAAAACAGATTTTCAAATAAGGGAATAAAACAAAAGCAAACAAAACCTTGTTTGTTTGTTTTTTCATAAAAGGATATGGTGTACAACTGGGTCTGAATTCAGGGCGTCACCCATAGAGGAATCGTATGCCTATGAAGTCATCCCTAATTACAGAGTTTGACTAACAATACGGCAATTATGAAACCACTCCACTGGCTCACTTAACTATACTTAAACCCTGAACACAAATCTTTGCTGAGAAAGGTGTAGCTACAATTAACTACCTGAAACTATTACTCAAATTCTGAAAGGAATTTGATGCAGATGAGGAGGGGTGCCTGTTTTCATCCCCTAAAGCAATTCACCTTAGGAATGCAGCTGACTAATCTATTTACTAATCTGTGTCATTCAGTACCATGTGGGTCAGGAGGCAGGGCACACACGTTGGGAAACTCATCCATGGATAATTATAGTATGAACTTCATATTTTTTTCCTGAAATCGAAAGGCAACTAAAACGTAAAAGCAGAGGATATTCACCAAAGACTTTCTCCCAGCCGCTAGCATGCCCGGTAAGTAGAACTGGGAAAGGCTGATTACTTAAATCAGAGATTTGGCAACACGTACTGAAGCTCGTGTCATGCAGAAGAGAGCAACAAAGGGTGGACAAAACATGAAAGAACACATTATTTCACTATAAATTTAAAAAAAGCCATAGTCACTTCTATGTGTGAACAATTCAACAGTGGTCAACAAAAGAGTGTATTTGTCACCTTCCTTGGTCCAAAACAAGCCGTGCTTTGGAACACCCACTCTTCAGGAACCTACCTGGACCAACAGAAACTGCCACCCTGCCTCCTCCCTAGTTAGGTACGTCAACAGCATTAGTCTCCAGGCCAGATGGGTGTGCGCTACTCTGAGCTAAAGCTCACCTACTCTTGCCGTGATTACTCAAACTCCAGTCCCATGACTTTAGAAGATTTCTACTTGAATGTCTACCATATTCACCAACTTACTCATTTACAGTCAAGCCTTAATTGAAGGCTTAGGATGTACCTGGCACTGTGTTGGGTGCTGCAGACATAGAGAACTAGCACCCAAAGTCCTCTTCTCTCGAAGAGCTTACTGTCTACTGGGGGAAACAGATTGAAAAACAAAGACATAATATGAGTGCTCTCATGCTATTACAGTCATATTTACTGAGTGGTGGGCCTCAAGAAAGGTTTTCCAGAGAAGATGATTTTTGAACTTTATCTCAGAACATAAGTAGAATTCCTCTGACTGACATCACTGTAAAGGCATTCTAGGCACAGAGACATAAAGAGAAAATGATATTCTGGAGCTGGGGAAAGGTAGTGTGGTTGGAGCACTGTGCCTAGGGTTTGTGACAAGACACAACTGGAGCAGAAGGTCGGGGTCCAATTTTGAAGGGCTACACTCAAAATCTGGTCTTGACCCTCTGGCCAAGGCAGAAGGAAGGTTAATGAGGAGGACTCCAGTCAGGAAAGTCTAAGTGTCTACAACTGAACTTATTGCCACATTATTTCTCCCCTTTTCAATTCTCTCTCCTGCCAAATCAGGTCTCCTCTTCAATTTCCCCTTTCCTCAGTCTCCAGGGCTTACAGATTTGAGACTGCAGTTTGACCACAAGAAACAAAGGGAGGATGAAGTAAATCACTAAGCACTCTGGATTCTTCTATCATACCCTTCATCACCTCCCGTCTGGCCTATTTCAAAAGCCTTTTAAGCTGATCTATCTACAGTCTTGTCTCCCTTCAATGTAATCTTTACACTGCTAACTTCCTTAAGAGCAGATCTATGATATATTCCATACAAAAGAAAGACCCAGTTTTTAAGCACAACATTCAAGGCCCTACACTTTTCTGTACTGATACCTGCCTATCTTGCCAATGTTACTTCCCACTACATACACTGCACCCTTGAATCACACTTTATAAAGATACCCTAATCCCCAAGCACGCCATATATTTTCCTACCTCCATTCTTTCTCCTCTGTGGTTCTCTCCAGTGGAATGCTCTTCACCCTTCTCCTATCTACTCTTCAAAAGCATCTTTGAGGAAGTCTCTTCAGATTGTCCCCACTTGAGATAAAAGCTCTCTCTTCCCAGTACTCTCACAGAACTGTGTGTTTTCTTTATTACAGCCAGTGCTGGATTCTTTCAGACAGCTCCAATTTTAGATATCTTGCTTTACCGTCACACTATAAGTACCAATTTTTGAATGAGAAAATATAGTCACCACAAGGATAGCATTTAATACTATTATATAAAGGTCTTTGATGGAAGGGACCATATCCCACTCATCTTCATATTCCCAGCCACTATTCACAGTGCCTACAGAGTAGGTAGTAATAATAATAATAATTAAGATAATAACATATCATTGTAAGTTTATATTATACCAGCTAACATTTATGGAGCACTTGTTATTTACATGGACTGTGCTAAATATATACATTATGTAATTTACTTCTCAGAAAATCTCTATGAACCAGGTAATATTGTTATTCCCATTTTACAGAGGAGCAAACAGGTTTAGAAAAGTTGAGTAATTTGCTCAAAGTCACACAGCTAGAGAGTAGAGCCAGGTCTCAATCTTAGGTCCGCCCGACACCAAAGGCAGTATTCTCAACCATTTTGCTATATACTGTGCCTCTTTGAGAATGGCTTATTGAATGAACTTCTTTCCCCAACAAGACCATACACTTATGAGAGTAGAAATACAGCTTACTTATCTCCGTATTGACCACAGAGCTTAGTACGATGCATGGACACAGTGCATTCTCAATAAATATCTTTTGAATCAAATATCGCCCACAATCATTTTGACCATGTGAGTCCCCTTTTAAGAAACTATAATTGCTTATGTCTAAACAGATGACCTAATCTCTGCTTGATATTCCACGTTCTCTAGAGTGGTCCTACTAGTCACATCTAACCAGTTTTACCTTTCAACAACGCTCAAAATTACCTTTTCGATCACAGCCATCCTCCTGAACATGTCCTGCTAATTCCTACATCAGTACCTTTTGTTTTATCCTGCCCCCCCTTCCTCTTTCCTTCTGTCCCACTAAGGGCTCTCTGTATCTACCTCTCACATTTATAATGACCTCCTCTTTATTTTTCTTCTCCCCCATCCAAATTCTACTCTACCTTCAAGGTTCAGCAGAAGCCTCATCCTCTCCCAAACCATGTTTCCCAATGACTCCACTCCCTGTTGATCTTTCTCTTCAACTCCCACAGGATTTAGAATTTTGCCACAAAATTTAGCAATTTAATTATAGACTTTCTCCTATAGTTATATAAGTGCATGTGAGGACAGCCTGGCTGGGACATCCTACTTGCTTCAGTTCAACTGCCTCCTCCACACAGATGGTCACTGGGCACATTTGGTCAAAGAGAATAATCTCCAATAAAAGGGAACCATTCCTATCAACAGCACACAAGTTCTTGTTTAACTACTTGCTCTGCAAATCTTATTTCAAGATAGTTTGTTTCTCAAAAACAAAGTCTAAACTTCATCTTCGTCTCATATACTCCCACAATAATAATCCATTGCTGGATGCTGGGTACAGAGGCATGGCTCAAAAAACGTTCCAACTGACTGCAATGTTTCAAGGGTAGTGATAATTCCCAGCATGCACAATACCCAATGATTACTGAAACTGTGCTAGGGAAGAAACAAGAGTCTAGGGTAGTTAAGTGACTTTGCCCAAGACAGAGCTGTGCAGCAAATGTAAAAGTAAAAAAGCGTGTGTGAGAGAGGTAATAACTACTCTTACCATAAAAACAAAAGCAAAGAGGCTATACATCACTTTGTGGAAAGAAGGCCCATGCCTATTACACCCTATGGAAAGTAATTTACAAGCTCCTAACACATGTGACCATGATATTGAGAATGAACTGTTGCCAGAAAATGTAGATAGTGACCCCTCTAGCTAATACTAACTTGTTTTCGTTACTTAATGGATAAGGGATTCATTTAATCCTTGAACTGAAATCACCAAAACTGTAATTGTGTAAAACATACTGAATACAGGCAAGAGGTTTAGTAAAGACTATATATTTTAGAGTTCTAAAAGGTCTTTCTTCACAACATTGGTGTTAAATGGGTACTGACAATAAAACAGGTCATATTTTTTAAAAATAGGGACACAAATGCTCACTTCTTTTTTTTTTTTCCTGAGGAAGATTAGTCCTGAGCTAACTGCTGCCAATCCTCCTCTTTTCACCGAGGGAGACTGGCCCTGAGCTCACATCCGTGCCCATCTTCCTCTACTTTCTATGTGGGATGCCTACCACAGCATGGCTTGCCAAGCGGTGCCATGTCCGCACCGGGATCCGAACCGGTGAACCCCGGGTCACTGAAGTGGAATGTGTGCACTTAACTGCCGTGCTGCTGGGCGGGCCCCTCACCTTCTCTTGTGGCAAATTCATTCCTGAATGACATGCTTCTGCTTCACTGTATTTAATATTGCTTAATTTCTGCCTCTTAAATGTGAAGTACTGTGAACAGCCACTCCAGTTGTATCAGTGCTAATAAGTTAATATAAACATAACCAAACACTCAAGTATCTATGTGACTTACTTTTTATTTTAGGATTTTTTTCATGCATAAGTCATCACTATGGTACCCATAGTATTTTAGCGATTACAACTGATTTTTCTCAAGGAGCAAGCAGCCTGGAGTTTTGTTTGCTTCCTTTGAGAAAATTTTAACAGAATCTCAGTAAAGGAGTAATTTTAATAGCTTAAGAGGTTATATGCATCTTTCTCGATTTAATGATTTCTTGCTCTGAAAGTCAAAACAAGTGAGTCACACCCTAAATGTCCTCACACCTGTCACAGGTGCCTAGTCCTAAAAGTTTAGGAAAGGTTAAAGCAGAAGGTAAAGGGGTCAAGGATTTTACTGTTCGTGATTCTCGCACCTCAGCATTATTAAAAATTGCTTGTTATAGTCAATGCAGAGAGCAAACTTCTATGAAAGCAATAGTTGACATGTACAGCATACTTTTCAGGCCTACATCTCCTGATAATTCTACTTGATGTTTCAGCCGCAAATTGGTAAAACTAAAGAGGACATCACTAGATAACCCGGAATGAAACCGACAGTATTTTCCCATGAGGCAGTGTTACATATGCTGTTAGGTTATACAGTATTCGGGACTAGAGAATAAAGCAACTGGCTGAGGGAACGGAAATCTGGATATATTTAGCAACTATGCTTCTACAATCCATTTAGATTAAAATAATCTGAACACAAAACCATTTCATTTCAGGTAACATAGTATACCATTTCAGGGACATTTGTGAAGTGACCTGAAAAATCTTACCTACTGAAAAATATGTTTCAAATTCCAAATCGACGGAGAAACGAACTTTGGAAGGCTCTATCAGTGACTGAAGGCTAACTCTACCTTTTACCCAACTCCAAGTAGCTGCCTACCTATAATTGCAATTTTGCCTTGGATATACCCAAAAACTTTAAGAAGACAAACATTAGTTACTGTTTAATATGAAAAAGGGATTGCTATCTCCCGCATGTATGCTGCTCCAACAATGCCTACAGACGCAGGAGAGTGGCAGGAAGGTTTGAAAAGAGCAGGGGAGCAGAGACTGCTGTTGTTTGCAAAGTCACGCGTGGGGGACTGCACAGTTAAACTAAGCTCTCTTAGCCCTCTTCCTACTTCTCTAACAACAACGACTAATTACGCCATCTTCAATTTCGTTTGTATTGTTTTAAAGGAGATGCACTATAGAGTCCTAGCTGCTAACCCCAAACTCCCTTTCAGTGCCTGATGACCAACCTCTCCTCTATCTCCTCTACTAGTCTGTGAGCTCCTTGAAAGCAGGGTTGGGATCTTACTTGACCTTGTATCTCGGCTCACAGTGAACACCCACCAAATGTTTGCTGAATAAATAAACTCTGATGGAGGTAAGTAGGGAAAGTGAACAGACTTAAACACAATGCAGGCTAAACAGCCGTCTCATGCGGTTTTAAAAATGCATGCTCTGTAGAGAAAGCTGGGAACAAAACAGTCAAGACATATTAATGTTCCCACATTCCTCACATGCAATTGGCCTGTTAGCGTGCTTTAACTATCTACTCTTGTTTAATACTTCAAGATACGAAAAAACTCTTCAAGATGTTTGCAACCAGTCCTTTGAATTTAACTGAAAGTCAAACAGAAAGGTTTTTTTTCAGAAACAGCTTTTCCTCGCAACGATTTTGGCAATCAAGCAGCACATTTCACCTGTATAATAATACACATTATGCACAAATCATGTTTTGACAAATCTGCAATTTATAGATAAAAGTAATGTTTAGAAATAAATGTAAATGGCCCCAAACTAAAGCTCTAAATTTTTATAATGAAACTTTTCAATATATACAAAAGTAAGAGGAAATAGTACAACAAATGCACATAAACCCATCATCCAGACTCTACATTTGCTAGGATTTTCCCATAAGTGCTTCGTCTCTTCTCCCTTCTTGTCCTCCCTCTCCTTTCCCCTCCCTCCCTGTTCTCTCTGTCTCCTGAATTATTTTAAAGCAAACCCGTGATTTCACCCTACATAGCTATTAAGAAATGAGTTCATTTTCTGGAAATATCTCTATTCTATTCTAGAATCTAGCACTAGCTAGATTCTAATTGATCTTTTTTTTTAAGTACCAATATCTATGAGTCACCTAAACCCCAAAGGGTGCCCAATCCTGTGTCATTTCCTGGAAGACTATCAAATATCTCCATTTTAAGTAAAAGTTTCCTTTCCTCTTTTGGTCTTGATAAAAAAAGATAAGATCTTAAAGCAATGGCTATTTAAAAATAAGTTAATAACTTTTCCAATAATAGAAACATTCAATTCAATTCAGTCAGATTGAAGACATTCTTTAAATTCTTGTCAGACAAGCGTTTTGTAGATATTTAATGTACGTCTTACTCATGTTCTAAAAGCCCCTTTTCCCGCAATGAAGAATACTACAGCAAACCCAAAGACAACAAAATGACACCTCTCCTTCCCCCATCTTCACAAAGCTAAGGTTTACAACTCCTTAGATTGAAACAGGGTGTTCTCCTTTTAAAAAGTCTAATCTTTTCCATACTTCCTAAGTAAACTTTGACACTTTCCAAAAATGTCTGAATAACTCTTGAAAAAATAAATCTGCTGCTAATAAAATTAAAGAATGAATTAATAAACCTTCACACACATTCTCCTTTCCTATGAAAATTAACATCGAAGCCAAGGGCAATCTTCAGGTGTATATACATACATCACAAGGCAAGATCAGACTAGTTAACGTGCTTCAACTCAAAACAAGATATTACGACGTACAACTCAAAATCACCAGAGAGACAATTGCAGCTTAGACTTGGAGCTCAGCGCAAAGCTTACCTGTTAGTCTCTGAAAGTGCCTCGGCAGTGTTATATACCCTGCTTATATGTGCTCAGATATAGTACCTGTTAATTGAGAAAACTAGATTCTTTTGTTTTATACTTCACTTGTTTTACTTCATATGAGTGTACTAAGTACAACCAAGCTGAGAGGTTACCTTCATGTCAGAGTCAGGATTTACATAACTAGCTATATTGGAACAAGGAAAAATAAAACTTATATGATCGCCAAGTGATGGCAAACCCTGGTGAGTTTGTGAGCAGTGTAAATCACTATCATGATCACGTTATATCAACTCTACCAAACTTTCTTCACCAATGATTTGCATGTATCTTGTAAAGTATAAACAAACTCTAGACAACTGTGTCACAAGTCATTCTGTAAGAGTAGAATACCAATCTAATCATGACATGTTCTCTCATGACAGCTACCTCAACTTCTATCTCACAGAATTTTGAAAAACAATTTAACAGGGATCAAAGGCATTCAAAATCCCACCTCCCCCTTACCCAAGACATAAAGTAATAGTTTCTATCATTTAAACCATTTCTAACTTGATAGGTACGGCCATATGATTACAATTTCAAAACCAATTTTAAAAAAGTACAAAGTCCCTAAAATAGTCCCCAAATAAAGAAAAGACAGAATATATAGAGAACAGATTAGCATCTAAACTTCAAACATTTCTCTTAAGACAAACTGGATTCTATATGAATAAATAAGATTTAGGAAGTGTCTCCAAATGTTTAACTACCCAAACACATAATAAGAATTTCAAGATTTTCAAAGTAAATTTCTGCTTAAATATTCAGTAATCTAAAAGTTTGAGCCTAATAAAATAATATTAAAATAGTTACCCTTCTGTGAGACGAGAGCAAACCTGTTTCTTTCTCGAAGCACTAATAGAAGGAATCTCCCACGCCCAGAACGCCAATCTGGAAACCCAACATTCTTCTTACAATCGCAACTTGAGAGAGCAAGTCATAACACTTCCTGCTAGAAAAAGAGAACACCCTGACAAAAGAATGATACAATACTTACGAATCCCCTTCCTGTCAGCCTCACAGTATTAACGCCAAGTATTAATAAATTCTAATTTCACAATATTAGAGGCAAGTTAATTTTTTCATTCTAGCTCCACTGAAATCATGCAAGAACACAAGGGAGTTTAAAGTTGGTTCAGGTCAAATAGCTACAACCCACATACCTATTTAGAATTTGAACGTTAGCCAAGTAACCTGCTTATTTTAGAACACATGGAACCAGCTTCTCCCCAGCGCCCAAATCACTTGTTCATAGTAGACTACATTACTCAGAAAGGCTAATTAACTGTCTCGGACCACTTATGTTCTCTATTCTTCATTTCGATCCATACTTATTCATGCCTTCATACAACATTTACACTCCATATGCGAGGTATTGTAGCATTTATTGTATCTACATCCTGTTTTTGGTTGAACAGGTAAGCTATTAAGTGTAGGAACTATATTTTCTACTGGCACAGTGTATAGGAAGTAAGCCAATACTTGCTGAACTGAATTTTCCATCAAGAGGCAGTACTGCAGAGTAGTTAAGAGCTCTGGAGCCAGATTGGGTTCAAACCCTGTCGCCACAATCTTTTAGCTGCATGTGTCCCTGGGCAAGTTGCTTAAGTTCCTGTGCCTCTGTTTTCTCATCCAGAGATAATAATAACTACTTCATAAATTGTTGTGATGCTTAAATGATTTAACGTGTAGTGAAAATTTAGATCATAGCCTGGCACATGGTAAGCATTAGATATGTGAGAACTGCTATTCTTCTTATTAAAATTTGCTTTTTAACTGGTGTAGCAACTCTAATCAGCTAATTGCTAAATTAAGCAACTGGTTAGTTGTGCGCGCCCTTTATGGGAGAGAACAGAAAATCAACAGGAGTACTGTGCTAGTCTCAGGAGGCGATTTCTAAGACCGACACACGGCAAGCCAATCATCTGAAAGGAAATGGAGCACAATGGGAGCGTCAGGGTCTTAGGAGTCTGCCAGACTGGAATTGAAGTCTGTGTGACCTTGAAGAAATTCCTTAGCTTCTCTGAGCCCTAGGTTCATATTTATAAAAGTGAAGCTAATTCCACACACTTCACAGGGTTGCTATGATGATTAAATGAGCCGATATAAGTACATAAGAGCATCTGTCCCCAGCGAGGTGTTCAGTAAGTGGCGGAAATTATTATAATCTGTCTGGGATATAACACACCTAATACGATCTGCTCTGTCTACCTAATAAGAACGAAAGTGAGATAATAGACACTCCAGTCCTTTATAAATAATATAAAACAAACAAAATGAAGCACTTTATGATAACATAGTGAAATCTCAAAGTAAGGAGGCAACTCACACTGCCCTCATTTGTAAAAAGATTTGGGACAGTCCATGATATGAGGCAGAGTGTTCTCCTGTCCTCATCACTAACCACCTTAGCAGACACTGGATTACATTTTGTCTCCTTAATGGAAGCACTTTATTTCATCAACAACAAAAACTTCATGAAATATCAAAAGACAACACAATTCAGAACAGAAGGAATATAGCAGCAGGAGCCAGAGGATGTGTTTTTCCATCTGTTTTCATCGCTGACTCACTATGTGAAGCCTCTTCAACTTTCCCAGGTCCCAATTTCGCCATTTGTAAAATAAGCATAGCATCATCTGCCTGTGACTGTCAGGGAATACATGAGATAGGAAGCAACGCTCACGCACTCTGAGCGAACTGGATACACATGTATGTATTATCATGCATTTTACAGACAGAGAAAATTGGGGCACAGAAAATTGCCTCAGGTAAGAAGACAGGATCATTGTTAGAGCAGAAATACTGCGTTTTCCCAGCCCTACCTTTTCTTCAGCCATACTTGTCACTGCAGACCGCTTAGATGGGTCTGTCCCAAGTGCTATTAACTTCTTTAATGATAATGCTAACTAAAAATGGCTTCCTTAACTTTCCAGTTCCTGGTCATCTGAAATGTACATGCTTTCCAGCTTTCTGAACTCTAAAGCTAATCTTTGATCAGAGTGAAATCTGTCAAGACCATGTTGCTGATTTTAAGGTCTGTTCACCATAACAGAATAGAATTTATTTAAACTGGAAAACATTGTGGCGAAAAGTTCAAGAAATGGATACTCCCTTCAAAAATGCACATCTTCTATTTAGTAAACACTAAGACTTTTCCTAAAAGACTGTTCTATCACATCAGTAGTTCAACCAGTTTTAGTCTGGGGCCCGTTTTGTAACCTTCTAAATGTCTCACTCATCATCTGAGGTCTATGTGGATGTGTGGGGCTGGGTCGGGGGGAGAGGAGGAGTGTGTTTGTATATGTGCATGTGTGTGTCTGTCTGTGTGAACAGAATCTCTGTTTTTACCACGGGTAATGAAAATTGGTTTGGGAATAGAAAATGGTGGCAAATGTTGTGTAATAGGTTTCATATTTTTAGAAGCAGGTCACAGAATGAAAACAACTTTTACATTGCATTCCAAATTCACCAGGATGAATGCTGAGGAAAGCCAATGGAAACCAAACTATGTTTTATCTGCACACGTAAAGCTCTCAAGTTCTCTCTCTCTCAGATGTTACGAACAAAGCCACAAAGTTAAAAGTTCACACAGATGCACCTGTGGACACACACACATACCTCAGGCGGAAAGGAAGGAAAGAGGCACGCCCAAAGTCACATAAGAGTTTCATCGATGGATCAGTGTAACATGCAGTTAGAACGCTAGGCCTAGGCATAGTATTTTTAGTCTCTTCGAACTTTCATTCAGACGTCATGCTCTCCACCACACCCAGTACTAGGTATATTCTATGTGTGACATATACACTTGAAGCCTCTCCCACAGTGCTTAATGACACACCTCAATAACACTGATCTATTGTCCTTTAATGAAACAGGATTTTACCCATCTTCATGACTTATAAAGCAAACAAATAATACCCACAGCAAGTGAAGCATTGAAGTGAAAGGATCTAACATAAAACAGGAGCCAAATTAACATGCAGGAAATTGCTACTGTAATTTTTGACTATATTGGAAAGTTTAGGAAATTTATATTAGGAGTAGTATTAGGTACACAAACTTCTTGTTGCATGGATGTGTCAAGTTTTAACAATAAAATATACCTGGTTCATGTAATCATTTTTTTCATATTTGAGAAGAAAATAAGCCACAAGAATATTTTAATTTCAATATTCCAAGGGATGTCTTCACAATAGTAAATATTTATTAGCTCTGTCTTATTATACATTAAATGATATACTTTGTCCTAACACACTATAACAAAAGGTTGAAATAAATAGAAGGTAGTTTTAAGTCCTCCAAAAATTATCAACTGAACTACACACAGGGCAAGAAACTGATTTAAAAGACATCTATGGTGACCATAGCTAACAATACTAAATTGTATATTTGAAAGTTGCTAAGGGAGTAGATCTTACAAGTTCTCATCACAAGAAAAAAGACTGTAACCATGTGAGGTGGTGGATGTTACCCAGACTTATTGTGGTGATCGTGTCACAATATACACACATATCAAATCATCATGCTGTACACCTGAAACTAGCCTAATGCTGTATGTCAATTACATCTCAATGAAACTGGGAAAAAGAGACATCTATGTTCTGTTCATAGCTAATAAAATCATACAAAGGAATAACTCATATGCTCTACACCTTTCTATCCTGAGGGTGTCTCATTCAAAAAAAGATGGATAGGAAAGGAAAGAGGAAAGAAAAAGAGACAGGAGAGGAAAAAGGAAAGAAGAGGAAACAACAAGAAAAAACCCAAGTAATTCATCAGTTCCTAAATTTTTGGCCTCAGGACCTGAAGACCCAAAATTGCTTCTTGATCTGCGGGTTAGATCCATCAATGCATTTATCATGTTAGAAATTACAACTGGGAAATTTTTAAGGTATTTATCTATTTAAAGACAACAATAAACCCATTACATGTTAACTTAAATAACGTTTTTAAATGAAAAATCACTATATTTTCAAAAAATTAGTGAGAAGAGTATACTGTTCACATTTTTTAATTGCTTTATTGTTTAACTTAATACAACGACAGCTAGATTTTCATTAATACAACGATTGCTGGATTTTCATATCTGCTTCTGCATTCAATCTGTCGTAATATGTCATTTTGGCTCAAGTATGTGAAAAAAATATGGTCTCTCACAGATACATTGTTAAAAGAAGGACTTTAAGAACTTTTTCAGATACTTAGGAATATTCCTCTTTATAATACTATACTAAAACTTGAGAAGTGGTAGTTTCTTAAAACGTTAGTTGTGGCATGGAATCTGATACCATATAAATGAATTTTTCATACTCTGTTACATTAAAATACATTGGTCTACCTTACACTTTAAATGCTTAATTTTTTATCCATGCTTGATGCTGTAACATCATGCACTGGTCATTTGGAACAATATTGTTTGACTAATGCAAATCTTCCAAATGTTGTCACACTTTATTTTACAATATCTAACAAGTCACTTTCATTAAAAACACCACCAATCTCATTAGAAAAGTCTAAGTATTGACACTTGGTAGCCGATACAAGTTTTCAAAAATTTGAATTTTTCCTTGAAAGCTCTGATTTTATCATTGGTAACAAATACTCTCAGTTACTTTCCTTGCAGTGACAGGCACATTTAGTTCATTTTTTTTTTTTTTTTTTTTAAAGATTTTATTTTTTCCTTTTTCTCCCCAAAGCCCCCCGGTACATAGTTGTGTATTCTTCGTTGTGGGTTCCTCTAGTTGTAGCATGTGGGACGCTGCCTCAGCGTGGTCTGACGAGCAGTGCCATGTCCGCGCCCAGGATTCGAACCGACGAAACACTGGGCCGCCTGCAGCGGAGCGTGCGAACTTAACCACTCGGCCACGGGGCCAGCCCCGCATTTAGTTCATTTTTGATAAAATATCTGCCAAATACTCAGATCTGAATAATCAGCTAATATGTCATTCGATCTTTCAAGTAATAACAGTTTTCTATTTTATTTATTTATTTATTTATTTATTTTTTGAGGAAGCTTGGCCCTGAGCTAACTGCTGCCAATCCTCCTCTTTTTGCTGAGGAAGACTGGCCCTGAGCTAACATCCGTGCCCATCTTCCTCTACTTTGTATGTGGGACGCCTACCACAGCATGGTGTGCCAAGTGGTGCCATGTCCACACCCGGGGCCCGCACCAGTGAATCCTGGGCCGAGGAAGCAGAACGTGTGAACTTAACCACTGCACCACTGGGCTGGCCCCACGGTTTTCTATTTTTAAAAATGTAGGTAGTTTAGCTGGCAACTCAAACAACTGCACAAGTGCTTTTCCTCAAGACAACTACTGTGCATCCATAAGCAGGAGAAATGCTTTATGTGTGCTCCCCATCTCATCATATGGAATATTAAAAAGATGTATACCTGAGAGTTGAGACTTAATAAAATTAATTTTTCCTGCTTCATCAAGGACATTTCTAAATGAAATGCATGCTGTAGGTCTTCTTCCAATGGTGAGGAAACCGTTCAATACCATCTATTTCCAATGGTGTTGAATACGATGACTCGTAATACAGTGTGGTGCCACTGCCTTGCTTCTTGCTAAGGCACCAGCAGTGTTACCCACCATTGCTTTTGCACCACCAGTGCAAATGTCAACACAGTGAAAAGCAAACAACATCTCAGTGTTATTATGCAAGTAATTTTGGTCCCCAAGGGACCATATGCCACATTTTTTTTTGAGAACTGGTGCTTTATTTAGTAATATTTGTGATGGATTCATCTGATTTTAAAGAGACAAAAAAATAAGGTCTGAAAGTTTTAACAAGAAATTTCAAAACTGAGAACACATTCCAGAATTGCATATATAGGTTTTAATGTGAGTTCTGTGGCTGTTGCCTTGTGAAAAGAAAAATTAATTTATTAATATCAATTCTGAGGGGACCAATCTACAGCTTATCTACTCCAAAGCACATTTTTCAGAATCAGGTTCAGGTCCATAACACATAAATTTCTCATGATAGTGTAGCTTAGAAACTTTTAATAAATTTCTTTAGAAGATTAAGAAAGACAATATATTTATTATGAAACTACTTAAAAATAGCCAGCTCATGTATAGCAAATCAGATTTTTCTTCTGATAAACAGTAAAAATTTCCTTCTCTGAGATAAACTGGAACAGAAAGGGTTTAAAAGTTAAACTCTGCATGAAATGCAGACATTATAACTATTTTAAAATATTAAAAACTAAGTGCACTATAGTATTTATGGGTAAAATAATATATGGGTTATTTTAAAGCAAATCCCAAAGAACAAATAAAAAAGAAGGGAGAGAAAAGATGAAACAAGAATATCAAATATTGATAATTGTTGAAGCTGGGGGTTCATTATGCTATTTTGCTTTGTATGTTTGTAAATTTCCGTAAAAATAAGTTTTAAAAAATTCCATGTGCTTATAAGAATTTGGAATTTTGGAAAGCAAAAATAAAACTCCTGGCTCGTATTCATTCACTAGACAAATACTGAATGGCCACCCACTCTGTAGAAGGCACTGTATTAGATGGCATCTGGAAAATAAAGATTTATGAAACATGCCTTTCACACCCAAAGGGCTCAGAGTGTCTGTGTCCATCTATGTAATTAATTCCCTAACATGGGTATAATGCCTCCACTATGACCACTTTAAGTGGCACTTATGCTATTACAAAGCACAACCTGGGCCAACTGAATTGCAAATCATTATAATGCAATTTTAAGAAAAAAGAAAGAAAAATTCGCATGAAAAGAAAATTTAAAAAGGAAATAAAAAAATAAGAAATGAGACTCTCTTTGGTTTTCCTCTATAAAAGGAAACGAACAAGAGATGTGTGCAAATATGGGCATGACCACATCATTTTTCCACCACAACCCATCATCTTATTTCACTTCAGGACAGGAACCATCATGTCATCTCCTTTGAGTCAGCTCTTGTACTACTCACATAGGCAAAAATAACTGAGTAATACATTCATTTTCCATGGTGAACATTACATGTAGTAAGTATTCTATAATGCTTCAAATGACAGAAGACAACGTTTACAAATGCCACACTTGAACATTAATTTCCAGGGCTACTAGGTCCTTTCACCACCCTCCTCCACACAAATTAAGCCCGTCCCAAAGAATAAATCCACAAGTTAAGCTATTAACATTCCCTGGTTATTCAAGGGGTTCAATTATAACACTGATAAATGAAAAATAAAAGTGAGAATCAAAAAATCAAATATTTATCAGCTTCTAGTTTATTGCCATATCTTCCAAATAAAATGTCAATTTCTCCCTATTCAAACTTCAAATAAAATGTGCATGAGTTCTCAAAACTCATTCAATGAAGGTCTTTAAAAACTGAGTGATAGCTCTAGTGTTTTAATATTTAATATTCATTAAGCTCTATGAGGGCAGTGATTTGTCTGCTT
Source organism: Equus quagga (assembly GCF_021613505.1). NCBI lineage: Eukaryota > Metazoa > Chordata > Mammalia > Perissodactyla > Equidae > Equus > Equus quagga. Next base: position 31,157,809 of record NC_060276.1, read on the forward strand.
CATTCACTAATCTGTCTCAAGCATCCAGAACAGCGCCTGGCACACAGTAGACACTCACTAAGTTGTCTCTTAAATTAATCTGTGATAACGACATTGCATCCTAAAGGAATTAAACTCACTGTCATTTGCTGTAGTGGTTTATTACATAATCAAGAACCAACTTTTAGCACTTTTAACGCAACTCAAATAAACAAACATAAAAGGCATCTACATTGGGTAACTCTACAAAATAGGATGATTGCTGAGAACTAATCTGGCCAAACAAACGGCAGGTTATATCTTTCTAGTTACATCGAATCCATGATCATATTGGTAATTGAAATGATGTTTTTAATTCTCCACTTTTAGAAAATAAAGGCATTTCAGACAAAAGAAGTGGAGTGGAAAATATAAACAACTCTGAATTTTATTGAGTTTTCCCTGATACTTGCCACACAAAAAAAGAAAGAAAAATCTCACTTAGCTGTCAAGATATCACTTCTCTAGCTTTCTAAACTTTAAAACGACTACTTTTTGACCTCACAAGGAATAATGAAACCTTCAAAAGAAAGAGCCGCCTTAGCATTTCCTGCCGGCCTGCCCTAGCCCAAGATTAACCTTGTCAGTTTTTAGGAAGACATAAAACCCCTTTAAATGACTAATTCAGATGAAGTGGTAACACGAAGCCATAGTTTATAAGACGCTGGTTTCTACTTGTTACCAGATGTTGCCATCACTTCAAAGTGTTAAATGCATTGATGAAGAGGTTCAGAAATATTTGCATGTGAAATATTTTCTGACTTCCGCTATTACTGTGGAGACATGCTCCCCGAGAAAAACTGTTGCCTCATTCTCTAATAAAACGTCCTTAAGATTGCCAACATTCACTTCAAGAATCACCAAGCACTCTACGTCAGTCTAACTCTTCCATGTAATTCTTGAGCAAGCACATATATACACTTTCAAAACACAACACAAATTAATTCCATTTCATTGGGAGTCTGTCATGGACAGCCTGCTTAAAGGTCTAGCTGAAAAATCCAAATTTGCATATGTGTAACTTCTGGAATTGCTTTTTTAGACAAGTAAAGAGTCACCAGTTCTACACAGTTTAGGATTCCTTTACCAGTAATAGTCCAACAAATGCACTGTGTTATCTGCTGCTACCCATTCTTCTCTGGTTATGTTTATTTCTTTGGCTATGTTGACATTAAGGTTTTATTAGCTTAATTAAAAAATATTTTTTTAATCTCCAGAGAGAGTTTAATTCAACAACAATGGTTGCTATTTTCTACACATAATGGTCATTGTTAAGTTTGGCCCAATGCAGAATCCTGAACACAATGTCGATTTATCCTTAAGATTGGCTGCAAAAATACCATGGTCTCATAAAGTGTTATATGCCCTTACCATTCAAATGTATGGGAGATGCTCCATAAATTTTATTAATTTAATTTTGCTGAGATGCCTCAATTCTATTTCTTTGAAAACGGAGTTGAATTCATAAATATAACGCTAGGCTGGCTCAGATTTCTAAAGAGTGAATTGTAACTGACCAGTGTTGCTTGCTCAGTGTTTTATTTGGCAGTCTGTTACCTGGTACAGCTAAAAAGGTCTCATTATAATTAATTCTGCCACAAATCAAATGACTTTTGTGGCTTTCACTTGCTAAAAATCATAGTTAGCAAAAAGTCATCCACACAAGAGTAATTTCTTCCCTCTCCCAGTTTATTTCTCCCCCGGTGCTATATATATTACCTCAGAAACTGGCTAACGCCATTAGCAGGGTTCTTTTGATGTTGTCGACTGTCTTAGGCTCACTGGCTCTGAGAATTCACTGCTTTAGAGAAGGAGCTTTTAAAAGGCTCTCATTAGACCACATAAATATAAAAAATGCAGATAATTTACATGTGAAGAAAGAAACTGGAATATCTGTTTCTGATGAGTGCCATTATATTGCATTCTTCCTTAAATTACACTTTTTTCAATTACAGCAAAAGATATGCTGCAGCTGTGACCATCACCTAAACAAAGTTAGGGGTACGTGGAGAAGAACCAAATTGCTGATATTAGTGGTAGTAAATTTCTCTTTAATGATGATACTAAAATTATGAGCCCTATGCTTTAACTCAGGTAAGTTTTCATTGGTAAAGCTGCTAACTGTATTTAAGGTAGTATAATTGGACTGTGATTTTCAAATTCCTTTTTTCTAAGTCTAACAATTTAATACCGTATTCATAATGTTCTAGGCTACCAGTGATAATATTTTACTAAAACAATAAAAGCCAATTTAGGATATAAACAGGATGGGAAAGAGAGCCAGAAGGTTTTTTTGTGCCTCCACCCTGAATCATTAAACAGAAACAAGGGTGCAAAAGCTTTATCTTGAGAAAGCAAGACAGAAATGAAAGCATGATCTCTTTCACTTTTACTTCACCTAAAAGCAACAAGGTGACGTTTTTCTCTTGAGTTCTTCAGCTCTAATCAGTTTAACAGTCCCCTTCTTTTTTTTCATACCTAATAGTAAGTTTCCAAGTTTCCTTTTTAAATTAAGAGGTTTACCAGATTCTTTGTAATTTTTAAGATTCTATTTTGCAGACTCAAAGATCAAAGTATGAGAATGCACAAAAGTTTTCATTTAAAATCTTTAGATTTACTACTCATGAATAACAAACGCATTCCAAACTACAATACCCTAAATCCCAATGCTGTAGTGGCATACTCTATTTTGCTATTTTGGGAAAAGTGTTTGTTTGAAACAAAAGAAGTAAACCATGCTTTCCTTAAGGTAGACCAATAGGTTTAGGTTCTTGTAAACAGAAATCCAACGGGAGGGGATCTTTAACATTCTGGATGTAACTCTTCAAAAAATTTTTAAATTCAAAAACAATCAATGATTTAGAACTTGAAAGTTATATACCCAAATTAAGAATGTATCATTCCTTGGGGGGAAAAAAGCTTCAATTTCAGCAATTATAAAAAGACATCCAAATTATTTCTAAACAGAAATGACCAAATAATATTCATTCAATGATTTAAAAATCACTAAAATAGGTACGACTTTAGAAAATAAGACGTAGCATGAGTATAGAAGATATTAAATTTTCTGCCTTAATGGAACTACCATTTTTAGCTTAATTAGCATTGAATATGCAATCTCAAAACTCAATTCATTAATGCAATTCATATTAACATCCTAATACAGATTTTTGTAGTCATAGACCAGCTTATTCTAAAAATGTATGTGGAAAGAAATGGGTCTTAGAACACTAGAACAGGTAAAACACACAAAAATAAAATGGGTGGAATCATTCTGCCTGGTGTTATGTCTTACCATATAGCTACAGCAATCAAGATAGTGTGGTATTGGCAGAGCGAGAGAGATAGAGCAATGGAACAGACCAGAGAACCCAAAAATAGATCTACACAAATATGATTAATCAATTTTTGATGAGCGTACAAAAGCACATCAGTGGAGGAACGGTGCTGGAGCAACTGGACAACCAAAAAACAAACAAAGAAACAAAAACTTCAACCTAAACCTCAGATCTTTACACAAAAATTAACTCAAAACAGGTCACAGACTTAAATGTAAAACACAGCACCATAAAACATTTTTCTTTCTTTTTTTTTTTTTTGCTGAGGAAGATTTGCCCTGAGCTAACATCCATTGCCAATCCTCCTCTTTCTTTTTTTGCTTGAGGAAGACCAGCCCTGAGCTAACATCTGTGCCAATCTTCCTGTATTTTGTATGTGGGACATGTCTACAGCGTGGCTAGTGAGTGGAGTAGGTCTGTGCCTGGGATGCGAACCCAAGCTGCCGAAGTGGAGTGTGTGGAACTTTAACCACTCAGCCACAGGGCCAGGCCCAACACCACAAAACCTGGGAAAAAATTTTTGAAAAATCCTTCAGGAACTATGTTTGGTGAAGGGGTCTTAGACATGACACCAAAAAGACAATCTATAAAAAGAAATATTAATAAATTTGGCCTCATCAAAATAAATATTTTTTGTTCTGTGAAAGATCTTGTTTAGAGGATAGAAAGACAAACTACAGACTAGGAAAATAGTTGTATACTACCTATCTAACAAAGGATTATTATCTAGAATATATAAAGTCCTCTCAAAACTCAAATATTAAAAAAATCCAATGAGAAAATATGCAAAAGACATGAAGAGACATTTCACTGCAGAGGCTATACAGATGGGAAATAAACACATGAAAAGATGTTCAACATCATTAACCATTGGGAAATACAAAATGAAGCCACAATGAGATATCACTACACACCAATCACAATGGCTAAAACAAAAAAGTGACCATACCAAATGGTGACACAGATGTGGAGAAACTGGACCACTCATATTATTGCTAGTGGGAAATTAAATGATATAGTCACTCTGCGAAAACGTTTTGAAAGTTTCTTATAAAACGAAACATGCAATACTCACATGATGCATCAATTGCACTCTGTGGGCATTAATCCCAGAGAAATGAAAACTTACATCTACACAAATACCTGCACACAAGTGGGTATAGCAGCTTTATTTGTAATAGCTAAAACTGGAAATGTCCCAGAAGTCCTTCAATGAGTGAATGGTTAAACCAACTGTGGGACATCTACACCACGGAATACTACTCAGCAAGAGAAAGGAGGTACCAATCTACACAACTTGGATGAATCTCCAGAGAATTATACTGAGTGAAAAAAGCCAATCCCAAAAAGATACATACACTATGATTCCATTTATATAATATTTTTGAAATAAGAAAATTACAGAAACAGAGAACAGATTAGTGGTTTCCAGGGGTAGAGAGGGGTTTGGGGGAGGAAAGACGTGTGTTATTTAAAGGTAACAAAAGGGATTCTAGTGGTGATGGAACTGTTCTGCATCTTGACTGTATCAAAGTCAACACCTTGGCTTTGACATTGTACTACGGTTCTGCAAGAGGTTACCATTGGGGGAAACTGGGTAAAGGGTACACAAGATCTCTCCATGTTATTTCTTATAAGTACATGTCTACAATTATCACAAAGTAAAAAGTTTAACTTAAAAATCTAATTCAGAATTAAACACAGAATATAGTATAACTAAATTGATAGGGAAAAGGGAAGAAAATCTGCTTGCCGTAATTCCATACCCTGTTTTAAACATTATTCTCACTAATCTTTCCAAAACATTATTGATATAACTATTGCTATTGTCTTAGCATATACAGTCAATTCATGACTCCACTAGAGTATTTGATCTGGGTAGAAGATATTATTTTTTGTTCAATACCAAAATAAAAAGCTGATATAAAGGAGAATTTCAGGGCTAAAACCCATCAAGGCATTGCAATTTAGGTGTTTCCTAGAAATATTTACTTGCTTAAGTGACACTTTTCCCCAGATGTTCACGCGGCTCACTCCTTGATCTCCTGTCTTGCCTCAAATTATTTTCCTTTCAGTGAAGCCGCCTGTGACCACATGATTTGAAATGGCAGTGCCCTTCTTCCCACTCCCTATACCCTCAATCCTGCCTTAATTTTCTCCATACCCTCCAATCCTGCCGCAAAGAAACTCTTAAAATCAGTGATCAGAACTGCAGCTTTGTCAGCATAGGAGTACCCTGGATTAAATATATGACCTAGAAAAATAATTTACCATTTTAAAGCTATTGTTAATGAATTTCCACTAGCTATGGAAGAGTCAAACCAAGCTGTGCAAGTTATAGGTGAAGTGAATTTCTCAGAGTTCCTATCAGCTTTCATGACATGGCACCTGCCACTTCGTTAACATCTGAAAGAAAACACCAGTTAGTCTAAGCTGATTCAGGGAAGAAGAGGCATTCCTAGTGGTGATTAAATCTCTGGTAAGAAGAGCAATGGATTAGGTTTCAGGAGACCCCATCCTCCATCACTGTCCTCAACCACTGTATGCTGGGGCAAGTCAAAATCAATTAGACCTCTGTCGCCTCATTTGTAAAAATCAGTGGTTGGATTAGACTCTGAGCTCTTCAAATGACGGCACATTGTTTTATTTATCTTAGTGATACCAGTGCCTGGCACACTGTTGATAATTAATAAAGGCCTGTTAAATGAACTAATTATATATAGGAACTTCTAAATGGGTCTCCTGGAAATTTTATCTTTTCGTGACTGAACTACAGCCTTCCTCTCTCAGGGAAGACTATCCTTTCCTAAGGGGTCTGCCAGGTACTAACTGCCCATAAGACTAAGGAGACCGGGTCCGGGAATTTCTCTGTGGGTTGAATCCAGATGATCATGGCAGAGTTGAGTACTAGGTGTCATTAGCTATTTTGACCTGATGCCACACAGGTGAATCTGAAGTCAAGGTTCAGGTCAACCTTTGATCTGAAACTGAAGGTGATTCTTTTTATCATCCTTTGATAATTCCTCATTCTCATATTCACCCCTAAAAAGCCAAAAGATAAAAGACTCCCTCAAACTTAGTGCCACACTTCCTAAATGTAAAATACCAAGCTCTTCTGAGAATGTCAAGCGTTAAGTGTATTCAAGACTATTTCTGGATGGATCCTCAAGAAACTTCTACTAACGGTCACCACCTGGGAAGGGAAATGGGAGACTGGGCTCAGGGGCAGGAGGCTTCTTTTCTTTTCTTCATGACTCTTTATAGCTTTTGAGTTTTGTTCTATGGATATATTCCATATTTGAAAAGTAAATTTAAAAAATAAATACATTAGAGTACTCAATAATGCTTTAGGTTGACTGAAACCATTGTGTTTCAAGGCATTTATCATTTAATTCTGCACTATTTAATACTACTTACCTCTGCTCCTTATAGATGTTCAAAAATGTGTATAAACAAGGCATTTTGTATATATCTGCTATACAATAAGTTTTAGAAAAGGTGATTATACAACTTTTACACGTTTTCCATTATTCAAGTAAAAATATTACTAAGGAAAAAGGTATTGGGAACAAGTTGATGATAAGCTACTCAGCATCAGGAAACAAGAAAAAATAGCTACACTTAGATGCAGAAATCAAAATTGCAGAGTCAATCAAAGCAAGGATTTACATTAATAGCAGAGTAGTGATAAACTGCTATCTTGTCAGTACCACCTCTAACTCATTAGCTGACCTGTGGTCAGACATTTAGTATTAACATGTCCCATTATTCATAATAGCCAAAAAGTGGAAATAACCCAAATGTCTATCAATGGATGAACAGATAAACAAATTATGATACATTCATACAGTGGACTATTATTCAGCCATAAAAAAGGAACGAAGTATTGATACATGCTACAATGTGAGTGAATCTTGAAAACAATAAGCTAACTTAAAGAAGCCAGTCACAAAAGACCACATAATTATATGTTCCATTCATATGAAACTCCAGAATCGGGAAATCTACAGAGACAGATAGTAGATTAGTGGTTAATTAGTGTTGGGGAGGTGGGGGGCTGGGGCAAATGACAGCTTTAAGAATTTGGGGTTTCTATTTGAGATGGAAATGTTAGAAAATTGACTGTGGTGATGGTTTTACATACTGTGAAGATACTAACATCCATTGAACTGTACACTTTACATGAGTGCTATAGAATGCGAATTATATCTCAATAAAACTGCTTTAAAAAGTGAAAAAATATTACTATGTCCCAATTTCCTCTCTGATTCTAAAGTTAGGCAGTTCTCATAATGAAAGCGCCATCCATTACATTCACTCATGGATTACATTCATTTAAAAGAACTAAAAGAGAAAGAAAACAAAGGAAGCCATTTGCTTAGTTTTCTTCTAGGTTGATATCATTACATATTTTATTCAATGTGATTTATAAATTACTAATTTGCTGATTAGGTTTTCACAACTTAATCTTTATCAGCAAGGACCATTCATGGCCATTTATTTTGCACTCTTTCAAATGCACATAAGGAGACCTGCTGTGCACCAGGTGTACTGTGAAAGAGCGAGGAGAATGGGGCTTCCCCTCAGGGCCTCTTTTCTTTTCTCCCTAGAAGTACAATTCTTTCCATGGTACACGGCAGGAATTAAGTACTGTCCTTGAACAGTAAACACAGTCCATCCAGACATAGTCCATCCATTTGATCCTCACCCACCAAAATGAAACAACGATCAGATTTGGAATCCCGGGTTTTTCTGCTCATTTTAAAGTCTGTGACAATCAAGACGTTCAAGAAATTAAGGTATCAGCTATACCTGTCTTTACTTGCTATTATCCTTGAGTCAGACAAAACTTAACAGAATACCATAATACAGGAAGTATGAGAGCCGCATATACGAGTAATGTTGAATCGATGTTTTTTAGGGCTTCTGCACACATGGCTATTTCCACAGCTGCAGGACCAACTCCTGCAGAAGTACATGCTGTGCACCACATCTACAATTTAGTAAAGCTGGAAAGAATTTTATTTTTGTAAAAACTAAATGGGGTGTGGCTCATTTTCTTGCCAAAGGGCTATTTTATTCCAAGACACTGGTGTCTGCTGACCTTCATTTATAGGCTGAGCAATGTTCTATTTAAGTAAAATTAACTCATAGTGGGCACTTTTTTTAGGATGCAATAATTATTGCAAAGAAATAACAATGTTTAAACTTGATTTGTTCTTAGTTTAGATTTGATTATATTGGATTATAAATGAATATCTTTGTTCACACAAGGTTTAAATTTGGAAATTATTTTATGTTGAGAAAAAAGGCCATATTTAAATTCATTTTTTACATGTAGGAATATTTTTAGTTTCATGAAATCCAATATTACTTTTGTGTTTCTCTCTTCTACTAGACTGAGAAATCTTATCCATCTTATAGCTCTGGCACCTAACATCTTCATTAAACTTTTAGTTGAATGAATGCTGAAACGATTCCACATAGACTAATGAAGGCATGGTCCATGTTACTATCCTTGGCTAACTACTACTCCATCTGTAGTTTGTACTATCTCAATATATACTTGAGAACTTTGGGCACATTTTAAAGTTTTCCAGAGTTTTACATCTATGATAAATTACCTATACGCCTTCTTTTACATAATACATATTTCAAGGTACTTGATATATCAACCTTCTCTTTGTCTTTACACAAATCTCTGGCTAGGAAAGTTTTCCCCCTTTTGCTAGCACTTATATATATATTCTAGTTTGCTTTTTTTTCAGAGGGCCAACTAATGCTGGAACACCTTGCTTTAGGATGAGACACCAAATGTATGGGTTGGCTTATATTTTTAAACACGTAAATCTATCAATATTACTTTTTTGTTCCCTACATTCAACAATAGTTTGGCTATATGTGGTTTTTTTAGTTGTCATAAGACAAAATACAAAATTTTAATTCTTCATAACCACTTGAAAAAATGATTCAACTGTAGCTTTAAACTGGAGACCCACAAACTGCTCAAAATATTTGTTGAATGTGTCAATGTCCTTCATCATTTCCTGGCCTTTGCTTTTGAAAGCTTCCACTAGAGGAAATAATGGACATCATAAATTCAAGATTAATATGTTTTGGATTCACCCATTTCTAAAGGCTACATGTCATCTTGGAAAGACATTGAGTTAATTTATAACCCTCTGCCTTCCACAGCATTTTAAGTTTTCACTAATTTATTTTCTCTTTTCTCCTATTTTTTCAAAAGTAAATTTTCTATCATTCACATTTCTACTATTGCAGAAACACTGAAGAATTTGAAGCATTCTTTTCCTCCTCCTAAAATCAGGCATTAACATTTCCTACTACCTTTCATCCTGATCTAAGCTATATTTATTGGTGACAATGAGTTTATAACGGTGTTTGTAATGTGTTAAAAGAGTCATGCTTCCAATTTTTCTTTTTTTTCAATTTTTCTTTTTTTCTTTGAGGACGAGTTCTTTAGTCTGTTGGATTGCATATCGTCGCAAAAGGATAAATTAAATGGTAAATAGGTTTCATACCTAAGCCAAGAAGCTTTTTCAACCTGGAACTTTAGAAAAATTCTTCAAATTCACAATGAAAAGCAATAGAAGCAAAATTTTTACAATGCCATTAAATAAAATAGAAAAAATAAACTATCTTATCTATCTTGAATGGTGATTCTTAAGGAAAAAGGGTTTGAATTCGAGGAAAATGGAAGAGGTAAAAATAGATACCTGACAAAGATTATCTAAGCCAACATTAACTGACCAGTAAAAGGGAACATTTATCGAGCACCTCCTATACACTAATTTCCTTACAAATGTTCTCATTTAATTCTAAGGCCAACACTGAAAACAACTGGTATTATCCCCATTTTATAGATGGCGAAATTGAGGTTTAGAGGAGTTGAGAAACTTTCCCAATGTCACAGAGATATAAAACAGCAAAGCCACTGGACCCCATTATTTTATGCTAAAATTTATTCTGATTATGAAACACAGCATGCCCGTGATCCTTTTGAGAAGGAAAAAAAGCGAAGGTGATGACAACAAGTTGTCAGGTCAGACAAACCTCCCATATGGCTTCTGGGTCATCATGGAATGCCTAGACCAACACTCCCTTACTGAGACTGGTGAACCGAGGGAAGGAGAAAAACATCAGGGAAAGGTCTGTGAAGCAGCACGGGATAAGTCTGGAGAGGGATATGCAGTGTACAACGAGCCATTCAAATACGCAAAATATTTAAGTCACGTGTTTGTAATTTGGGGAATCACCATACACTGAAACTAGGCACAAATTAAGTGGCAGCATCAGAATTTTTACCACTATTGGACTCTGTTTAGTTATTTAGGCAACCTGAATGAAATATAAAGCTTTGAGTTTATTGAGTGATGTCAAAGTCATTTAAGAGACGAAAAGCCTGAGATAAAAAAGTCTGTCAACAAACACAGTCATTTAACCAACTCCAGGATTAAAAGTTTCTTTAGGATACTGAAGGATTATGGTCACAAATAAGCCCTGTAACTTGAACTGAGTTTTATAGCAACCTGAAATCTAAAGGCGACTTCAAAACAAACCTGTCTCCCTTCCCCCATTAACAGTTCCGTTTTAAAAAATAGAACTTCCTATGATTGTATACCGCACAGGATTCTACTTCGTCCTGCTTTGCACCTGTTAACTAGATCAGAGGACACCAAAATATTTCCAAGACATATACTTTACCTAAACCAGCTCCAGTTTAGAGTCACATACAATACACGATATAAAGAACAGCTTTTTTTTTTGAGTGCCACTGTTTGAAATCAAGGCTCTTTTTGCTTAAGCCAATGTTTATATTTCAGAGGTTGTCAAGGGAATTCATCTTTAAAAACAAAATCTTTGGAATTTCTCTTCTAAATATTTATCTCAAAGAAATAACCGCAAAATGGTTTTTAAAACAACATAAAATTCCAACAACCTGGAAATAGTGAAATAAATTATGAAATATCCATTATGTAGGATATCATGTAATGATTTTAAAGATTTTCAAAAATATTTGATTATGTAAAAACATCTTCATAATGTAAAAGTGAAAAGAGGGGATATATAAACTGTATATGCAATATGATCCCAATTTTAAAAATATCTTTCTCTCTACATAGGAAATAGATTAAAAAAATACGAACAGGTGGTACAATTATGAGTAATTTTTATTTTCTTCTTTAAAAACCCTTTTACTTTTTCTATTTTATTTTTACAATGACGTATTTTTTTAAATCCAAAGTAAAGTGATTAAAATCATCATAAGTATGCACTACTTAAGACACTTCTCCAGTACACTAACTAAATCATACATACATATGGACTACTACAGCCAAAGGATATGCCCCAGGAACCATTTCCTAATAGCATTTTCACCTCTGAGAAAATATTTTGCAGTCTATGATGGTTATTCTCCCTGACTTGAAATACAAGCCCGAAAATATCAAAAAGAACAGTAAGAAATGGCAAAAATGGGTATATACAATCAAATTAAGAAATACAGAAAAAAGCTTAAAAATTACATTTGTCTATGAAAGAGTGTATTATTCAGTGTCAATAGCAGAATGTCAATCTGAGTGAACACTCTGTAGTTAGAGCATAGAATGCAGAATGCAGTGATACCAATATCAAAGCTATTCTCCCTTTCCAAAACTTCATTTTATAGAAGGTAAAAACTTTATATATATACTTTATATATAAATATAAAAACATTATATTTATACATATTTATAACATTTTAACAAATGTTAAACATAATTTTAACCAACAAAACAAAAACTCATGATAATTCAAAGAATGGCAGAGTTAAAGAACCATCATGTAATTGGCATGATAACAAACATTGAAAATTTATTCCAGGTTAATAGTTTTGAGGGTAGAGGTTGAAAATGACCTCTCAGAGATCATCTAGCTCAACATGTTTGCTTTTCCAATGAAGATCTACACTAACTTCTCACCTTTTCTGTGTTAATGATGGCATGCCACTTAAATGTGCAGATTATCTCCTCCATTATGTGCTTTTCCATACTTGCATGTTGTCCTCTTTTAGAGAACAACTGTAAGGAGAAACACTATTTTTTGTTGGCAGTTTTGCACAAAACCTCCTATTATGGGCAATCACAAAACTAAGAATGAAATATGATAAGCCAACGGATTCTGTAACGGTTACCAACGAACACCAAAATACTGCTCAGCAGTTACCTGAGAAGGGTAAAAAAAAAAAAATACCACCACCACATTAACGGTTTTAACAGGCTATTTGGCACAATGTTCGAGGGAAAAAATACTAAGTATTGCATACAGATTTTTATTCTCTTGTTATCAACCGTTTCTCTTATTTTTCATTATATGATGTCTGGCTTTATTTCTCCTTTGCTTGTAAAATTGGATGGCTGGGGAACATTTACAGACAAATAAAAATGCGGCAAGACTTAAGTGATGAGAATTCTACCTTTTCTGTTAACTCTTGTTAAAGCTTCAGTGTTCCTATGATATACTACTCCAGTACTTTGGATTTATACAGCACCTGTCTGCTGAAGAGCCAAGGCTCACATTGCTCACTTAGCCTTTCAGCTTGCCTGTGAAATACATAGATTGGAAACAGATGGCTTACAAATAAAGTAAAATTCAGATATGAACACAGAGAGCTTCCATGATTTACTTAAGATGGCCCATCTGTCCAAACTGTAGAGGACTAAAAGACCCTGGCTCAATGCCTTTTCCAATTAACAACACGACCTCCTTACCATCCAAAAAATTTCTAGACCGTTAGGAAAAATCAAGCTTTCTCATAATATAAAATCAATGGGTTGAATGTACAAAAAATCCTTGTTAAGGAATGATATAAATGGTACCTCTGGGGCCGGCCAGTGGCACAGCGGTTAAGTGCGCACGTTGCGATTCAGCACCCGGGGTTCGCCAGTTTGGATCCCGGGTGTGGACATGACACCCCTTGGCAAGCCATGCTGTGGGAAGCATCCCACATATAAAGTAGAGGAAGATGGGCACGGACGTTAGCTCAGGGCCAGGCTTCCTCAGCAAAAAGAGGAGGACTGGCAGTAGTTAGCTCAGGGCTAATCTTCCTCAAAAAAAAAAAGGTACCTCTATATTTTAAAGAACTAACATTAGTCATGTTATAAGCCACTGGTGATTATCTTCCTGAGGAGTCACCAATTTGCCAACAAGGTATTTAGCTTGGTTCAATATAGGTGTATTGAAATTTGATAACTCAACTGACAAATATAACTGAAATAAGCCAGACTATAAGTATTTGAAAAAAAATTCCCAGAAAACCAAAAACCTTGAGTCATGCCCTCATTTTATAAATGAGAAAACGCATGGTGTCTGGACATGTACGTACTCAATGTTAGTTATCAATATAATAATGTTATGGGGCCGGCTCCGTGGCCGAGTGGTTAAGTTCGCGCGCTCCGCTGTGGCGGCCCAGGGTTCGGATCCTGGGCGCGGACAGGGCACTGCTCGTCAGGCCACGTTGAGGCAGCGTCCCACATCCCACAACTAGAAGGACCTGCAACTAAGATATACAACTATGTACGGGGCCGGGGTTGGGGAGATAAAGCAGAAAAAAATATATAATAATGTTAAGTGACTTTCTCAAGGTCATGCTATGAGTCAGTGGCAGAGCCGTGTCTAGAATCCAGTTCTTTTGGAGCCAAGTCCAACATACTTCCCCCCTAGAATTTTAATTTTCATTCAACAATGCTTTTTCATCCCTAAAGCAGTTCGTACTCACTAATATTTGTCTTTCAAGTGTTAAGAATAAGGCAAATTCAGTATTATTAAACATAACTGAATTTTTTGGAAACTGCCTCACCTCCATCGCTACAAGTTGGCCCAAGTATTATCAGAACTTCTCCTGAGACTGACATTGCATGACTGGGCAGTTGTTTATATTTCTAAGCCATACTTTAACCAAAGCTCTCTCATAACTAAAAACAGCTAGTTGTGACCGCTGGTAATGTATCCAAAAAGCTTTTGAAACCTCCAACACATTGAACATACGTTATACGGTATATCACTCTCTAGAATAATTATACAGACTCAAAACATGATGTAGCTGTTTTCTTGTAAACTGAGTTTTATTATTTTCACAGATCAAATTTTCCCCCCTCTGGATTACTTTTTACCAAACGAAATACTGTCATATGAGCAAGTACAAAGTGATTCTAAAAACAGATACGTAAGTTGTCATGTCCTGATAGATGTTCATTTTCAATTTCATAACAGCTACTTTATACTAAATAAATCTGTACTAAATGGAATCTGTACTAAACAGCAAAAAACAGTTTGGCATACACATTCCAACTAGATTATGCTACATCAAGCACAGTAGCAAATGCATGAATTTATCATATGTGCTAAAAATATTATGTCAGTAAATTCCTTGGAAAGGCAAGTGGAAATAATGCCTAAAACAAACATGGAATAGTGGCAAGTGGATTTTCTTCTTTTTCACTTTCAGTCTCACCAAAAAGAATCACTTTAGTGCTCAAGTACCATGGCCAGGCTACCCCCTTCTTTTCACTAACAGTCACAGTGTTTGCTTGGGAGCAAAATTTCATTTGGTTTCTGATGGCGCCTTGGACACTGACATTCTGCCACAACAGTCATGGTCAAGTCTAATGTGAGTGTAACCATCTGTAGAAGAGACTTAATCTCAATAAAAATATTACTCGTTATAATTAATCCTACCCCAAATGCATAAACCTAGACATTTTTAACAATGGAATCTAGATGACAGCAGCAGACCAGAGACCTTGCACTTCCGTGCTGACCGTCTGTGTTAAGTCAAGGTAGAGCACAATTGTTTGGGGCCCCACTTGATGTAAAGAGGTTGCAAACTTGCTAGATCTAATAGTCGAAATTAAGAATTAGACTCACAACTCCCTAATTTTAATAAAACCTGAGTTCATTAGATCATACCTCTAAAAAATGAAGTCAGTGGTTTTAAATGAGTGGACATCCTAAGACAACGAAAAGCTGTGGGCCAAGTGCCTAGTGATGATCCTATTTCGACATCAATAATATTTTAAAAAGAGCTCATCTCCCTACCACTTCAACCTAGTTGGATAGTTGTACTCTCCTTTTTTTGAGGTTAAATATTTATTAGTTGTCTAAAATTATATTATCACCTCACTTCCACTAGGGGGGTCTATCTACCAGTGTAGTTAACTCCAATAACTCAGGTGCAGATGAAATCCAGTTCTAACTAATCTGTGCTGCAAGGCTAGCCTTGGGGTCAGAACTGTGTGCTTTAAAGTAGTTCTAGCTTTTAGGCTCAGAAACCCATGCACAGCGCGAAAATGGAGCGCTCCCGTCATTCGGAGGTTGCTGCAGTAGTCAAACGGTTTTTGGCTAAGGCATACAAAGCCAAAACCTCTGAAATGTTCCCAGTTTCATTTTTAGCTGCCCTAGTTGTTTTCAAGGCTGAATTACGTATCAACTGGATCCACTTTTTATAAATAAGGACAGCTTTTACACTCCTGACCTCGAGATTTCTCTGTTCATTTCTATACTCTGCAATATATAATCCGAACAGCGAAATTGCCACGTTTTTCCAACAGTAACCTTAACTTGGGCCGCATGGGCGGGTGTTGGTCAATACGGGAGTTATTTCAGTGTCGTCTTATCATCTACCCAACTATTGACAGGCAAAAACCCAAACAGCTGGATTTATCAAATTTAGTGTCCACTGTCTTTGTGCCTGATTTCTGATCCAATTAATTCCAAATCACAATAACTGATGATTAATTTTAGTCAGATTACCCACCACCTTCCAGCAGATGCCTAACATAGAGACCAGTTCAATTAGAATATAGAGGGTAGATCCAGGAATATGGACAAAGCCTTATTTTTTTAACACTACCTTATGGGATATGGTTTCATATCTATCATTTAGGGATGAAATAGGGCATGAATAAAAGGGAGATTTTCCTAGAAAATAATTAGTAAGATATTTTTAAAATTTAGAAAAGCCATAACTAGATTGAAGGGCCACAAGGGAGAGAGATGTCCCAGCACAAACATATTTCAAGACCTTATTTTAAAAACAGCTTCTGTTTTTATTTTGGATAAAATCTGAACAACAAATTCTCTCTCTGTTCCTCTCATCCAAATCCAAGTCGAATTCCCTCGAGGAGAGGGTAGTTCACACCCCCTCCCCTTTTTTGTCCCAGTAGTTTTTGGAAAATGGGCTTCAGCCATTACATTCCAGTTTTAAAGTCAAAATAAGCCATGTGACCATTACCCTAGGGGCATCAGAGACTTGGGACACGTGATGCCAATTGGCATGTGTGGGACTTCGGCCACTTCGTTGGAATTCACTGTAAATTGCATCTCCAGGATCAAGTTTAGGCTCCCAAATACATTGCGACATCCAGTAGAGTAAGTGCTTCTCTCTCAGCAGTTTTTAATTTCACCTACGTTTTCTACCTACTGTGTGCCCAGCCAAGCTCTCCTCCCCAACCCCCACTCCTCATAACAAGCCGGGCCCCTAGCTATCTGCTCTTAAATGGCGAAGCTCTCCAACCCAGTTAGTTCTAAACTCAACCTTCTGCACCTCCAGGGATGTTGTGCAGATGAAGTGAGGAGCAAGAAGCATCGCGTAAGGCAAGTGTCAGACAGCATTAACCCCACTGCACCTCCCAGGCTGGGATCATCTCCTGCCCTGGAGCCAAGCCGTCGGAGCCGCCAGCACGCAAGAGCAGTAGCAGCGGCGGCGGCGGCAACTTCGGGACTGGCAAGAAGCCAGGGCGGGGGTGGTCGGCGTCCCCCGGCCTCTCATTAGAGCGCTTAAGTACTGCGAGTGGAGAAAAGTAAACACCGGCAAGTGCAGCTGTGTCGGGGGAGGGTGGATATTATCCCCCCTCCCACCGCCCCTTTGGCTCTGCCTCCCAGAGAGCCCCGAGAGGTCCCGGCTGCCGCTGCCCGGACAGCGCGCTCGGGGCTGCAGAGCCAGAGGAGCTGAGAAAGGAGCAGACGGGCGGCGCGCAGTCTGGAGAGAGAGAACGGAAAGGTACTGCCCAAACGGCCCGGGAGATGTTCTGCTACTGAAAGGAAAAAGTGCTTACTCATAGGGAGACGCGGTGCGATCGCGACGCTCTCGCTAATCGCAAGGGAAGCTGGCGGAAGGCAGGCAACCGGAGCCTCGTTCCTTCCCTGGGGCACAGCACACCCCCAGAGCCCCGGGGCCCCGGGGAGCCCGCGAGGTCACCCGAGGCGGGCGAGCGAGAGCTGGAGGCGTCGCAGGCTGCCGGCTCCGGGATTTCCTGTGTCCGGGGCAGGAGGGGGGTAGGGTGGGGGTGGCAGTAGCTGGAGAAGGACGACAGAGGGAAGTTAGGCGCTCAGTTTCCACTTTGGGGCCGCAGCCACGGAAGGGGAGAAGGGCATGGGTTGGCGTCAAGGACGCCAGCCCAAGGCTGGCAACAAGTTAAGAACAACTGGTGAGAAAGCACCATCTCTATAGTTAAGACAGAAAACCTGTTTGCGGCCAGCGGTGGTCGTGGGGAACACTCTGTCACTCTCATCCATCCTTGATGCAAATGATCGCTTTGGCGCCCAAAGGCTAGAACGGAAATTTCTCCAGCGTCCCTCTCTGCCCCCCGCCTCCCGTGCGAGGCGCGTTCCTGCTGCGGTTCCCGGAGATGCTCTCCCCTGGACCCACTCCTGCCCACGCCCAGGGAACCCCGCTCCCCTTGTGCCCTCTCGTGCCTACAGAGCACTTACATAAAGTCGCAGAGTACTGGATCTGGCTCGACAGCCTCGGATCGACGCACTCAGACAACTTCTGCCTCTCGGAATCTTTGCGGCTGTGGTTCTAAAGCCAGCGCTCCCTCCCCTCCTGCCAGCCCCCTCCGCCCCTCGGCCGCCGCCATTGGCTCGGGTGGTGCTAGCGGCCGGCCTGGGAACCAGGAAGGGGATTGGGCCACGAGCCTGTCACATCAACTGGGTGGGGAGCTCGGAGAATAATCACTGGGATGGGCGCCCGGGAGGGATGGGGACTGTAACTCTGCAGCTGGGAGCGGAGACTGGTCCCCCGCGCCTGCTTCTCCTTCTCTCTGGCTAAGAACAGATTAGAAGTCCACAGTGCCTGGCTCGGAGCATATATTCAAAAAAAATCTTGTGGAATAGTTGAAAAGATGGGAATGTCGGGAACGGGAGTTTGAACGTTATCAAGCCGCTGTTTAAGTCTATGTAGCGTGCAGTTTCTCCCTGGAATCGTGAAGAGAATCTCGGCAGGGGAAGGGACGTCGCTAGTAGTTTCGCCTGCTACTAATCAGCCCAGGTGCGGAGCAACGCAGAGGGAAAACCTCAGCAATCCTCCCTTTCCTTACGAGGTCTAGGGAGCAGAATATGGACAGGACGGGGCTCTCATGTCTTTGGCTTCGTGCCAAGTAAATTGTTGACCAAAATCACCTGTCTGGTATGTTTCTCCATGCGGAAAGGGATGAGAGGTGGAGGTGCGAAGGGCTGGTGGAAGTAACGTGGTTCCACTCGTTTGACTGGAAATGGATGTCAATTCCCATCAGTCTCCTTTCACCAGAGAAAACATGTAGACGTGCTCCTGCTTCCCAGAGTACCTTTTCTTTGCCCATGAGATTGCCTCCACGTCATAGCTGACCTCTTTCATTAATACCTGCGAAGGGTTCCCCTCCTTATCTGCATTCCAATCCTTTGGCTCACTTCAGGTCCAAAGTCAGCTGTGAGGGCCTGATTTTGAGGGATTCTCTAGGGTCAGGTCAAGAGATTGGCTTGTGGGACAGCTGTAGAGGAGAAAGTCTAAGTTCTTTCCTGTTCCAGCCATAGCCATTTTGTTCAGGAAATGTGTGCCTGGAAACTTTTTAAAAATTTAAAATTGGTTCAATTACATCCCGTTTTACATTCGCTAGGAAAAATGCTAAAATTAAGAGTGGCCTGAAAGATTGAATGCTGTTGTAAAGGAACCCTCACTTCATCTGCTATTACGAATTTCCTTAGAGAAATTAACGTGTAGTGAGTGCCAGGTCTTCTTAAATGGGAAGGAATGGGGAGTTCATATACTGCCTAAAGGCTAGACAAGCAGAGAAGGACTTGGCACTGGAAAAAAAGGCTTGTTAAATATTAATTAATGATTAACCAACTGGAAGAACTTATGAAAGGCACAGGAAGGTGAAAAAGAAATGAGAGGGCAATCATGCCTTCAGAAACATTAAATTTCTGTTATGAGAGAGTTTGTCCTGGGTCAGGTTTGGGTCAGCACAAAAATACTGATTTCAAAATGTTGATGTTGGGTTGACAGTGCAGTGCATTGCCACACACATTTACAATAGGCCCCAAAATGAGATTTTTGGCTTTCAATAATTGGCCCAAGGTTGGGTATGATTTCTGGAATTCTTTACACAAAATTTCTAGATACACTAACTATGGTACTTCAATTTTCTACCTTTTATGGTATCTAAGTCACCATTGAAAGCTTCCACCTGCTTTTAAACTTAAATTACAGAGTTAGCAAGGAGCATGAAGGAACTCTGCAAGCTAAGTTTTCAAGTATGGATATATTTGTCTCAATTACTTGACTTAGTATTCTATTCTGGTTTATTTTTCAAGTTTTAGAATTTAGAATAAGTCCAAATATGAAGAATTCTATGCATATGCTATTTATGCTTTCCTGTTTCTTAGTCAAAAAAGCTCACATAGAAGTTTTACTTTAATAAACGTCTGTTCACCACTAACACTGAAGATGCCAGAATTCAGCAAGAGCTTCTTGCCCAGAAATGTCACTTTAATGGAAGTGCAGTGGTCCATAGTTTCAAAGCTGCCAGGGTGCCCAGGTGGTGGCACCACCTCTCACTGCCTCGGTAATTTCCAGCAGATAAGTCATGCCTTAAACATGGATGCCCCTATTTGGATCCTAGTTGAGATTCCTGTCTAACAAGCTCAACAATATGATCCAGGTAGAACTCCATTTTAACGAACACGATGAAGATAGGCATTTTGATGTAACTAAGCTACCTTTGTGTTGCCCCAAATCTAAAAGGCCTTTTCAAAGGTTAGCATTTTCTCTAAGAAAGGAGCTTCAGACTCAGAGCTCTGTTCAAACTGCATTTCTTTCTGATCTTTCACAGCATCAATTTAACTCATAGAAGATTATTCACAAAGTCACCCAAATTGGTAGCTTTCCTATCTATATAAAAAAGGCTTGCACAGATGATCTTCAAGGTCCCTTCCAGTTGCTTCCAGTCAGGTTACAGGCACTAATGCATCTTTTTAACAGCACGTTGCATAGCACCTGGCACAAAGGAGTTCAGTAAATGTTTGTTGAACTAATGGTTATTTTATGGTTCTATTCTTGTAAAAGTAAAAGCAAAAACAAAAAGCTATATGTATACATATAGATCTCTCACAGATCCTATGAATCATTAGCCTAAAAGTTTTTGCCCTTTCCTTCCATCTGTGATTTTCAATCTCACGCATCTTTGTAATGAATAACTTAAAATCAATATCACAAAATTTCGAAAGTCATTTCTTCTTTCTGTGCTCCTTTGATGTCATAAGAGGCTCCAATTGCCCCGGTAGGTTTTCTCTCTGTCCATCCTACCTTTCTTTCCTGCTTTTTACAAGCGCATCCCTTTCTTTGCTCTTTTTCCTGTAGCTCTGCCCAACACTCTCACCAGTCCAGTTCACAATTTATTATGTGCACATAGTCTGAGTTTTCTCCTGAAATTTTCGTAGGGTAAATTATCCTTTTTATCCAGTTTTTAAAACTTCCTTTTTATAGTCTATTGAAAGGTGATTTCACTACATAATAGAAGTAAGAAATAATCTCGATTGATTCAATACTAAATAATTTCTTCTAATTCACCTAATTTTCTCAGTGTCTAAATGTATAACTGTGTACTAATCTATTTTAATTAATTGCTTCCTAATTTATCAGTTAATTTCCAGGAACCAATCTATTTTCCTTTCATCTTATAGTTTATATTCTATTCTATGTTATGTTTTAGGTTCTTGGATTGATCCTCAATTCTTTTTATTCAACATGTTACAGCTTGTTAAAAATACATCTTAATATCCACAGCAAATAGTGACATGAAACCTTTTAAAAAAATTAAGTGTGATTTTAAAGCTTTCTTTTATCCTTAAAATATCAGACACGGAAGAAATCCTGGTAGACCTGGAAAATTCTTAAAATTTTTTTTATCTAGAATATAAAAATTTGAAGTTATTTCCATTGTTTACTAAGTGAGAGGTGTTTTTATGTTTTCAACTCAAAATGTACACATGTATAACACATGAATGATAATTCCTTGAATAAGCACTTTTAAATATTTTTCAAGCCTCAGAGGTTATTACCATATGAATGTCTGCTCAAGCATGCTAATTATCTTACAAACATGTTTCCATAAAGGAATTATTGTGACATGTCCAAGGGTATTTTCAGATTCCCACTTCCACTTGTTAAAAAACATAAAAGACAAAATAATCCAATGAAATGTCTTTACGAGAATTAGGACATATTTGATCAACATTAACCTTTTACTATATAGATCCAATGAAGGTCACTATCGTCACTGGAAATGCTCAAAATTAAAATGTTTCCCTGGGTTTGCTGTCCGTTAAATACACAATTAGTTGACAACGTTCTTTTAAGTGCCTATTATGTTCTCAGCATTGAATTATTGTAAGCGACATGGAAAAGGTATGGTCTCAATGCACATGCGATTAATAATCTGATAATTCAATAGCAAAACTACCATACATGAAAAAATGAGAAAGCAATTCAAAATAGAATGTATAACGGATGCTGTAGGAATTCTGAAAAGAATGAGAAGACTGGGCTGAAGCAGTCAGGGCAGGCATCTTTTGTGTGATGGGACTTGAGCTATGCTTTAAAAGATGTGTAAAACTTGATAAAGCTAAGTGGAAATGAAAGGCACTCCATTCCTGGAAAGGAAGCAGAGGGACAGTTTAGGATGAGTTTCTGGGATTGCGCTTCCTTTTCTGGGCATCTGCTCCATGATCAACAAAACAAAAGCTTCGAATTTGCCTATCGTAAAGGTCCAGTGATAACATCAATTGGAAAGAAAGTTGCTTGAGATTCCATCTATTTAATTCATTTAAAAGATAAAGTATTTGTTATATTTAATTTAGAGATTGAAAAGACTTCTGAATCTTGTTTTATAATGATTAAACTGCTGGTTACAGAAGGTCTTGCTTTTGGTTACAGCAATTCTGAGTTACTTTAGATATAGGCATATTAATTCCTCCCCTTGAGGTTTGCATAACTAATTGGCACACAGCACATGTTTAAATTTTATTTTACTGAGGTCATATTGGCTTATAACATTGTGTAAATTTCAGGTGTACATTATTATATTTCAGTTTCTGTATAGACTGCCGTCGTGTTCACCACCAGTAGTCTAGTTTTTGTCCATCACCATACACAAGTGCCCCTTTACCCCTTCTGCCCTCCCCCTACCGCCTTTTCCTCTGGCAACCACGAATCTGTTCTCCTTATCTATGTGTTTGTTTATCTTCCACATATAAGTGAAATTTTAAGGTATTTGTCTTTCTCTGTCTGACTTATTTCACTTAGCATAATACCCTCAAGGTCTATCCACATTGTCATAAATGGGACGATTGTGTCTTTTTCAGGGCTGAGTAGTATTCCATTGTGTGTGTGTGTGTGTGTGTGTGTGTGTGTGTGTG
Source organism: Equus quagga (assembly GCF_021613505.1). Classification (NCBI taxonomy): domain Eukaryota; kingdom Metazoa; phylum Chordata; class Mammalia; order Perissodactyla; family Equidae; genus Equus; species Equus quagga. Next base: position 31,180,896 of record NC_060276.1, read on the forward strand.
TGTGTACATCTTTATCCATTCATCTGTTGATGGACACTTGGGTTGCTTCCATATCTTGGCTATTGTCAATAATGCTGCAGTGAACATACAGATGCACAAATCTTTTTGAATTGTTGATTTCATGTTCTTTAGATAAATACCCAGTAGTGGAATAGCTGGATCATATGGTATTTCTATTTTTAGTTTTTTGAGGAATCTCCATACTGTCTTCCATAGTGGCTGCACCAGTTTGCATTCCTACCAGCAGTGTATCAGAGTTCCCTTTTCTCCACATCCTAACAATTCTTGTCTTAACACATTTCTTGTCTTGTTAATTAAGCCATTCTGAAATGTGTGAGGTGATATCTCATTGTACATTGATTTTCATTTCCCTAATAATTAGTAATGTTGAACATCTTTTCATGTGTCTGTTGGCCGTCTGTATATCTTCTTTGGAAAAGTACCTATTGATATTCTCCGCCAAGTTTTTGATTGGGTTGTTTATTTTTGTCGTTGTTGAGCTGTATGAATTCTTTATATATTTTGGAAATTAACCCCTTGTTGGATATATGGTTTGCACTAATTTTCTCTCCATTGGTGGGTTGTCTTTTTGTTTTGTTCATGGCTTCCTTTGCTTTGAAGAAGCTTTTTAATCTGATTTAGTCCCATTTGTTTATTTTTTCTTTTGTTTCCCTTGCCTGAGTAGACATGGTATTCAAAAAGATACTGCTAAGACCAATGTCAAAGATGTACTGCCTATATTTTCTTCTACGAGTTTTATGGTTTCAGGTCTTATATTCAAGTCTTTAATCTATTTTGAGTTAATTTTTGTGTATGGTATAAGATAATGGTCTACTTTCATTCTTCTGCATGTGGCTATCCAGTTTTCCCAACACCATTTATTGAAGAGACTTTCCTTTCTCCATCGTATGTTCTTGGCTCCCTTGTCAAAGATTCACTCTCCATAGACGTGTGGTTTTATTTCTGGGCTTTCAATTCTGTTCCATTGATCTGTGTGTCTGTTTTTGTACAGTACCACGCTGTTTAGATTTACTATAGCTGTGTAGTATAATTTGAATTCTGAGACTGTGCTACCTCCAACCTTGTTCTTTTTTCTCAGGATTGTTTTGGCTTTTGGGGGTCGTTTGTTGTTCCATATAAATTTTAGGATTCTTTGTTCTATTTCCGTGAAGAATGTCATTGGGATTCTGATTGCAATTGCATTGAATCTGTAGATTGCTTTCGTATAGACATTTTAACTATTTTATTCTTCCAGTCCATGAGCACAGAATATCTTTCCATTTCTTTCTGTCTTTTTTGATTTCTTTCAACAATGTCTTATAGTTTTCAGGTATAGGTCTTTCACCTCCTTGGTTAAGTTTATTTTGTTTTATTCTTTTTGTTGGGATCGTAAATGGGATTGTATTTTTGACTTCTCTTTCTGCTAGTTCATCATTAGTGTATAGAAATGCAACTTATTTTCGTATGTTGATTTTGTATTCTGCAACTTTACTGTATTTGATGATTGAACATGCCTATAAATTACAGGGCAAGGTAGGTGAGTGCACTAGCTCACATGCATATCTTGACTTCACCATTTTGTGTGTCTGAGTTATAAAAGCATTCTTTTGGATGAAATATTCAACCTAAACCTTCATTAGAATGTAATTTCAAATATTGGAGGTTTCCTATGAGAAGAGTCTGTTAAAAATATACTAGATGAACCAATATTACTTCAGGAAAAAAAAGATATACTGGAGACCCTTCAGAATAAATTGTAGAGCATATGTCAAAATTCATAAGGATTATCCATAATTTTCTACACCACTAATCAGGCTCCTAAAAAATAGTCTGTCTAGCCTGTTATGTTTGATTGCTTGATTCCTAAGTATGTTAGGCCAGCTTCTGGGGAATTTAGGAGTGTGTGTGTGTGTGTGTGTGTGTATGACAGAGAGAAAGAGAGAATATAATTGGATTTTAAAATGCTATAAATATTTGAGTCTGTGTCTACTAAATATGTAAAATGTGATTTTAAAAATGACAGAGTCACAATATGGATGAACTTTGAAAACATTATGCTAAGTGAAAGAACCCAGTTACAAAAGACCGCATATTGTAGGATTACATTTATATGAAATGTACAAAAATGGAAAATCCGTAGAGACGCAAAGTAGATTAGTTGTTTCCTAGGGCTGGGGAGGTGTGTGGATTTGGAGGAAAATGGGGAGTTACTGCTAACAGGTTCCTTTTTAGGGTCTTGAAAATGTTCTAAAATAGACTGTGGTGATGGTTGCATAACTCTGTAAATACACTAAAAACCATTGAATTGTATCATTTAAGCGGGCAAATTGTATGGTATTGTCAACTTAAAAGCCAGTTGTCTTAGCCACAAAATGAGTTTATTCTGGAACAACCAAAAGAACTGCAACTCACTAAGTGCATGCTATGGCCAACCACAGGCAAATCCAGAGAGACAAAAGAAGGGATTTGCTTTTATAAGGGAAAAGGGGGGATTTGGGAGGGGCTGTTCTAAAACAAAAGTTGATTGGAGGAAAGTAAGAGTTCAGGGTAGCAATGGCTTCTCATTGGCTGAGCTACAGCACTTCTCATTGGCTGGACTGTTGCTGGGCAAGGAGAGAAATCTTCCTCCCTTCTGTTGTGTAGTAAAGTAGTAAATGCCTTCCTATTGGATGTGCAAGCCTACAGTGTCTTCCTGTTTGGAGTAATTAACTATATATGCTAGGGTGTGAGAGCTCTCCCTATGGGGCCTTCTTGACTCTAATTTTGTCGAGGTTGCTTTAATTCTACAGTATTGTGAGTTATATCTCAACAAAGCTGGTATTAGAAAAAAGAGATTGACACAATTAGCCTGCTTAAGCACAGGAAAACCATACTAATGAGGATATACATGGGATGGCAGAAAACAAATATATGAAGGATCTGTATTGCAAGAGACAAACTAAACTCAGAAATTGAAAGGGCCTTGGAAGATAAAGTAATCTACCTCTTAGCCAGCATGATTCCTTGTTTGTCACTATCATTGAAAGGACAAAGCAGTTCAATTTGCTGAAAACAGATTTAAAGATTATCAAAAACATTTTATTTATTTATTTTTAAATTTTTTGGGGGTGAAGAAGATTGGCCCCGAACTCATATCTGTTGCCAATCTTCCTCTTTCTGGTTGAGGAAGAGTGGCCCTGAGCTAACACCTGTGCCAGTCCTCCTCTATTTTGTATATGGGTTGCTGCCACAGCATGGCTTGATGAGTGGTGTAGGTCCACACCTGAGATCTGAACCTGTGACCCCAGGCTACTGAAGCAGAGCGTGCTGAACTTAACCACTGTGCACTGGGCTGGCCCCCAAGAAACATTTTAAGCAAATCAAATAAGCCAGAAACAGAACTCAGGTAGCAAAAGATGATATTTCTTCTTTGATACATTTTAAAAAGTTTAAGTAATCATGTTACTATATTGATTTAAAGATTTAAATCATGCCCAGGTTTTAATAACTAATTGCAGTTAGAAATAATTGGATAATAATAATCATGGGTCTAAATAACAACAAGCTTCCTTAGAAAGTGTCACAAAAGGATTGAGGACAAGAAGTTTCATTTTGAATCAACAAACATCTCTTTGATAATTCAGAACCAAGAATGCTTTCACTGGTTTGTTTCTTTATCAATACCATAGGGTCACCTGAACAAGGGGGTAAACGGAATGTAAAGCTGTCCGTTCAGAGAGGCATTCCCTTTCACACATTGGGCAGCATTATGTAAGTTGTATCCCATTTAGTGCATGGAATGGCGTAGGTCCATAACTAAGCTTAACTAAGCTTTTTAAAAATTTTTGAATATTTGGGAGTCCTCTGGATAGGACATCATGTGAAATGAGATCAGACTCCTAAGGAATATTTTAAGCAGGAGTCAGCAAACATTGTTTATAAAGGGCCAGATAGTAAATATTTTTGGCATATACGCCATATAGTCTCTGCTGCAACTACTCAGCTCTGCTGTTGTAATACAGAAGCAGCCATAGACAGACAATAAGTAAACTAATGGGCATGATGGTGTGCCAATAAAACTTTATTTATGAGGACAGTGGCAACAGATTGGGCCTGCCAGCTGTAGTTAGCCAGCTGACCCCAGTCTAGGTTCCTGTGCTTGCTCCAATATGGACTTGGCATCTGGATGGAGTTGTGTTCTTAAAGCAGTATTTAAGAGTTGGTTCATGACTGAAGATATGAAACAGATTAAGACAGAAATTAGTACCCTGCCCTTATCACAATCTTAGGTCTTCGCAATCTTTAATAGCAAGCAATTGATGAATGGCTATATTCTACTCTAATTTCTTTTTCGTCTTTCAAACTTGAATGTAATCACAATGGCAAAGTTTCACCAAGGGGAAAAAGTGACAACAACTACAACGACCTCTTATTCAACTCCTTCTATGTGGCAGGACTTGTACTAGGAACTTTACATATATTATTTCATTTAATGCTAATAACTATTTCATGAATGGAAGCAGTATTTTTATGTGAGAAAACTAAGGCCCATGGAATAAGTAACTTTTGCCCAAGATATTTGGCTCGTAATGCAGGAGCTGGGGGCCGCAGGAAACAGGGTAGGGGAGTATTCCATCTCATGTCTGACTCTACAGCCTGGCACTGAACCACGGGATCTTACAGGAAATGTTCACTATACTTTATCCCAAGGAGTAAAGCGCGGGAGCACAGCTGAGTATGTCACCGTTCTCACTTCCATGGAAAATTGGTTAGCCCATTAGTGGTAAATCTCATAGATAAACAGGCAGGTTTATCACACTCATGCCTAATCCAGTGTTAGCTGTGTATAGTAGCATATATGTATTTTCATAATTCTACACATGGTGTTTTCATTCCACCAAATGGCACTGTCAACTTTGAAGACTAAGTCAGTGGATCCATGTAATAGCAATTTACGCTGATCGCAGCAGGAAGAATATAATTCTGTCTTCCTCTTTAGTAATATTTTAAGGTAATGTCCAGGATTAATAATGTAGATGTTTTAGTACTGTGAAGACTGGAAGAGAAGGGTGTTTTATTTTCAATCTATATTCTATGGGATATTAAAATATAGGATAATTTCAGTGAAAAATTTATCAAACCAGTTTTGTTTGTTACAGATACAAAACAATGGATTTTCAGTTTATCCTCTAGGCAGGATATAGACAGAGGTGTAATTTATCAGATTTTCCAGAAAATACACCATTACAGCCCAAGTTGTCCTATGTGATGAGCTCTGAATTAGGGGTCACATGAATCATTGTGGGAGTGTGGTTTTAAGCAAGTTAAATATATTCTAAAATAAATGTGTTGATAACAAAAACACCCATAACATATGGCTGGTATTTTATTTGATTTCATTTAACACAGAGTCTCTTGAAGCAACAAATTTAACAAGTAAAATAATTTGATAATTGGAATCATAGAATTTTTGTATTAGAAGGAACATTATAGACTATCTCCCTCACTTTACAGATTAGTAAAACTGAGGCCCACAGGAGTGAAATGACTTACCCTAATCTTTTGGTTCTTTCAAAGTCCTTTTATAAGGTTACTTTAACAGGTGGCATTTTGAGAATTATAATTTTCTGTCTATGTAATTCAATTTTAAGTGTGGATTTGCAAATATGCTAGATAATGATGCATTCCAGTGACACTGCCGTAACTTCTGCCTGGAACTAAAGTGGAGGCTCTTCCAGCTGTCAGTTTCCTGGAGAAGGGAGGTCAACAGTAGGGTACTGGCTGAGGTCAAATAGCAGGTAGGGTGTAAGTGGGTCTCCAAAAGCCCTGCACCTATAGACCACAAAGTAGCGCCAGCACTGACCAAGATTAGGAACTCTGTCAACCAAAGGAAATGCAAAATCCAAGCTTCAAGGACCTAATCAAAATGAAGGTTTGACAAGGAGGCAAGGTAAGGCAAGGAAACCTGTATAGCAACCCAGCAGAGAGGATTTGCTGGTTTTGAGACAGTGCCCCCCACAGATCACACAATGCAAGGATCCCTTATTCCAACTGCTCTTTGAGTCGGCTCTCTATTAATTACTCTGATTCTAAGAGGCATGAAAGACACTACTTTATTCCTTGGGAAGCCGGAGTGAATGATTCACATGATTAGGAACAGTTCAGTGTCTGCAAAGAGGTCACTTGTCAGGTCATTCCACCACACAATGGAGAGACTTCTAGTTTGCTTCCTTAATTCTCCTTTCTCCCTTACCTTATTGTTGAGTATACCAAATTCCTTCTCTTCTGGTGGAGGAGAATGAAGCCCTTTCTCTTCATCAAATCTGAGAAATAGATTCTAGCCTTATTTATCTTTTCCAGCTTCTTTTTTTAACCTTGATTGAAGCAGGTACTGCTCATTAAAATGGCATAATCATTCTGGATCAGTGTAAGTTACAACTTTAGCAGAGCTGAAGACCCACCAAGGTGAGAGACATAGGTAACAGATTGCAAAGGATTGGCAGTACTTCCTTTAAACCCAAATATGAATATCGCCTCTCCTGCCTCCTAGCAACATATGATTATGTGTTAAATCTCCCCAGATACACACAACAGATGTGCAAGACGAGAACCAGTTGTCCAGGATTCTTCCTTCTTTAAAATTTGTCTTGGAATATTTAAAATAGTAATATGTATCATTCTTTTTACTAGAAACGATTCAGAACATTAAGGTCTTTCCTATGCCTTCTTTTCCATTTTGAATTAAATATGAATTTTTAAAAGATGAATCAATACTTCCATTAATATTTATATCAACTCAATTTTTTTGTGGAGGAAAGAAAATCCTCTGAAGGTTTGGAACAACTCAACCTCCAAAGTGCAGGTCAGAAAATTGGGCTAATTGAATGCTTATTGGTAGTAGCGTAGTTTTTCCAAATGTCTCATAGTGTTTTATAAATAATTAGCAGTATAAATTCAGTTTCTAAAAGGGAAATTGATAGATAATTTATAAAATGTGTATGACGTGTATGAAAGGATAAAGCATGATATAAATTCAAGAAATGCATAACCATTAGTAGGTTTTTCAGTTATTTAAAATTATGTAAAATGAAAGTGCCATGCTCAAAGCAAATTTCCGTGTTTTCAGTTTTTCCTATTAAAAGCCATTACATTAATTATAATGCTTTGTTGCTTTGTGGAAGCTAAATATTTGCTTAAACATTAACATCTACAAACTGAAAGCCAACATCTTAAATCTCAGTACAGGGTACAATTTTTTTCCGTGATCACTAAGATAGGTCATTTCAATTACTTCCCTGAAAGTTTAATAGAAATCCTGTGGAATGGCTATTGGTTTGCACTGCTCAACAACTCAATCTTTATTGCAAAACACTTTCTTTTGTAACACTATTTAACACATTTATAGATCATTCAATTTTATAAGAAGTGAGTTTCCAAGGTACATGCTGATTTTGGCAATGTTTTTTGGAATATGAAAACATGAAATTAGATAAACACAGTATAGTTATGATGCAACATGAAGGTTGTTGTTTTTCTTTGGTACCCTTCTCCATATTGCTTCAGACAGCTGTTCTCTTATCATTGGTTACCTTCTGGCATGTTGTCTGGAAAGCTGGGTGATAAATATTCATGACATTTTAAAGTAATTGCAAGTAAAAAATGGTTGCATTGAGAATCTATTTTAGTTCCTTCTTGGTTTCTTTTCCTCCTCAATGTTGTGGGGTCATAAGTTTCTAAAAACTTTAAAAAGTTATTAATTTATCTGTTCCAGGATCTTCTCGGGGATGCACAAAAGAGGAATTATTTCTCCTTTTCTAAAATCAAATGCAAATGATCAGATATGTAAACCTTAACATGCAAATTAGTGAAACATTCCACAGATTTTCTGCTGCCACTTCCCACCTTGTCCCCATATTCGCTGATATTCTAGCCAAACCAGATATTTCATTTCCCAGATATGCCTGTATACCTATACAATCCAGTTTTAGGGGTGGAATGGAAAACACGTGTGTTTAGGAACGAGTCAGAATTGGATTTGAATCTGTTTCTTACTCTCTGTGTGGCTTTGAGAAAGTCACTTCATCTCTGCATGCCTTGGTAACCTCATGTGAAAATTCAGAGAATTAGCACTTCAGCCTTGTGCTAGGTGTATAGTATGTGCTCAATTAACTGTTATTGCTGAAGGGTCAAATAGCACATATATAATAGTATTGGTAAATAGTACCTCTTATCATTTATCCTCTGTCCCTCTGTGAGGTCTGCTTTCATGTTCTTTTTTAACCTAGCAAATCTCTAACCATCCTTCAAGTCCCACGTCAAATGACGTGTCTTTGGAGATGACTTCTCCAGCCCCTCTAGGCAGCGCTAAGGAGTCTACCTCTGCATTCTCATAACGTCTTATACCTAGCTCTCAGAGCATTGTGTTGCCATTGTTGATTTGTCTATTTCCCCAACTAGATATATGAAGCTCCTGAAGGGCAATGATTCCACCTTATTGGGCTTTGTATCCCTGTTTTCTAACTAAGTCCCAGGTATGTAGTGGAGCAAATATTTGATAAAAGATGAAGAAGAGACTGAGTTGTCTGCCACATCTTTTACTAGAATGTAGGATTTGCCTATGCTTTTTAATTCGCATAGCTATCTTCCCCACTAGACCACGACATCTAAGGGAAGGCCCCTTTCCTTGCGTTTGTAGTGCCGACACAGTGCCTGGTTCAATAAATGTCTGTTAAGTTAATGTAGGCAAAATCTTTCTTTAGAGCTCTTTCACCCATTCTTTTCCTTTATTTGAGTAACTCTCCTGCATTTCACAGGATCCTTAAAAATATCTGCCTTTCCATGTGTGCTCTTAGTCTCTGCCTTCTTTTGCTAAATACCAAAGGATAGGTTTGGATTAGATAAGTTCATCTGTGCTAATATGTTATTAGCTGACTCCTTACTATCCCTCCCAATCTGTGTCTCAATCTAGCTGTAACATAATGTCCTGGCAAATGATGTATATCAGGCCTCAGGACAGCTTGTTTGAGGGGGTTGGGGGCGATACTTGAATGCATAATGCCTATCTTTCAAATTTCATTGTATATGGTGACTACTCAGTGTGTTAGTTGGCATGTCTAGCCCTGGGAGAGGTGTGGTATGTTAGATATGGTGCATCAACCTTTGAAATCCCTGTGTGTTTTTTTTGCAGGAATTATTCATCCTGAGCTAACATCTATTGCCAATCTTCCTTTCTTTTTCCTTCCCCAAATCCCCCCAGTGCGTGGTTGTATATCCTAGTTGTAAGTCCTTTTAGTTCTTCTATGTGAGATGCCACCACAGCATGGCAACTGACAGACAGGCAATGTGGTTCTGCAACTGGGAAATGAACCCTGGCTGCTGAAGTGCTGAGAGGACCAAACTTTCACCACTTGGCCATCAGGGCTGGCTTGAAATCCCTCAGTTTTGAACCTGTCCTTTTAAATATGGAGGATTAAATTCACCATGTCTAATTCCCTGCTTTGAATTTGGGAATGCTCAAGTAATGACCTCCTATGAAGCTGGGAGAAAAATCTTGGCCCTACCTCCCTTCCAGATTACCTGAAGCAACCCTCGCTTTGTTTTCATTTGCCCAGCAACCAAGAAGGGACCATTTTCCATGCTGATTTTAATATGAAGGAATTGGGTTCTCGGTGGCTGCTAACAAGTAGTGTGCTAGAATTATCTCTGTCCCATCAGTCTATCAAGCGTGATCAATACAAAGTTAATATGGATGCCTAAGATTCTTTGGTATTTTCTCATGTAAAGTTGGTCTTTGTTGGGGTGGGTCAAATATCCCACGTGTCATCTTTTCAGTCTTTTACTTACCAAAATCGACCCCCTACCCAACCATCCAACGGTCAAGGAAGGAATAAGACATTTCTCTTATGATTACAATTTAAAATTCTTGAAGGAAATCTTTTTCTGTTAAAAAAACTCATAAATATTAATGATGTCATGTTGAGCAGTTGTTGTACCGGATTGTACAAGAAGAAACATTTTGGTCTAAGAGTTCTAAATTAGAATGTAGTTAGACTGAGGATTGTTAGTAAAATTTCCTTTTGCTTTATTCTGATGCTTGTTTTATCTGCCTTCAGACATCTGTTCCCAGAGACTGTTGTCTTTACTCCATATCCCCCTCTTTCAATTAAGGAGACAGATAAGCAGTTGTCTTGAGAATATAAGGTCACTGGCATTCCCTAAATGGATTCCAGTGCCTGCTACAGAAACAAGTGGTGAGTGTTCTCTGTCACTTGCAAACTATAAATTAATTAAGTTGACAACTTTTCCTTCTTTATGTTATTCTTTCAGAGGGACTTTTGAAATACCATTTGTTGCATTTTCTGATTATAAAAGTAACATATGGTCATTGTAGAGAATTGATAGTACAGAAAAGTACTTAGAGGAGAATAAAAATCTCAACACCTAGAGATAACAGCTGTTAGCAGTTTGATTTATTTATGGCTTTTTTTGTGCATATAAAACATTTTAAAAGGAAATCAGGATCTCATTATGCATAAATTGCTATATCTTGGATTTTCAAAGCATCCTTGCATTTGAAACATGTTCAAGTACCATTAAGTATTTGAAAACACCATTTTAAATTGCTATATAATATTTTGTCATATGAATATAAATATACCACAGGTTGTTTATTAAAAATAACATTCTTTTATTGTTGAACATTGTTTGATTCCAATTTTTCCATTTTAAAAATAATTCTGTACTTGATCTTTATCTGAATTTTTGATTGTTTCTTTAGACGAGATACAAGGATACTCACTGGGTCTAAGTGTGTGATTTTTTTTTTCACCAAAAAACATTCATGGTAAGAATTTTAAGATTGTTGTAAAGAAAATTTATACCAATTTACCCAGCCACCAGCGGTGTTTGGAGTGTGCCTGTCCATTTCACTGAACTCTCTCCCAAATAATCATTTAAAAGTTCTTAATTTGATTGGCAAAAATGGTAGATTCCACTGCTATTTTTAAATATTGAACATTAAAAAAATATGGCCATTAGGTTCTTGAACTTGTCTCATGTGTATTTATCTCTGTTCTTGTTCTTTACCCATTTTCCTTTTTGATTTATGGGTGAGCTTTTTAATATTTCAAATCTATCATCCCTTTTTAGTGTTCATTGCAAATATTTTTCCCAGTTTGTGGCTTGTCTTTTAGGTTTTCTTGTTTAGTAATGGCTTTTCAGCTTCATTTTTTTTCCATTTGCGTGTGGTTCAAATCTATTGATTTTTCCATTTGCAATTTCTTCCATGGCTTGTATGCTTAAAAATTCCATTCTAATTCCATAGAGTTCTTTGGTAGCTTTAATTAGTCATACTTATAATTTTAAAGGCAAGGGATTTGTTCTACACAACTGCAAATATAACTATAGCTGCACTTTGTTCATTTTAAATATTTTATAGACATATTTGGAAGTGCCAGTTACAAAAGTAGGAGCAGCTGTAATTCCTTTTAAACAGGACCGTGTGTGGAGAGAGTAATTTTTAAGAAGTCTTTTGAAAAAAGACTTGAAATGTTGACATTTTATTGCAGTGAACAACTGTGTTGATTGAATGTTTCACATTATTCATTTCACATTGTGTAAGAGCTTTGTAACTCAAGGCAACACACACTCAGATTGAAGAATTCCCCAGCAGTTTATACTATGAGGATTATCTGATTGTAGCCTTATTTCCAAATAGCTAAAACAGAATTTCTTAAATGGTGGTCTTTGGACTCCCTGCATCATAATCACTTCGATTATTTATTAAAATGGAGATTCCTGCATCCTCCCTCCAAACATACTAAATCACATCCCTTGGGGTTAAGCTCTCAGAAGCCACATTTTGACAAGCATCCCAGGCAATTCTGGTGCACTCTAAAGTTTGAGAATCTCTGGGCTAGGGAGGAACATTAGTTTAAGAAGTGGACCCATTAGAGGCAAAGAACAAACAGTAAGTATGTGGGAATTTGCGGTCAAAGATAGATCTGGAACCAGTATGTCGGTCAATAGGCAGAAAGGAGAGTCAGAATGCAACAGGGCGTAGGTGAAAGAGCACTGGTCAGAAAATGAGAAAAAGGAGCTCTGGCACTTAATATCCTTGTGTCCTGGGGCGAGTCACAACTCTTCGGGCTTCTTATCCTTAAAATGTGGGTAAGAAATACATGTACCTAAGTATAAAGGATTGTAAGGACCAGGTGAAATAACAAATGTAACAGTGCTTTGTAAAGTTCACAGGTTTTTTCGTCAATAATAGAATCAAAGGAAGTGCTGGTGGTGGTCAACATCTCGAAGATATGGCACCAGGTACCAGTGACTCAGTGTCGACAAGTGTTAGAGTTCAGGGTCAAAAAATCCAGTCCTGAGGCCGGCCAGGTGGCATAGTGGTTAAGTTCACACGTTCTGCTTTGGCAGCCCAGGGTTCGGATCCTGGGCGCGGACCTACACACTACTCATCAAGCCATGCTGTGGCGACATCCTACGTACAAAATAGAGGAAGAGTGGCACAGATGTTAGCTCAGGACGAATCTTCCTGAAGCAAAAAAAGGAAGATTAGCAACAGATGTTAGCTCAGGGCCAATCTTCCTCACCAAAAACCCCCAAAAAACAAATCCAGTCCCTGGAAAGACTTGATGTGGGGAGTGGTGATGAGGGGAGGGAGAAGGCAGGACATCAACTGAAGGACTGCAGGAGAAGAAGCACAAGTTATTGGCAGACCCACATCAGAGAAGGAACAAAGCTGTAAGGCTCTTTCAGTGGTCTCAGTCTTACTGAGTGGTGTGAATAATAGCCGCTAAATTCCTTGATGGGGCTTCACACCACACCTGCCTCCATTTAGAATCAGGATTGGGTTAGGGTGTGAGGTAAGGACACACCTATAAGAGGTGATTCGGTTAAACTGGTTCTTAGAATTAGAGGATTGAGAGCTATGGGGGTTGAGGGGAGGTGGAAGGAGTCCAAGTATGTACTTGTGTTGTCACCATGTCAGGAAATGGGAAATATGCCTTTTGAACAATCTAATTTTCCTTTTGAACTTCTCTCCTCTATAGAATTTCAGTTGCCTTTAGGTATTGCAAAATTAATATATTCCTGTGTTGTTAAATCTCAGGGGTAACAAATAGACTATATAGCACTAAATATAAATATACACTAAATATATATATATATAACACTAAATATAGATATACATACATGCATATACATGCAGCCTGATGCAAGCTCTATTCCTTAAGTATAGTGGAAAGAGCTTGGGCCTCAGTCTGTCACGATACATTTGAATTATTCCTGAGTTGGAATTCTCTCTCAATTTTTCACTATCTTTGTGATCTTGAATATGATGTATATGAGCCACCATTTTTTAAGTCTGGAAAATGGAGATAAAAATTTCTACTTGCATGGTTATTTGAAGATTAAATCAGATATAATAGTAAAAGAACCTAGTAGAATGACTGGCACATAGTAAGTGCCCAATATCCTTTTTTAATTGGTTAATCAAATTTCAATAATTCCTATCTGATTTTCTAATATAGTGCCTAAACTCATTACTTTAGCCCTGGTCCTATGGGATCCACAATTCTTCCTCTCTAGTTTTAGCCCTTTTTGCTTGATCCATCTCTTTGCTCTCTTTCTCTTTCACGTTTCCTCCCCCCTCCCACCTTTATTTCCAAGGAAGCTAGGCTCCTTTGTTCTGGAATCTAGGACCACGTCTCTCTAGATGAAAAGTTCTGTCCTTAGCCTCCTGAATAATGAATATACTCCTCTGGTCTTCTACTTAGAGGACCCTCTCTAAACTAGCGCCATACTTTTTTCATGGCCCCTTTTAAAACTTTTATTTTTCATCATTTAACTTGTTGTTGTATCAAAGATTTTTTTTTAAATCTCCCCTCCCCTTATTCCAGAATAACTTTTCTAGCCCTTCAGTGTTTGTCATCCTCTTCTGGCCACATTCAAGTCTTCCTATAGATATGCAAACACACCCTGACCTAAAATCCAACTCATTATGGATGACATCCAATCAGGCTGGAGTTGTTACCGCTTGGCTTTGAGAGTATGATAAGAGACCTGTTTTAAGACTGGAGAATACACTGCATTTACAGTCAATACTCACTTCAGCTAAAGCTCTCTATTTACCCGCAGGGGCCCAAGAACTTATTCTAATTGCTGAGCTTTACTTCCTTTGTCAGTGGGGAAAATGCCAAAACCTTTCTCTTCTTTCTCTCTGCATCCAAGTAGTCCTGAATGACAGAACTGCAAAGTCTTTTATTTTGAGTTAACAAAAGGGAAAAAACTCCTTTCTAAGGTATTTGCTTGGAAGCCCCCACACATCTGGGTGTGCCTCTGATCTGCTATGGTTAGTACAAAATAAAAACAGTTCACAAATCCATTCAACAAACATTTATCAAGAATTTGTGATGTGCAATGTAAAGTTCTGAATGAGGAGATTAGGAGGAGTAAACATGGACCCTGCTGAGAGCTCAGAGTTTATCCTTGAATAGGGGAGATAAGCCGCAAACAACTATACTACACAGCATAAAGGGATAAGTGCCAGGGGAGGGGCACAAAGGAAATAGAATGCAACTTCAGAGAAGGGAGAGATTCCTCCAGGCTGAAAACCTCATGGGATTAGTTTCCCTCAGTGACTGACCAAATGCTATGTCGGTCTCATGAAGGCAGTTTCAGCAACAAGATTTTAAGGTATTTCAACTCAATATAAGGAAGAGAATGAAATTCAATTGTCTCAACAGTGAGCATAGTGTCAGTGGATAAGGGCAGCCTATGGGCGCCAAAAGCCCCTGACAATTGCAGTGCTGCATCTGTAAAGCCTTCTTTCTTTTCCTCAGGTTGTGGAAATAAAATAAAACAGTTCTCAAAAAGGGCAAAGTGGAGAATTTCCAATTTTGTCCTTTAATAAATGGTTTGTTGGCATTGAATAGAATGAAAATAATGATAGGTCTTTTGCCACCAAAGCATAATGACCCTTGTGGCCTTTCTCCTCACTTTGTACCCTGTACTTTGGATGGTAAACAGCAATTTGAGTGGCAATATTGAAAAAGATTTTAACCCTCTGTTGCTCAGCAAGCTCGAAGCAGACACAGAGTCCACATTGTGCTTCCTGAGCTAGGACTAACAGCAAAAGGGTGTTCCTGAATTTTCTCCCTTCCCCCAAGCTCACTGAAACAGAAAGTGTGGTATTAACAGATATAGGGCCCCAATTAAGAAGGCAGAGAATTCGTGGACAGCCAGAAAACTTATAAACCTAGAGCTTACCCTTACATTGATATTGATACTGCGTGGGAACTTAGAATCTAAATTCCGTAGATGAAATTATTACCATACTAAACTTTTTTAAAAAGTTAAACTTGTTTACTGTCAGGGAAAAACGTCATTTTTTTTTCTCCACAGAGTAGTGTCAAAACTCTTTGTTTTTTAAAGATGGTTAAATTATAAAACCTGACTCTGAATTTTAAATGCCACGGATTCACAGGGTGGCCAGATTCAGCAAACAAAATTACAAGATGCCCAGTTAAATTTGAATTTGAGGTAAACAACCAATAATTTTTTAGTGTAAGTCTGACCCATGCAATAGCTTGCGACCCTAAACTTAGAGAGCATTGCTTGGTTACGTAATATTCCAGTGGGCTGGTTACATTTTAGGAGGCCGGCTTGCTTTTAGGCCCTGGTTTTTCATCCTTCTCCATTTCTGCACGTCTCCTCAGCATACAAGATTTCTTTGAATGAATGGAAAGATCTTCTGTGAAGAAGACTATTCATTACATAAATGAATTATTTTAAAGCCCTGCACCGCTCTGCAAAAAAAAAGTGAACACAAAGCCTCTTTTTGGTCCCCTCTTTGTGCCATCCCAATTGCTCTTCGCTTGTTGGTCTGGGTCGACTCATTCAGATAAGTGCCTCAGCTCTCTGCTGTTCGTGGTGTGCAGGCTCAACCCGAATGAGGCGGGGGTGGGGGCTGGGTGGGGGAGGGAGGAGTCTAGGAACTGAGTCAAAAAAGTAATAACATTGTAAATGAGAATTGGAGAGCACCCAAAGTGGCTATGTTGTGAGCCAAAACGTAGACCTCACGTGGAATTTTCCTTTAACTAAAGAATCTCACCTCATCAAATATAACTCAGATGCTTTACCTGTTCTGGCCATTTCAATGAGCATTCAGTTCTCACTTCTATGACAGGGTTCAAAACTGTCTTAAAAGTTGATGATGCTGTGTTTAGTTCTTACCAATTTTGCAAGGAAAAATGTATCTTCTTCACATTTGAATACTTTGATGTTGGCTTCCAGGATTACTTAATTACTCCTCATCTGAAAAGGAGATTAGTTCCCTCCCCATCAGGCGACCCCGAAGGCAGATTGTAAGTATGACAAATAGTACAAATGGATGTGAATAACATAGACTATTCCCTAAACATGTAACAGTTTTGGGAGGGACATCAAATTATGCAAACAAAAACTGTAAGAAATATTACAGATTTTCAGTAGTATTGCTTTATTATATCATAAGAAAACCTTTTTCTCTTCGCTGAGGAAGATTCACCCTGAGCTAACATCCACTGCCAATCTTCCTCCTTTTGTATGTGAGCCACTGCCACAGCATGGCCACTGATAGATGAGTAGTGTAGGTCCATGCCTGCAGACTGAACCCAGGCCAGCGAAGTGGAGTGCACCATACTTAACCACTAGGCCACTGGGGCTGGCCCAAGAAAACCTTTTTATGAAACCCTGAGACAGCTTATCAAGATTTTAACTCTATTATGACAGATATCTTTGATGATGAAATAACCTTGAAATCATATTCACTTTTAAAAATTATTGCTTTTCAAGCATTTTGTATAAATTCTTTAACTTTTTAATTTAAAAATTATTTACACACTCCCATCCTTTGTTTATATGCTTTGTTAAAACGCACACAGTATTTTTGTGTACTGTACTTACTTTAAATCCCATGAGTTATTGAGTTATGTAGGCAATATTACTTTATTTCACTGATGAGAAATATTGAGGTCCAGAGAGGTTAAGTGATTTTCAGAAGGACACACAGCAGTAAGTCCTGAGCTGCCTCTAGAAATGAATAAGAACTCTAGGCACTTTCACATGTAATGTCTGCCCTCTCAGGAATATTTGAATGGAAATATATTTGTGTGTTTCTGTTTATGATGATTATTAAATCTTTTGTTCAGCCCCCAGACACTACACAGTCTCGAAAAGATATCACGCCCCCAAAATGCTGACATAAGCAAAACCACAACTTAAGATCAATCATCAATGTTGATTGAAAAAATATTTTTCTGGGGGGCTGACCCAGTGGCATAGTGGTTAAGTTCGCACACTCCGCTTCAGTGGTCCGGGGTTCACAGGTTTGGATCCCGGGCACAGACCTACACACCACTCATCAAGCCATACTGTGCCAGCATCCCACATACAAAATAGAGGAAGATTGGCAACAGATATTAGCTCAGGGACAGTCTTCTTCACCAAAAAAAAAAATTTTTCTGTTTGTAACTTTATGCTATATACATTATACAATATGTCTTTTGCCCAAGGAAGCTTTAATTATAGAAACTAAATTGAAATAATTGCCTACATGTAGATAAAAAATTATTTTTACAGTGATTTAAAAATTTTCCATACCATAAAATGCATATATTTGACAATAGTATTGGCATTTAAATAAATATGTACAGTAAACCACACTAAGATTCTAATAATATAAAATGTATGCTAAACTATTATAGGTTAGCATTAAGTATACATTTTTACTGTCATTTAAAAAAATTTGCCAAGCAAATTAATCCAGTCTGCAATCCTTAACACATGAACTCTGAGAATTTTTCAAGCACACATACACATGCATGCAGAGATGCACATATATATATATTAATATACTGATTGTAGAGTATTCTTTTCAAAAAAAATCTTGACAAGGCTTTGCATGAAAACTTCCTTAGGTTGGTTTAACTTCACGTACATCCTCAAAAATGAAAACTGCATATTTTAACATAGTGGAAGTTCTACTCAGAGCAATTGGGCAACAAAAAGAAATTAAAGGCATTCAAATTGGAAAGGTAGCAGTAAAGCTATCTGTATTTGCAGATGAGCTGATTGTATGTATAGAAAATCCTGAAGAATCCACAAAAGAAGTTAGGGCCCGTGGTGCAGCGGTTAAATGTGCACTTTCTGCTTTGGCAGCCCGGGGTTCCCCGGTTCGGATCCCAGGTGTGGACATGGCACCGCATGGCAAGCTGTGCTGTGGTAGGCGTCCCACATATAAAGTAAAGGAAGATGGGCACGGATGTTAGCTCAGGGCCAGTCTTCCTCAGCAAAAGAGGAGGATTTGCAGCAGTTAGCTCAGGGCTAATCTTCCTCCAAAAAAAAAAAGAAATTAAAGTTAATAAATGAATTCAACAAAATTACAGGATACAAGAGCAACATGCCAAAATTAATTGTATTTCTATACAGTAGCAATGAACAATCCAAAAAGGAAATTAAGAAAACAATTCCATTTACAATGGCATCAGAATGAATAAAATTCTTAAGAATAAATTTAACCAAGGAGGTGAAAGATTTGTACACAGAAAACTACAAAACATTTCTGAAAGAAATTAAAGAAGCCCTAAATAAATGGAAAGACATCCTATATTCATGGTTTAGAAGACTTAATATTGTTAAGATGGCAGTTCTCCCCGAAGTGATGTACAGATTCCATGCAATTTCTATAAAAATCTCAATTGCCTTTATTGCAAAAATGTAAGAACCAATCCTCAGGTTTGTATGGATTTGCAAGGGGTCCCAAATAGCCAAAACAGTCTGGAAAAAAACAATGTTGGAGGACTCACACTTCCAGATTTTAAAACATACTACAAAGCTACATTAATCAAAAGAGTGTGGTACTGACATAAGGATAGACATATAGATCAATAGAATAGAATAGAGTCCAGAAGGAAACCCTCACATTTATGGTCAATTGATTTTTCACAAGAGTGCCAAGAACATTCAATGGGGAAAGAAAAGTCTTTTGAACAAAGCTGCTGGGGCAAATAGACAGCCACATGCAAAAGAGTGAAATTGGACCGTTACCTCACATTATATTAAAAGGTTACCTCAAAATGGATCAAAGACTTAAATGTAAAAGACAAAACTATAAAACTTTTAGAAGAAAAGAAACAAGCCAAATCTTCATGACCTTTGATGTGCCAATAGTTTCTTTCTTTTTCTTTTTTTTTGAGGAAGATTAGCCTGAGCTAACATCTGCTGCCAATCCTCCTCTTTTTGCTGAGGAAGCCAGGCCCTGAGCTAATATCTGCGCCCATCTTCCTCTACTTTATATGTGGGTTGCCTACCACAGCAAGGTTTGACACGTGGTGCTGTGTCCGCACCTGGGATCCAAACCAGCGAACTCCGGGCCGCCGAAGTGGAACGTGTGAACTTAACCGCTGTGCCAATGGGCCGGCCCCCTTGGCAATGGTTTCTTAAATACAACACCAAAGTCATAAGGAACAAAAGAAAAAGTATATAAATTGGAGTTCTTCAAAACCAAAATCTTTTGTGCATCAAAGGACACTACCAAGAGAGTGAAAAGGTGAGCCACAGAAGGGGAGGAAATGTTTGCAAATCACATTTTTGATGTGTTCAATATTCAGAAGTTTTAAAGAACTCTTACAACTCGACAACTAAAAAGGTTCGTTCCTTGTAAAACTCTCAGAATACTAGAAATACAAAGAAACTTCCTCAATTTGAGAAAAGGTGTCTACGAAAACTCGGTAGATAACATCACAGTTAGTGGTAAAAAACCGAATGCTTTGCTCTTAAGATCAGGAACAAGATGAGGAGGTCTGCTCTTTCCACTTCGATTCATCGTTGTACTGATGTTCCAGCAAGTGTAATAAGGCAAGAAATAAAAGGCATTCAGATTGGAAGGAAAGAAGTAACACTGTCTTTATTCACACACAGCGTGATCATCTATATAGAAGATCTTAAATCTACAAAAAAGTTTCTAGATATAATAAGCAAGTTTACCAAGGTTGTAGGATACAAGATAAAAATAGAAACATCAATGTTCCTTCTATATACTAGCAACTAACAATTAAAAATTGTATTTAAATAAAGCAATACTATTAGCAATACATTAAAAAACGTGAAATACATAGGTGCAAATCTAACAAAGATGTTCAAGATCTGTATATTGTAAATTACAAAACATTACTGACAGAAATTAAATAAATTATAAATAAATAGATACATGATGTTCATATATTAGAAGACACAATTTGGTCATTTTGTCAGTTTTCTCCAAGTTGATATATAGATCCATATATATTCAAATGCATATTGAAATACAAAGGATCTAGACTAATTTGGAGGACTAAGAGTATCATTTTTAAAACTCATTATAAATCTGCAGTAATCAAAACCTTATGGTACTGTTTTTACACTAGTGTATCTTTCTATACTTGTAGATCAATGGCACAGAATAGAGAGTTCAGAAATAAGCCCACATATTTATGGACAGCTGATTTTCAACAATGGATCAAATGCAATTCAATGGAGAAAAGATAGTCTTTTCCAAAAATTGTGCTGGAACAATTACATATCTATATGCAAAAACATGAATGTGGGTCCATACCTCTTATCATATATGAAAATTAACTCAAAGTGGATCATATACCTAAATGTAAAACCTAAATATATAAAACTTCTAGAAGAAAATGTAGGAGAAAATTTTTGCATCCTTGAATTAGGCAAAGATTTCTTAAATATGACACCAAAATTATAATCCATAAAAGCAAAAAATTGGTAAAATGAAATTCATTAAAATTTTAAAATTCTGCTCTTTGAAAGAAACTATTAAAAGAATGTAAA
The DNA here is from genome assembly GCF_021613505.1 of Equus quagga. Taxonomy (NCBI): domain Eukaryota; kingdom Metazoa; phylum Chordata; class Mammalia; order Perissodactyla; family Equidae; genus Equus; species Equus quagga. The sequence continues at coordinate 31,201,758 of NC_060276.1, forward strand.
GACAAGCCATGGACTGGGTGAAAATTTTGCATATAGATGATAAAGACTTGCATGCAGAATATCTAAAGAACTCTCAAAACTGGATAATAAGAAATCAAACAACCCAATTTAAATATGGGAAAGAGTTGAATAGACACTTAACCAAAGAAAATATATGAGTGACAAATAGACACATGGAAAGATGCTCTTCATTAGTCATTGAAGAAATGAAAATTGAAACCATAGTAAGATAAATGAAACCATAGTAAGAAACATAGTAAGATACCACTACACATCTGTTAGAATGGCTAAGATGAAAGTGACCATACCAAGTGTTGGCAAGGATGTGGGGTAACTGGAATACTCATATACTGCTTGTGGGAATGTAAAATGGTACAATTGCTTTGGAAACCCAGTTTGGCAGCTTCTCAAAATGTTAAACATACACATACCATATGACACACCCATTCAACTCCTAAGTAATTATTCAAGAAAAATCAAAGCATATGTCCATAGAAATACCTGTATACAAACATTCATAGCATCTTTATTTGTAATATAGCTTCCAACAGGAAACATCCCAAATATGCATCCACAGATGAAAGAATAAACAAATTGTGATATGTCTATACAACAAAATACTACTCAGCACTAAAAAGAAATGAACTTTTGATTCATGCAAAAACTCGGGTGAATCTCAAAGTAATTATGCTAAGTGAAATAAACTAGCCCAAAAAAAGAGTTCAGACTGTATGAGTCCACATATATACAAAATATTAGAATATGCAAACTAATCTATAGTGACCAAAAGCAGATCAGTGGTTGCCTGGGAATGTGGGAGGGGGGATTGAGCATGGGGAAGGGATTATGAAGGGGCGTGAGGAAATTTTTTGGAGGTGGTAGATTTGTTTTCCATGTTGATTGTGGTGATGATTTCATTGATTTCATGTGTATATGCATATGTCAAAATGTATCAAATTGTACAGTTTAAATGTACTCATTTTATTGAATGTCAAATTATATCCTACTCAAGCTGTTAAAAATTAAATATCAATTCATAATATTTTTTCCTGAAAAGCTTTCATACTGAATGTCGTATAACTTTCTTGCTGTCATTTCTATGTTAATTTGGAGCCAAATGACAGACTTTCTCTGAATAAACATTGTACTTTTACGGAATTTTACTGGTTATCATTTCGTCTTAACAAATGAAAGCAGGGGCCAGCCCCATGGCTGAGTGGTTGGGGTTCTGTGTGCTCTACTTTGGCAGCCCAGGTTCGTGGGTTCGGATCCCAGGCACAGATCTACTCCACTAATCAGTCCTGCTTTAGAGGCATCCCACATACAAAAAATAGAGGAAGATTGGCAGAGATGTTAGCTCAAGGCTAATTGTCTTCAAGAAAAAAAAAAAAAGATTGGCAACAGATGTTAGCTCAGGGAGAATCTTCCTCACCAAAAACAAAAAACAAAAAACAAAAAAACCAGAGCAGAATGACCTGGCAACTGTTCCGAAAAGCTGGAATAATTTGAGGCGAAGACAACAGCCTTATCAGAAAGAACTGCCTTTACCTAGCTGGCAAAAGAAGTCAAATATTGTCTAAAACAATAAATGGAAAGATACACCATATTCATTGGTTGGAAGACTCGATATTGCCATGATGTCAATTCTCCTAAATAATATAAGGTAGCTAGCACAGAGAGGGGGCATCTACCAGGCACTCAGTTACTCTTGTTATCACTTTAGAATCAGAAAGTTCTATAAAACAGAAATCATTATATCCTTTTGGCAGTAATCAGTTCAGACTTGGGACAGTCTCTTAAAATCACAAGTAAACTACACTGGAAAACTGGAGACCTAGTTGTACTCCAACTGTGCCAGCATTTATTTTTGTGATATTAGGCAAGTCATTTCACCCCTCTGGGCCTGAGTCCCTCACTTAGGAAATCAGGTGGTTAATAGATACTCACTCCTGTCTCACTTCTAATACTTATCATCTAAGACAGAGGGAGTTTAACATCAAATGTATTATCATGACAAATTTAAGACACGCCTCACTGCTGCAACTTGAGCATTGAAGAGCAGAGCAAATGCAGGTGAGAGTGAGCTTTTTGTCCGAATCATTTCAGATAATTGCCTTAATTATCAATTGGCATTATAGATCTATCCGCGATCTGTTAGTAATATCAAGGTAATAATCAAATAAAACCCCAGAATTTTGTACTTTCCCAAATCAGATTATTAAGAGTAAGCAAAGAACTACGTTTTATGGTCTTTTGATTTCGACTTTCAAGGCATTCACAGGGCAGACTACCAACTGCTCATTGTAAAGTCCCTGAAAGTAGCATTTTTGAAAAAGTACCTGCTGTTTTATTCTTAGGCTAGATATTTGGGCTCTGTTTTGAGGACGCGTACAGCTTTATAGTCAACCAAGTAGACAGCCCAGCTGTCAGTTTGCCTGTCTTACCAACAATGTTATTTTTATTTCCCTACAATGTTTTCTTTAGCACATTCAGCTGGTATAGTCTAAATTGTTATTTTTTTACTTTTTCTTTGAGTACCTTTATATTTTTTCAAAAGCACAGTGGTGCAGTATGCACTGCTGTGTATAGACTATGAACCTTAGAGTTGGTGATGTGCTACCCAATCGTCCTTCCTTTCCTTCTTTAGAATCAGCCTCTTCCCACTCGCTCAGATCAGTTAGTTTGTTCCATTCACTTACTCACACCCAGTAGTAAAGTTTGGTTTATATTTAGTTTGCTAAAGGACTGCTAAGTGATTTCATATGCATAAGCATCTATAGATAGGGAGATTTGTTCTTCTATTTATATTCTGAAAGGTCAAAACCTTTTGGACAGTTGAAATTTCAAGAAATATGAAATGTCTTGCTTCGTTTGCGTGTTTTTAGTGAATTTGAATATTTCACTAAAGTTGGCAGCCTTGAATATATCAAGGTCTCTTCAGAATTTTTCGGTGGGTAACGAACTTCATTTTATATATATATTTTTTTCTTTTTCACAGTTTCTGTACTGGCAAATTTAAACTTTGGGCCGGTGTTTCTGCATTCCAATTTGATAATGAGCCTTAACCATTTTCTCCATTAAAGGAGAAAAAAATACTTGGGAAGCAAATGGCTCACAAAGTAATCTGAGAGATGGCGAAAGAACAGTTCCCAGCATGAAATGAAAATAACGCTCACCAAGAATGAAGTGGAATTGCAGAAGCCCGCCCTCTGCAGCTGCTTTGGACAGTTGATGATCTTACTTAAATAACGTTCTCCTTGGGTCCTTTGTCGTATCTTCGACCACTAAGGTTTTAGAGCCTGAAACATGATTAAGTTTACAATATGGGTGCTCAAAGAGAGCCCTCCATTTTCTTCAGGTTGAGGGGGATGGGCATTCTCTCAGGCCTACCCCATTGGTTACCTTAAGTCTCATAAAATTCTTTATAAATTTGCCATACAAACTTTTAGATATTTTTCTTTCAAATAAAAACTTTTCTAAAATAGACGATTTGTTTTGTGATGGCAAGATTGTCTAGGGGATCCTAACAAATAATTAATAAAGCAGTCTAACATGAAATAAGGAGCCAGACTTTGGTTCTAATTCCAGTGTCATTGCATAATTACTGTATGGCACTGGAAAAGTCCACTTGCCTTTCTCATCAGAGTTATTGTGAGGGTTAAGTACAAATATACCTTAAAGCATTATGCAGATATGAAGTGTTTTCTCCAAAGAGCCACCCAAATGAACAGTCCCAACAACATATCTCTATTCAAATTGGTTTTTCAGATCATGTCTATATTTCCACCTCTCCGACCTCCTCACTACTCCATCTCTGCAAGCATGTTTTAGAATGATGAGTTCTGAGCTGTTGCATCCTGGGAAAGGGAGGCATAAGTCCGTGTGGACTGTCCCCTGAAGACAGCTGCCCAAAGGTTGCTTTGGCCAAGATAATCAGGAAAATGTTGAATATCATTAAGAAAATTAGGAAAAAAAACCTGGTAAGCAGTCATTCTACTTTTCTGTAAATCCTTGAGACGTCCACACCTGGGCTCATTTCTGGAAGTTCTGGTCTATGTACAAGACAGGAATAATAGAATTGGAGAAGATGCAGAGCAAAGCAACTCAACCGATGAAGGGCTTATAGAAGGTGAGGCAGTAGGGTGGGGCCAGGCTACATATAAAATGACAACTCTTAGTCAAGAAACTGGCCAAGAGTAAGCCTCATCAGAGAGCTATGTGGCTGGCAGTCTTTGTCACTGGCATCTTGCCAGAGCACGCGTGCTAAACAGTTTCTCCTCCAAATGGCTTCAGCCTTGGGGCTGAAGTTTTGCTTTTCCATTTTCTCTATGTTCATTCAGCTGAACTATCCTAATCCAATGCCTCCTCATTACATGACACGACATGACAGGATGGGGGATGTAAGGATGCCTTTATATACCGCTAAGGGGCTTGAAAGCTGCTTCTTAACGGTTCTGGTTTGATTCCCCCTTCAGGCCAATTGACTTACTTTTTAGGCTCCATGTGTCTCAACCAAGTCATGTACATCAGAATCTCTTGGGGAACTGTGCGCTATGAATCATTTAGCACTTGACTTACCTATTATATAAATCCAGAATGTCCTATATGTGTTTCTTTAATACAGAACATAAGTAAACAATGAAACTGCATCAGTAAATAGAAAACTACTTTCGGTTTGTTTATATTTAAATTTCTCTAACGGAAAGGCATCCAATGTTGCACATGCTCAGAAGCCAAGGTTGGCTTTATTTTAGTTGCCAAGAGGCAGAGGCAAATAGCCACTTAAGTAAGCATCTCCATTAGGCAAGGTCGACCCCATTCTTTACAATCCTGCTTCTACAGCTCTCTACTTACAACAACCAGCTTAATTAAACCACTTTCACAATAACCTCGTCATCATACAAATCATTGCCTACTTAAAATAAGAAAAAACTCACATCTTAGCCATTCTTCAAAGATGAACGCTTCCACTCATCTCTCTCTCTCTCTGGTTTAAATATTCTCTCCCTTATTATTTGAATCAAATATACCAAGTGACCCCCTGCTTATTCCCCTTGAACAGACAGAGCTGCTGCTAGGCCATACAGTGCCTTTGTGCGATTTAGAAAAAGGCATTCTCAGAACACAGACCCAGAGCACTAACAGCAGAGCATTGCGGGGCCAGCCCACAGCACGGTGACTGGGTTCGGCGCATTCCACTGCAGTGGCCAGGGATCATGGGTTTGGGTCCCAGGCACGGATTTACACTGCTCATCAGCCATGCTGTAGTGGGGACCCACATATAAAGTAGAGGAAGATTGGCACAGATCTTGGCTCAGGGCTAATCTTCCTCAGTAAAAAAAAAAAAAAAAAGAGCAGAGCATGAGTTGGATATCAGCCCCATCGCATTCTCTCATGCAGGTGCACTGGTTCACTGAATAACAAAGCAGCTGTGAAACCAGTGATGCTCAACAGATTTAAGTTTTGAAGCCAAGTCTAATGAATCAATAATGGCTGTCTAAAAAAATATGGTGTTGAGGAGGATTCTGAGGCTGTTTTCAGGCTCACTGTAAGCACCGTAAGCAGGGATGATTTGCCTGGGTTGGAAGAATGGCTCTAGGTGTCACAGGAATTTGCTATCTAAGGACTGGAGGCTTCCAGCCAGTCTTGAAGAGGTAGGAGACTTTGGATAGGCAGGGGTTGATGTAAAATGTGGGCCCAGACAAGGTATATAACTTATAGCCTATTAGCTTGCAATACCCTTTAATGCAATGCAAGAATCCTACTTCTTCAAGTCTCTAACAAAGCATCTAGCTGAGCTCGAGTGTTGCATGAGGACTCCGCTGCACAAAACTATTTCTTGCTTAATTAAAGGAAAAGAATAGCACCTTGGTGTCATTTTACTGTTTAATAAAAATTTATTTCACCACTTTTAGCCATAATTCAAAGAAGGGAGCTTCAATCTCTTCCTCATTTAGTCTTAAAACTGGTCATGTTGTTTTTGTTCTTATCCCCTTACATTCTATCCTCTACATGGCAGCCAGAGTGACCCTTTTAAAAAGTCATTCTTTTGCTTAAAAAATCTCCAGTGGCTAACCATCACAGTAAAACACAAAGTCCTTGCATTATCCTATAAGGCTCCACAGGAAGGCTCTACATCTCCCTCCCCATTACTTCCTCTGCTACTAGTTCCACTGAACATCAGCCACATTGACCTCCTTGCTTTTCCTACACAAAGCTAGGCTTTGGCTAGATGTTCTCTTTGCTGGAATACTTTTATACCAGATAGAAACATGACTTTTTTCCTCAACTATTTAAGGTCTCAAATGTCACTTTCTCAATGAGGCATTGCCTGAATACTGTCAGCCCCTATGTCCGCGACTTCTGCATCCACGAATGCGCCAACTGCTGGTCGTAAACACAGTACACGATCCACGGTTGGTTGAATCCGTGGATGCAGAACCGGGGGATATGGAGGGCAGACTAAAGGACTTGAGCATCCCCGGATTTTGGTATCCTCAGGGGATCCTGGAATCAATCCCCCGGGGATACCGAGGGACAGTTGTACTCTATTTTAATCTTCTCTCGTCCGCAATTTGTATCTTTCTTCGTTGCTTTATTTTTCTCCATTGCACTAATCACTGTGACATGCTATATGTTTCCCTTATTTATTTGTATATCGTGCGTATCACCTTTCCCCAACTGAAATGTAAATTCCATGAGGATAGGGACTTTTGTCTGTACCTTGAACAGTGCGTGACACATAATAGGTGCTTAATAATTATTTTTTAAAGGTTTAATTTTTTTCCTTTTTCTCCCCAAAGCCCCCCGGTACATAGTTGTATATTCTTCATTGTGGGTCCTTCTAGTTGTGGCATGTGGGACGCCGCCTCAGCCTGGTTTGACGAGCAGTGCCATGTCCGCGCCCAGGATTCGAACCAGTGAAACACTGGGCCGCCTGCAGCGGAGCGCGGGAACTTAACCACTCGGCCAAGGGGACAGCCCCTTAATAATTATTTTTTGACTGAAGGGATTAAAACTGCTCTGTCTGCAGCCACCTGCCCAGCTCTCAAACTTTTACCTTCCCATGGAATCCTTCTGGAACTTCCTTATCAAATATTTCTTCCCAAAGTCCTACCTGCCTGAATAAGTTTTCTAAGTGGCAATCTCTTACTTTCATTAATGTAAAATTTTCTGGCAACTTTTGCAGACCTCCCAATTGCAGGAAGTGATTTTCTTAGCAGATGCAAGTTATTGACAAGTTTCCTTTTTCTCCTCATCCCTGCCCTCAAAGTAGTCTAAACATCTTGCCTCCCGGGCCCATAATATAGCTGATTGTCAGTCAGTAAAAACACAGTATATTTAAAACACAAATTTACAGTAACATTAATCATATATTCTTGCTTCAACAGACAGGTGTACTCTGCGATGAGGGCTGCCAGAGTGAACCGCCCCCTCCCCAAATAAAGGACGCCAGTTAAATATTGCATGGAACATACTTATACTAAAAATTCTTTGTTGTTTATCTGAAATTTGAATTTAATGGGCCATTGTGTATTTTATCTGGCAGCCCTACCTATGATGGACATATATATTGTTGAAAGGGCATTTTTAACTGAAGTATTGTCTAGAAAAACTGTGTCTAAAAGGGATGTGTTATCAAAATCTAAAAATTGTAAGAAATATGATACACATGGACTATTTCACTATATTCAAGAATACCAGAAATTGAAGAGTACTCCTTGAAATTTGAGGAAGTGGTTTGATTTTTTAAAAAATTAAAATGCTTTACTCAGTAATAAATATATGGAATTCATTACCCCAAGGAAGAGATCCAGCCAGAACAGTTTTGAAAGAGATATTTAAAAACTTTTAGGTATATTTATGTACAATAATATCAATCAAATAAAAATGATAGAATGCCTAACCTACTGTATTTTGGGCTCTCAGGATCCAGAGTTGAAGACGCCGTCCCAGCACTCAGGAAGTCTACGAGTGATGCAGGTATAATTCAAAATGACAATATAGTGTTAGGAGGAAAAGAGAAGTAAATAATAAAGGACAGTGGTAGCAGGAAAGCAAGCATGGCTGATGGTCTCTAGAGGGGGAAAAGTTCTCTAATAGATGGCCCTTGAACTGGAGTTTTGTTGTTTCTTTTTAAATCTATTGTGTTTGGGGTATAGTTTACATATAATAAAATTTACTCATTTACCCATGTAAAGTATAAGTTAATGAGGTTTTATTTTATTTTATAGGTCTATTGAGGTATAATTTACATACATTAAACTTGAGCCTTTTTAAGTGTACAGTTCTATGAATTTTGACAAATTTATTCAGTTTGTGTAACCACTACCACAATCAAAATATAGAATATTTGAAAGTTGCTAAGAGAGTAACTCTTAAAAGTTCTCACCACACACACAAAAAAGGTAACTATGGGAGGTAATGGAGGTGTTAACTAACCTTATTGTGATAATCATTTTGCAATATATAGGTATATCAAATCATCACGTTATACCAGTTAAGTTTACACAATGTTATATGTCAGTGATGTCTCAATAAAGCTGTAAAAAATAAAAGATTGTCTAAAAAAAAGATATACAGTATTTCCACTACCCAAAAAGTTCATTCATGCCCTTTTGTATTAGTTTTCTATTGCTGCCAAAACAAATGACCGCAAAGTTAGTGGTTTAAAACAACACTCATTTATTATCTCACACTCTGTATATCAGCAGTCCAAGACGGTGTGGCTGGGCCCTTTGCTCAGGGTCTCTCAAAGTTGGAATCAACCTGTTGTCCAGGTTGACTTCCTTTGCAGAGGTCTGAATAAACATCTGCTTTCAAGCTTATTTAGGTGGTTGACATAATTCAGTTCCACGTGGCTTTAGGACTGAGGTCCCGTTTCTTTGACACTTGGCCCCCTCCGTCTTCAAGCCAGCAGCAGCAACGTGAATCCTTCTTGTGCTTCAAATCTCTCTGCCTTCCTCTTCTGCTTTTGAGAGCTCATGTGATTGCATTAGGCCTACCTAGATAGTCCAGGTTTATCTTATTATTTTAAGGTTAGCCGATTAATAACTAATTACATCTGCAAAGTCCCTTTTGCCATGCAACAGAACATATTCATGGACATAAAACCAAGGTCGAAGGTCATAGGGTTAAAAATTCTGCTTCCCATACCTTTTGTATCAATCCCTCCACTCCATTCCAGCTTCTAGCAACCTCTGATCTGATTTCTGCCCCTATAGTTTTGTTTTTTCCAGAATGTCATATATACAGGATTATACAGAATGTAGTGTTGAGTCTGACTTTCTTAATTCAGCATAAGGCCCTTGAGATCTATCCACAGTGTTGCATGGATAAATAGTTCCTTTTTATTTGGGGGCAGTGTTTCATTGTATAAACACAGTTTGTTTCACCCGCTGATGAGATAGTCCAGGCACAAATGGCAGTCTAAGAATATGAGTAGTGGTCACATTTGGTTTAAGGGAACAGGGAGAGAACAGAGGCTAGGAACCCTTCGGTGATCTAAAGTTACAAGTAGCTTCACACATTCAGGGGATGGCCTGATCCTAGGAGATGGTCCATATCCACCATTTTACGAGTAAGAAGGGAGAAGCTTCAAGAGTTTAACTAATTGGCCAAAATCACACAGCTGGTCAGTGCCTGAGGTGGGACTTATACCTATGTCAGTCTGGCCATGATTAAATTAGTGATTCCGAAGGAGTTTTTGTTATGGTAAAAGCTATGGATATTCTCCCTAAAAAAAAATAAACTTAATCCAGATACATGCCAGGCCCTGTTTAAGAACCCCTGCACCGAGGTGCTATTCTTCAGCATGAGCTAGGGCTCTGCAGGTACTTCTGGTTGAGGATTTCTCCCCAAACACGTGATTAGATCTTCTTCAGACTCCTCATGGTTCTAAAAGAGGGGGTTGCGGAATATCATTTGCTAATGAAGGCGTCTCGTAAACCCAATGGGACATTTTGATGGGTTAGCAGGGATTGCCAAACTTTTTCTTAAAGGGCTAGAAAATAAATATGTTAGGCTTGCAGGTATATGGTCTCTGTGACAACTCCTCACCTCTGGAGTTGTAGACCATATCTAAGTGAATGAGCATGGCTATGTTCCAATAAAACTTTATTTACAAAACCAGATTGTGGGCCTTCAGGCCATAGTTTGCTAACCCCCAGTTCAGAGAATGGCCACAATCTATTGTAAAGATATAATCCTATAGGGGGCCGGCCCCACGGCTGAGTGGTTCAGTTCATGTGCTCCACTTCGGCGGCCTGGGGTTAGCTGGTTCAGATCCTGGGTGTGGACATACACACTACTCATCAAGCCATGCTGTGGTGGCATCCCACATAGAAGGACTAGAATGACCTACAACTAGGATATATCGCTGTGTACTGGGGCTTTGGGGAGAAAAAAAATGAGGCAGATTGGCAACAGATTAGCTCAGGGCCAATCTTAAAAATAGAAGAAAAAGATATGATGCTATAGGATCTAATGTGTGTGCTTGTAACCTCTTATACATTTATCCCTAATCTCCTAGGGCCAAATGTAATTACTCCTAGTGATAAAAAGCACAGAGTATTACTGCAGACAGGGACAATTGGAGTAAGACGACCTGGTTTCAAATTCTAACTGTCATTTACTGTCTATGGAACCTTGATCCTGTTACTTGAACTGATCGAGCATTAGCAAAATGGAGTATAATACCAGTATAATGAGTATAACAATGGCAGTCTTGCAGGGTTGTTGTGAAGCGAGCAGTGGGTATTCAGTAATGCCTGAGAAACTGAACTGCTCAATGAATTGCACCTCCCTGACTGTGTCCCTTTCTTCTGACCATCCCATCATAATAAAGAACCCCATTGTCAACTTAAGTGGTATTTACTCTAAAAGTTAGGCACGACTGGCTGGGCACATCAAGAGGTTTGATAAGGCATAAGCATCAATAAGCCTCCTGGGAAATAAGTCATCCAAAGTTAAAAGGGTGTCACATAACTTGATTCAAGGGCAGTTGCGCCAGTGTAAGGGGCTTGGCTAGACTATGAGCCCAGCACAGTATCAGTCACAGATATCATCTGGCTCAGTCCCCTGAATCCATGCCTGAATCTTACAGCAGAGGATCTCTAATGAAAGAAGAAGTGAGAATGAAAAGAACTTTATTGTAATACATCGGCAACCTCACTGCCAACTGCTCTGGCAGCACCCTGGGAGACTGCACCACTGGCTTCTGCAGCATTTTAGGATAGCACCTTCCTTACTGGGCACTGACAGCCTGGGCACGGCTACCGCTCGCCACCAGTCATACCCTTGGCAGCACCAGTAGGAGTCTTGCGTTTGATGGGCATTGGCCATGACAGTATATATACCCAGGGCAACCTCTACAAAAAAAGAAGAGAAATGGGAGACATGGTAGCCATGAGTACTAGATACCAGAGAACTTGTGAGCTATCTTCTTGGTTTTTCAGAGTTTTTTGTTTTTGTTTTTGTTTTTGCAGGCGGGAAGGACTAGGGAGAGGACATATGGGAATGTGTGGGTACAGAATGGGGAGTGAAGTTCCTAGAGAGTGCATGGGAATGCAGCCAGAAAAACACTGGTGCTTTTTCCCTTTCCAGTAACGCTAGTGTGATCATGGAAACCCAGCGGCAATGCAGTAATATTTACTCTCCCTGAAGATCCTGCACTTCATACTCCTCTGACCTTTGGATGTGGATTTTTACCCCAGCAGTATCTTTCCCCGTGTGGTTTTCCTCCCTGAAGGCTCTTCTTTGTGTCTTTTTTAATCCAAAAGTTCACCTGTAGTCTAATTTTCTTTGAGGGTGTAATATCTCGGATTCGGGCACAGGCCATGCTGTACTAGGGAAGTCGTTCTCAAACTTGCTCAAGTGTCAGAGTACTTGGAAGTCATGGTGCTTTTTGCAGGACTTTAACAAATGATATTTTTTCATTTGATTCTATCACTTAATAGTGAGAAGAATGAAATAATAACAGTATCACAGCACTTGCCATTTGGGGGGCACTTAGCGTGTACCAAGTGCTCTGCCAGTCCCTTTACATGCATGACCTTATTCACCTCTCACTATGTCCCCATGCAATGTGTGCTATGTGCAGATGGAGGCCAGAGACTTCCCCAGGGTCACATAACCAGGAAGTGACGGAAATCAGATTCACACCCTGGACTTCAAAGCTTGTGATCTTAACTACTGCATCTACTACCTTCCCTTATGAACAATTTTGCTAACAGAAAACGTGACTATGCGACAAGTGGGCAGTATTAAATACAGCCTCTAGAATATGGATTCGAGCATAAAAAATAACTAATGAATACATATGTTCGGCTGAGGATTCTGTTAATATTCCTTTGCACACCATAGTAACACAGTCTTTTCGTCCCCTTGGGCTTACTTATAGTAATTAGTTGTACTTTCTCATCTCTTTGAGATTCGTTTAAAAGCATCAGTTGATACCAAATGATGTATTGTCTTCTATTAGCAGCTAATGCAAGAAAGGAAAGAGAATTGCTGTTCTTAAGGGTAGGCTTTCGATTACTTCAAGAAACTGTTCGTTGAAGAGGAAATTTATTTTTATCATTCTTTTTCAATTCTCTTCAGAAAACTTGAGATCTTCACAGTTTTAAAGAGCAGAGTGTTGGAGATGTTCACTAGAAGAGTGAGACTTTTCTTTTAACACACTTTCTTTGGCCAAAAATGCCAGGACTACTCAAGTAACAGAATATTTCCCATTTTGTCATCAGTTTCTCATCATCTGTTTCTCAGAGGATACAGATTTTCTCCTGGAAGTCAATACCACTCCTCAGAATTGACCTTTACACCCCACCATGAGCAATGCATGGACAGCCACACTCCAAAAAACATCTCAGGTTCCAAACCATACCCAGGAAAACAAATGATGGTTGCCTAGATAAGTCTGGAGCCAAGCCTAAGTTCGTCTTTTTAGTTTCAACCTCAAGCCAACCAGGACAACTTTTAAGCTCCTGGTAACTACAGAAAAATAAGTCTTTGTGACTGGCCTTCAGGCATAAGCCTGAGATTCTAGACCAATTATAACATAGCAGTTGCCCTTACAAGCCAGCCAAATCCCCTGAATAAAACCTTAGCCTGGACTCTTGCTGCTCTTGAGTTGATTGCCGTTTCTACATCCTACTTTTTTCTCTAGTCTGTCCTTCTTGTCTCAGTCCTTTCTCTTCTCTTATGGTTTCCACTTGACTCAGAATCGTCTTATATCCTACACTGTCTGCACATTTCTATTTTCTCTCTCAATGAGCCAGCAGTCCTATTGCCTACATTTTCTTCTACATACACAAAATTGCTTTTCTTAGAATAAAATGGAGCTACATAGACAATAAAGATCGTTCTTGGGAGGCATGAGTCATCACATCTTCAGTGTATAATGTAATTGGTGCATAATAGCAAAGAAACAAGCCTCTGAGGTATCCGACCATTACATGTGCACTAAAACTCTGAGAAGAGAGAAAGGACTGTTAACAGGGAACGTGTGTTTTTTAACTTAGCCTTAAAAACAGCATTTAAAAAAATCTCAAGCAGTGAACTGAAAATCTTATTTTTCAATACAAAGATTCAGGTGTGGCTGTTTCATAAAGTATCAGTTTAAATCTCTTTTGGGGAATCTAAGTTGTCAAAAAAACTATGTGAAACCCCACAGACTATTGAAACACAAAGTTCTCCCAAGGCAAAAGTTAAATACCAATGGCATCTTATCTTTTTTTTTATTATTGTCACAGTGGTTTATAACATTGTGTAAATTTCAGGTGTACATCATTATATTTCAACTTCTGTACGGACGACTTTATGTTCACCACCAATAGTCTAGTTTTCATCGATCATCATACACATGTGCCCCTTTACCCCTTTTGCTCTTCCCATCTGGTAACCACCAATCTCTTCTCCTTATCCGGGTGTTTGTTTGTTTATCTTCCACATATGGGTGAAATCGTGCTAAGTGAAATAGGTCAGACAGAAAGATAAATACCAATGGCATCTTCTCTTGATGGTTCCAGTCTTCTCAAAGTTGCTGCCTGGTGTGAATAACTTTCTTCCACAGTCACTTGCTACACAGAAGCATCTTTTGTTAAACTGAAAGTCCTTTACCAAAAAGTTTCCTTCAAACAAAATTTCTAAAAGATCATTCAGAAAAAAGAGTAGCTAGACATTTGTGTTTAGCAATTTTCTTTTCAGATTTTTAAAACTGTGATCAGATGCCTAGGCTCCATGCCAAATTATGAAGACTGAGCATATATGAATGACATTGTGCTCATAGAGCACCACTCTCTAATATATATATTTGGCCCTGACCTTTCACCTTTTTTTGCCACACCTATGTGTGTCTATAGACATCTTCATTTGAGTTTCTCAAATTTGGGTCACCTCAAATCCTTTATTTAAAAATAAGTTCATCATCTTCCTAGCTTTCCATTTTTCTTAATGGTGTTTGTCTATGCTTCCAACCTAGAAATCTTGGAGTCACCTTGGACACACACCTTCCTTTCATTAACAGACGTTTATCGGGCATCTACAGTGAGCCAGGTACCATGCAAAGTGCTGGGAATATGGTGCCAGCTCTCAAGGGGCTCCATATTCAGATTGTGACTGAGTTGTATTGTTACTTGATTTAAACAAAGGCATATAGAATACAATAAATGGTAGCTGCTAATATTTTAATATTGCCAATATTGTTTTTTCTGTGTTAGATCCATCCTACTCCTTCCTTTTCACTATCTAAATCCTGGCTCTTAAAACCTGTTGCTTAAAATATTGCACCAGTTTTTACTTGTCTTCAGACAGTAAACCACTTCAGACAGTGGTTACATGTGATCATTTTAGTCTTGTTATTTCATTGGCTTGCTGAATTTGCTGTGTTTAGGCTTAATTTTTATAGTACTTTATGAACATTATTAGCCCCATCCCTCTTATGTCAGATTCTGCAGAAGCAGAGATGTGATTGCAAATTACGTGTTGAGGGAATGCTCTTTAGGAAACATCTGTGAGTGAGCGAGAGACGCAGAATAAGGAAGGGAAAAGACCCGGGAAAAGATGTGGCTCAGATAAAGTCTAGCCTTGGTCTGATCCATGGGGTTAAGGCTCTGGAGCATAAGCTACACTGCAGAGTTGTCCTATTTTTGTCAAGAAGTAAGCCTTTTATACCTCTATCAGTGGTTCAGAAGTTATGGGCCACCCCCAACCTAGCATACAACTGCCCAGGAGTGGCGGCTCTGACAGCTGAGGGCAATTCCCCAGAGAAAGGGGGACAACTGTGAGACTTTAGCAGCCAACTCTTTAGCAGTTGCATGATGGCTGCACGGGTGCGATCTGGGTGGAACAGTAACAGAGCTGTCTCTCAGTCGTTTTCAAACTTCAGTATACATCAGAATCACCTGGTAGGCTTGTTGAAACAGAAAATGCTGGGCCCCATGCCCAGAGTTTCTGATTCATTTGCTTTGCCTGAGGTTAACCCCAGAATTTGCATTCATAACAAGTTCCTGTGCTGCTAGTCTCAGGATCAGTTTGAGAACCACTGCTCTGTATAGAATAACAGCTCGTAATGGACATTGAATCAACGTTGATGAATTTCATTGAATCCTGCATATGATTGCCAGATAAAATATAGAATACCCAGTTAAATTTGAATTTTATATAAACAACAATTCATTTTTAGTCTAAATACAATATAACTACTCTCTCTCTCTCTCGATATATATTTACGTGAAGTATAATATAAATACAAAATATAAATATGTCCCAAATATTGCATGGGACATACTTATACAAAAAAATTGTTGTTTATATGAAATTCACATTTAAATTTAAATGTTTTCACTAATTCTGGCAACTTTAATCCTATATCATCATAAGTACAAATGTATAGAAAGTGTTACAAGTGTCACAAGATCGGTATATTCATGATTAAAATAAAAGTAGATAATAAAAAATTTGAAATTGGTGAGAAATGACCAGTATTTGATAGGATGACTCCTTCTGTGATAGAAACAATCATGAATGATAAACAGCAAATGATGACCATACAAAAAGTTCTGTGCATTTGCAATCCACAGTCGTCGGGAAGAGGAGATGCAGATCAATCAAGGAAATATAAAATTTTTGACTGTAGGATTGAGGGCCTAGCATCAGTGTCATATGTCTACTAGTGTTATATTAATTCAGGAGAAGTCTAGTTTAGAACTTTGTTCAAAAACTCAAAAGCTAAGCCTGGTAAAAATGTTGTGAATGAGAATTTCGTTATTCTGCATTAATTTAATCTGATGACCCTATTTTATTTAATACTGCAGCCCCTTCCTCCCACTCCCACCCTTGGTGTTCCTGGTCTCTTGTACCCTGCTCTATCTTCTCTTTTTCTATAGCACTTATTTCCTTCCAATGCATGATTTACCTGCTAACTATGTTTATTGTCTGCTTCCCCTTGCTAGAATGTAAGCTCCATGAGGGCAAGGATGTTTTTATTTTGTTCACTGGTGTATCTATCCTAAGAGCCTAGAACAGTCTCTGACACATACTAAGAACTCAATACATATTTCTGAATGAATGAATAGATGAATGAATACATCACAAGCAATGGCTTTTTCCCTATGTTCTAGGTTCTTTGGGTTCAAGGCCGTTGAATCTATGCATGATAGTGCGATCAGGTGTGAAGGGCTAACACCGTCCCTTGAGTTCTCTAAGAGGCCAGCTACTACTGAGATCATAGGGGTCTGGCGTTGGGAGGAGGTGTTTACCTGAACGGATTTTCACTGTATTCAAAACTGATCTGTTTGGGGAAAAGATGCCTGATAGAACATATCAACAAGGAGGAGACAGTAAGCTTGGTTTCACAGCTAGGAAGGACAGCCCCACACTGGTTGATCTATGACATAAGGTTCTTGAGCATAAACTGCAAGGCAGTGTTGCTCCCGTTGAGGAAAGGGACCGGCCTTTTGAAGTGCTTATCAGTCAGTCTCTGGCCTGGGTCCGCTTCCAGACTGGAGTGTAACCTTTGTGGCAGGGAGCTCCTATCAGCCCAGGGCAAGTCTCCTGAGAAGAGGGGCAGCTGTGAGCCTTAGCAGCTGACACTCACAGCAGCTGCTTGGAAATATTCCTAGGGACTGCAACGTTAAACCTCTCTCTTTTGACTTCTGAACAAATCGACTTACAGCTCTTTCGAATTTACCCTCTATTTAATGACAGGAGTATTTTTGTGTTCAGGCAATGAGAGCAAAGAAGCCCTGCTGGAAGTCTGAGTTAGGAGAGGGAGGCAGGGTTAGCTAAAAAGAGGGCTAAATGAGAGGGAAAGTGCAAGTGGGGAGGAGGGGGTTCAAGTTGGAGACATTGGCAAAGTGAGTGGGAAAGTTGGTTTGGTGTCTGGCCTGGGAAGAGCCCCTGTCTCTGTCTTGCAAAGGGAATAAATTAGTGACACAGTGGCTCCAATTTGCTTCATCTTTGGCAACCCTTGTGAAGAAGGAGCCCTAACTTGCAGGTGGGTTTAAACACCCCCTACTTAGTTCTCCACCTATGACTAGTCTTCAAATGTTTTTACTTGCATGGCCTGTAAAAGAATTTTGGAAAAACTGTATGCCCCGTAACGTATCTTAAAGTTGACACTTAACAACTTTTTATGGAGGGATTTATGAAAGTTTAAATATCACAAATGATGTAATTTCTGGCATATTGCAAATATTGATATTTAAAACAAAGCTGTCATGGCCCTCTTTTAAATGTATTAAGTGGAACCAAATACCATAGCAGTTTGATATCGGCCATTATCCATTTAAAATGTACGTGAACAAACTCCTTTTGAATGGTCAGACATTTTATATCATACCTTTTCTTTTGCACTCTTATTTTCATTGTACTCACTCCACAGAATTGTATCCTAATGTAAGATATTTTTATTCTTGAAAGTCTTTGACCATCACATCTTAATCTCTGCCATAAAAACATGTATAAACTTGCAGTGTGAAAATTGCTTATTTCCTGTGAGGCTCTGAGCCTTTGGGACTGTTTTCATTATAATCATTAGTACATAATTGATTAGAATAACACAAATAGATTACAGAACTTTATAATTAATAAACATAAAATAGAGTATTATTGGGAACCTATTAATGTGATGGAAGGGAATTTTTTTTAAAGTAGTTCATTTATCTGTGGATGAATGTTACTTATTACTAGAATGAGACCAACTTCAGCATTTTTTTTTAAAGATTGGCACCTGAGCTAACTGTTGCCAGTCTCTTTTTTTTCTTCTTCTTCTCCCCAAATCCCCCCAGTACATAGTTGTATCTTTTAGTGTGGGTCCTTCTGGTTGTGCTATGTGGGACGCTGCCTCGGCATGGCCTGATGAGGTGGTGCCGTGTCCACGCCCAGGATCTGAACTGGTGAAACCCTGGGCCGCTGAAGCGGAGTACACAAACTTAACCACTTGGCCACAGGGTCGGCCCAAGTTCAGCATTTTTGATAGACTTAAATGTTGAGACATCTTGTTTACATAAATAAATGGATGGGAATGAAGGGAGTTTAGTTAAAATAATATCATTCAATTGAGCAACTCATGAATAGTATCTCAAAAAATTACCTAATGATCTATCATCAAAGTTATATGTGATGATCTGTCAAATGACAACTTGGTTAGGCCCTCCTCCGATTTTGTTGAAAGCAAGACATTAAAAACTACTTGCCGGGGCTGGCCCCATGGCTGACTGGTTAAAGTTCTGCATGCTCTGCCTCGGCAGCCCAGGTTCAAAGGCTCGGATCCTAGGTGCGGACCTACTCCACTCATCAGCCATGCTGTGGAGGTGCCCCACATACAAAGTGGAGGAAGATTGGCATGGATGTTAGCTCAGGGCAAATCTTCCTCACAAAACAAACAAACAAACAAAAATGCTTGCCTTTACAAAAGAATTTGTTATCTCATCTTTAGAGTAATGCACTTTCTCAATATCAACACCAGTGTTTCTAGTGGTCTCCAAGGTGTCCAGGAGGTTTTTAATACCTTGGGGCCAGGCACCAAGTAAGCCTTGAGATGGGTTAGAGACATGCCTTTCTTTTGTTCAGTGGGAGAAGGGAAGGTGGGAAAGTAGAACCATCAGGTATGTTCTCATGCAGATCACATTTAGGAAAGAGTACACATGGAAGTTAAAAATCTGGAAATTGGTTAAAAACAGACACAAACAAAACCTGCCTACGTATCTCTTTAAAGCCTTCATGTATCCTAGGAGTGTGTACACCCAGCTTGAACAACACTGACCTCGAAGAGCAGAAGAGTGTGAAAAGCAGGGCACTGGAGCAGGGAGGAAGGCGTTATCCCTACTCACCCCTCCAGACACTAGAATATGATTTCGAAGAGTCAGCTTTGAGTGATTGTGATATGGGACCCCGAAGCCTACATGCTCAATCTAGAACTCAACATGCGTACATTGTTCCCGTCCTTGGGACAAGGCCTTCATTTACCTATACTCACACTAAAGTGTAGAAGACTGTACAGAGGTGTCAGGAGGTTGCAGAAATGCAATTGGCCCTTTGGACAAAGGAACTCAGTACAGAAAAGGGAGGATGAGAAGCACAAATAAACTTACCCATTTATCTGGTTTCCCAGATTCTCCTTAACTGCAGGGGTTAAATAAATCTCTTTGAAGTGCTTTAGGTAGTTATAGGGCACACAGCTTAGATTCAGGGAACAATGGACCTAGAAGAGGCGGTTCATGTACCTTCTCGTTAAGTAGTCTGCCGATCCACTTCTAGCCTAGCTCAGTGATTTGGACTTCAGTAGATAAAGTTCTACCCCAGCAAGTTTCAACTGGCCTCCGTAGGGACTCACAGGGCAGGGTGCTCCAGAGTTCTGCAGACAATGACCTATTTTGCCAAAATACTTGAGCTGTCTGAGGAATTGTTTCATCACTTCTATTTTTTTAATCTTTTTTTGTTTTTTTGTTGCAGAAGATTAGCCCTGAGCTAACATCTGCTGCCAATCCTCCCCCTTTTGCTCAGGAAGGCTGGCCCTGAGCTAACATCTGTGCCCATCTTCCTCTACTTTATACACAGGACGCCTGCCACAGCATGGCTTGCCAAGTGGTGCCTAAGTCCACGGCCAGGATCTGAACCGGCGAAGCCTGGGCCGCCGAAGTGGAGAGCGTAAACTTAACCGCTATGCCACCAGGCCAGCCCCTATTTCAAACACTACAGTTTAGGGAAAGATTTAGTTGGGAAAAAGTGCTCTGTTGCTGAAAACACACACACACCCCCCACCCAAGCCATTCACTGAATACACAATTACTTTCACTCATTGGTGCCCTTGCCCATGTTGTTTCTTCTGCCTGGGATAACCAAAGCTCATCTTCTCATTAGAGTCTCATCCAACTCTTCTAGACAAAAAATGTTTGCTTTCTCTTTTAGATTTACCGTTATTATAGCACTTCTTATGTTGTATCGTAAGTATATTATTACATGTACTGGCAGTTCAACTTTCTAAATATCACTTAAATTGTCTTCTTTTCTCCTTTCCCTCTACCAATGCTTTAGCTCAGTTTATCATCAGCTCTCATGTGGATTATTGCAACAATGTCCAGTGTTGACCATTTCATATCTACTTTTCCATAGTGCCACCAGGGTGTCCCATCTAAGACGCTATTCTGATTGTATCATACCCCTAATTACAACATTTCTGGGTCCCCATTGCCTTAAATGATAAAACCTTGATACTTAGTCTAGCTAACTTGTCCCTGTTTTCCTCCTCAGGCTTCTTTTACTATTCCTCTCACCCTACCCTTGAGTCCTATGTTGCAGCCATGAGGAATTACTGATAATTCACCCAACAAGCCATGTTATCTCAAGGTTTTGTGCCTTTGTAAATGCTGCCCCCTCTACCTGACAGAGCTATCTTCTAGTATTTAGCGAGGTCAATTCCTGCAGATCCTTTAGATCCCCGCTTAGATATCACTTCCTCTGGGAAGCTTTCCTGACACTAAAGTATCTTTCTTTTGTGATCCTACAGTTTTCCTCCATCCTTATTTACCATATTTCATAGTAATCATCTGTGTTTGTGTCTATCTCTACCATAAGATTCTCAAGTCTTAAGGGGCTGTATCTTAATCATCTCTGTATCACCATTTCCTTAGTACAATGCCTTGCACAAAGTAGTTGTTCAATAAATAATTTTTGAACGAGTGAGAGATGAATGTTTGGGAGGAGAATGTATGCCTGACCTAGGGCAGACTTAGGCTATCTACTTTATTCTGGGGACCTGGGTCATTCCCAACTAAGACGCCACAGGACTTTAGAGCATGACACAGGGAGCCAGGGTGTTTCTAGGCCATGCACAGAAAGAGTTAGCATCAGTATAATCTACACAAACTAATGGAGTTACTTGTGTTAAAACTAGATTAAATAGAGCTTCAAAGTCTAATAACCACTACAGTATAGACTGCAGTATAATCAATAGCTGTAAAATGAAGACATGAGGAAAATGAGATTGCCGAAAGACTAAAGGAGAAAGGAATCTGGCTGCTATGGAGACCAAACAGTAGTCACAGCTGTTGACTCTAGGAGACAACAGAACAAGAGGGGGATAAAAAGAGCAATAAAAGGGCATTGAAAGCACACCTGTTACAGTAGGAGACAGGCCTTGCACAGTATCCGGTTACATGCCTAGGACAATTTGCCTCTTATTTATTTTAAACTCTGAGCAATCTAGGGATAAAATTAGACCAAGATGGGGCATTGTTCTAACATTTCCTATTGGCAATATCCTTTCTGTATCACTGGACAAAGAAATATATATAGTTAAACACAAAGCAAAGGCAATTTGCGTTTTAAAATACATGTATAAAATGTAAATAATATAGGAAAAAAAATTATTGAGCCACTAATCATCCAACTCAAATGTAATCTCACTGTTAACCTTTTCTGATGTCCTATCTTGCCACTGAATCTAATTTTGAGAAATCTTATCATCCAGATGTTATCGTTAAAATAATTCTTTCATCTTTGGCCTCACAGATGACTTACAGCCACAGGAATCTAGTTTGATAACATAAATACCATATTTGAAAGATTCCTGAAAATAAGTGGGTAGCTTAATAAAGCAGATAATGTGTACAGACAACCACAAATATTTAGATAAAAATGGAAACATGCAGTCAAAAATCTGGATTTATGTCTCTATGATGACAGAATAAAATTTCCATTTTTCATGCAACATTTTAGCTGTAACCATGTGAACACCGCAAAAACATCTTTTTTTAAGTATTCATTTCTCTGTGTAGAAAAGATTATTGCTGTACTAACAAGAACAATGAAATTTGGTTATATTAACTCATGCTAAGGTAGGCAGACCTAACAGGAAGAAGAACTTTCTATAGGATTTCTATATTTTTCTGTTTGGTGTGTTTGCTGTTGAGTGAACCAAAGAATTTCCTAACTGCTACCATCCATAGTTTACATAGTGTCAGCTCTAGTGGCATTTATTCTTTCATTCATTCGTTTGAAAGTTAAATTGGGAGTGGAGGGAGAGAGTGTTGAAGGATACACCAAATACAGCAGCATATGCAGAGAATCTGAGATGGTAAAGAACTTGGCATGTTGGAGGACATAAAAGGATGCCAGGATAGTTCAAGGATAGTGAACAAGGGTGAGAGGTTAGGTTTTACCCTAAGAGTCATAGAAAATCACTGAATGGTTTTCATGTTCAAAAGTGACACAATCTGGGGGCCAGCCCAGTGGTGCAGTGGTCAAGTTCGCACGTTCCACTTCTGCGGCCCAGGGTTCTCCAGTTCAGATCCCAGGTGCGGACATGGCACCGCTTGTCAAGTCATGTTGTGGCAGGCGTCCCACATGTAAAGTAAAGGAAGATGGGCACAGATGTTAGCTCAGGGCCAGTCTTCCTCAGCAGAAAGAGGAGGATTGGTGGCAGATATTAGCTCAGGGCTAATCTTCCTCAAAAAAAAAAAAAAAAAAAGAGTGACACAATCTGATTTATGTGTGTAAAAGGTCACTAGGTGTACAGTTTGCAAAATAGATAGGAGGGCTGGGCAAGGTTAGAGGTAGAGGCAGTGATACCTGTTGCCTTTCACTAGAGTCCTGGCAATGGAGATGGAGAGAAGAGGACAGACTTGGAGGAGATGGCAGAGGTAGAATCAATAGGATTCAGCAATTAATTGATGACAGAGGAGAGACTATGATGTGGAACTTGACTCCTGGTTTTCTGACTTGAGTAACTGAGTGGACAGTGGTGCCTTTAACTGAATGGCAAAGCACTGAAGGAGGAACAGAAGTTTGGGGAAAGTGGTATAAATCTTGAATACTCTTTTTGTCCGTTTGACTTTTTGGTGCCTATCAGATACCTATGGTAGGCAGGTTTTAAGCTCAGTATGAAAATCTAGGATGGTATTAACTAAAACCCCGGGAATGAATGAAATCATCTAAGGAGAAAAGGCCATACTCTGAGGAACTCCAACATTTAAAAGTTTGGTCAAAATTGGAAGAACCAACAGAGATGCCAGAGGAGTGACCAGATAAAAGCACAAAAATTGGAAGAAGGTGATGTCACAGAAATCAAGGGAACACTGTTTCAAGATGGAGGGTATAATCTTCTAAGATGAAGACTGAAAGAGTGCCACATGTAAGATTCTCTCTGGTCAGGGTCCCGTCATGCCCTCACGCTTCTACCTGAAGTATATGGTGTAAATACACTGGCAAGCTGGCTCTACTAAATTTACAAGACTGGGGCAGATGGAGAAAAAGGATTCTTTTCTTGAATCTAATAAAGCTTATGGAGAAATGCCCTGGGTATTTTCCCACAGGTATATGACAAACTATCTTCCTTTCTTAGACAGGAGAATCAGGCTTCCTATTTATGATTTATTAGCATCCACACATGCCAAACACACTGGAACTCAACAAAAAAGAATTAGTCTTTTCTAAAGGAAAAAGAAATACAATTTCAGGGGAAAATGTCCACAGGGACATAGATATTATGTCTATGTTTGTCAAGCAGGCACAGGAGAAAGATCAAAGAGCAGAAAACACTGAAAAATGGTTCTTGAGCTACAACTTCTTAAAGTGGATTTCTGGGAATATGAAGTCCTTTGAATGAAGAGTATAAGCCGTACACAAAGTTTGAGTTCAATTAAGATCGGATATCAAAGATGATCTTGGTTACTTCAAATGATTTAACTGGATACTGGCTGGAAAGAGCTTAAGCTAAAAAGGAACTAGGAATGTTGTGACTAAGATTCTGACAGATGCGAAAAACAGGAAGAAGAACTCTGGCAATCCAGAAGGGAAAAAAACGAAAAAGAGGCCGAAGAGATACAAACTGCTGATTACTTTGACTAAATTTCACCCCAACTATGAATTTAAATAGTAAAGATATCAATTCAGAAAAACAAATCTCTTTTAATAAAGAAAAATTACACACTGTTTAATTTCTAAGCCCATGCTATTAATAAAGGTTTTTGAGAGAGTTGGGTGGAGAGAGAGAAGGAGCAAGAGAGAGAGAAAGAGAGAGGAATTGATTCTGAGAAATAGACTCTGTCTGCCTGATAGTCATTGGATGGAATCACAGAGGAAACATTGGCAAGAGATCAGGCCTCCTGGAATCCATTAAATACAAAGAATGAGAAAAATATCTAAATGTTGGTTGCAGATCAGCATGCTGTATCCAAAGATTGGAGCAAAACTGTTTAAGGGCTAGCAGATCCAGCAATAAAGTTTCATAATCAGCACTCATAAAAATAACAGGAACAGAAGTTTGCCAGGTTAGAGAGCAACTGCTACTACTGCATATGTTGGGTCCCATACATCTGTCTTAACCAGCAACAAAGTTTGTAGTGAGCCAATTATTCCTCATTTCTGTTCTTGCCTTTCAACATATGCCAGTTTCTGCAATGCCTCCGCTAGTCACTAGTCACAATTACACAGTTTTTGAAGGTGTGCTCAGAATAAAGACTAATCTTGCAACTGAGTTAACCACAGACTTAGAATAGAAATGAGGGCTAACCTAGGCTGGGAGATGATCACTGCGACAGTCCTGTCCGGCACCCACACCTCCTTTAATGAATAAATTCAATAGACAAGGGCTGTGTGGTAGAATGACTTGACTTGAAAGCATAGCCTGCTTTAACGAGAAGTATCAGAGAGAAATTAGAGATCAGATAGGCAAGATGCCAAGAACAGGGAAGTCAGCTAACAGGATAGAACAGGTTGGTACCGGAGGCTTAGACGGACTAGAACAGTCATTTCTGACCTTTCAGAAAATGAAGACTACTCTCCCATCTTATTAAGACAGTAACTTTTTGAAAGATTTAAAAAGCAATAATTGTTCATTCTATAAACATTTTAAAAATAAATATAAACAAAGAGAAGAAAATTAAAAATGCACACACCGCCACCACCAGAGAGAGCCACAATTAGCTCCTTGGAGCACCTCCCATAAGATCTTTTTCTTTGCATATACAGTCATATATATGTAGTTACTACATTTTAATCAGTTTTTATTTTCACTTAATGATATTTTATGAACAACTTTCCATTACAGTAAATATTTACCCACAATACTATTTTTATTTCTACATAATATTATATTATATGGGTATATAACAATTTATTTTACTAATCTATTGTTGAACCTATATGATGTTTCTAGTTTTTTGCTACAATGAAGAATAGTATAGTGAATATCACTGAACACGTTATTTCTTTAGGGATCATTTTCTAATATCAAACACAAAAAATGGGACAACTGAATATCCACATGCAAAAGATTGGTGTTGTTAGCCCTACCTCACACTAGATACTAAAATTAACTCTAAATGGATCAAAGACCTAGGTATAAGAGCTAAAACTATACAACTTTTAGGAGCAAATACAGAAGTAAAACTTCATGACCTTGGATTTGGCAATGGTTTCTTAGATATGACACCAGAAGCACAGTCAACAAAAGAAAAAAATAAGTAAAATGGACTTCATCAAATGAAAAACTTTTCTGCATCAAAAAACAACCTAAAGAATGGAGAAAATATTTGCAAATCACATATCTAATTAGAGTCTGGTACCCAGAATATATAAAGATCTCCTATAATTCAACAAGAAAAAGCAAAACAACCCAATTAAAATATGGGCATAGGACTTGAATAGACGTTTCTCCAAAGAAGATATGCAAATATCCAGTAAGCACATGAAAAGATGCTCAATATCACTAATCATTAGGAAAATGCAAATGAAAACACAATGAGATACCACTTCACACCCATTAATATGGCTACTATTGAAAAAAACCCCAGCAAATAATAAGTATTGACAAGGATGTGGAGAAATTGGGACTCTAGTACACTGCTGGTGGGAATGTAAAATGGTGCAGCCACTGTGGAAAACAGTTTGGCAGTTTTTCAGTAACTCAAACATAGAATTACTACATAACCCAGCAATTCTATTCTTAGATAAAGAACCAAAAGAATTGAGAGTAGGTGTTCAAACAAAATCGTGTACACCCGTGTTCATAGCAGCACTATTCACAATCAACAAAATGTGGACACAACCCAAACATCCATCAGTGGATGAATGGATAAACAAAATATGGTATATCCACACAATGGACTATTATCCATCCATGAAGAGGAACGAAGTACTGATGCATGCAGCAACATGGATGAACCTTGAAAACATTATGCTAAGTGAAAGAAGCCAGACACAGAAGGACATATATTGTACAATTTCATTTAAATGAAATATCCAGAATAAGCAAATCCATGGAGACAGAACACAGGTTGGTCATTGTTAGGGACTGGAGGGAGGGGGTATTGTAGAATGACTGCTTAATGGGTAAGGGGTTTCCTTTTGGGGTGATGAAAAGTTCTGGAACTAGATAATGGTGATGGTTCCACTACATTGTGAATGTACTTAATTCTACTGAATTGTACATTCTAAAATGGCTTAAATGGTAAATTTTATGTTATGTTTATTTTACCACAATAAAAATTAAATTAAAAATGTATTTTTAAACTTGCATAGTAGTATTATGTTTAATATCCTTTATTAGAGACTATATAATGACAGAAAGCTTCTATGACTTTAGTAATACTTTATGAGTTAACGTCCTATTTGACACCATAAATGGACATGTTTGAAAAAATAATACTAGATGTAAATGCAATATAAATGTATAGGATCTAACACCAGGCTTGTTTCATATAAGGATCTGAGGACTCCCTGCAATATTTTTTGCTGGCTCCTGGAGATTTAGGGCCCACAGGCTATGACTTATTGAGCAAAAGAATGAGTTCACAGAAATCAGAAAGGGAGTGTGTTAGTTTCCTGTGGCTATTGTAACAAATTACCACAAACTGGGTGGCTTGAAACAACAAGAATTTATTATCTCACAGTTCTGGATGGCAGAAGTCCAAAATCAAGGTGTTAACAGGGTGGCTCCCTCTAAGGTTTTTAAGGGAGGATCCATTCCTTGCCTCCTCCAGCCTCTGGTGGCTCCAGAAGTTTCTTGGCTTGTGACCACATTACTCCAATCTCTGCCTCCATGATCACTTTGCCTCCTCTTCTGTCTCAAAACTCCCTCTGCCTCTGTCTTACCAAGATACGTGTGATTGCTTTTAGGGACCATCCAGATAGCCCGGGATAAACTCCTCCTCTCGAGATCCTTCACTTAATCACGTCTTCTATCACATAATATTAATATCCATTTTTGCTATATAGGGTAGTATTCATAGGTTCTGGGGATTAGGACAAGGACATATCTTTTGGGGAGACTGTTATTCAGTACACTACAGTCTTCCCTTTGGCCCCCCAAAATTCACATCCATCCCAGAGAGTAGGGACTGAACCCCAGGGGAATGTCATAGTCAGCAGTGGGAAAGGGAGAGGGTGTTTCAAGACGGGAATATTTCAATGGAAATAGTTCATTTAACTGCCTGTCACAATGGTCAAACTTTGGATGACTTCTCATTGTTGCTTTGCAGGAACACAGCTAATGTTGGGCAATTTGCAGGTGCATTCATGCTTTTGACCAAACAGAATGCCATTTGGTAAGTTGTTACTGTATCAATCATTTAATAAATAATCCTTTGATCACTTAAAATTGTTCCCCATATCTCCCAAATTTTCCAATTAAGATCCAGATTACAAAAATAATTTACAAAAAAATGCATGCTAGTTTCTATATAGTTATTTATTTTTTTTTAAAGATTTTATTTATTTTTTTTCCTTTTTCTCCCCAAAGTCCCCCGGTACATAGTTGTATATTCTTTTGTTGTGGGTCCTTCTAGTTGTGGCATGTGGGACGCTGCCTCAGCATGGTTTGATGAGCAGTGCCATGTCTGCGCCCAGGATTTGAACTGATGAAGCACTGGGCCGCCTGCAGTGGAGCGCACGAACTTAACCACTCGGCCACGGGGCCAGCCCCATATATAGTTATTTATATATGCTTTTTATTTATTTTTCATCAAAACTGTGTGTGTGTATATATATATATATATATATATATATACACACATACAGGGAACTAAAGTGGGGAAAATTGACTTGAGGAAATGGGATAATCAAATTTCAGATTTCAACGGAGCATTAAGGAATACAGGCATTTCATATGGTTTCACTTTTTAAAATTCAAGACAGATAACTATCACTGAAATGTTACCTAGACATTGTATAATGAAGTGCTGAGAAATGACTTGAACTGACAGCAAAGGTGGCCAGCACTGCGTTTTCTATATTATCTTTAAGATATTATTTACATACAATAAAATTTACTATTTTAAAGTGTTTAATTCAATGGTTTCTAGCATATTCACAGAGTTGCACAACCATCGCCGTTGTTAGTGCTATGGAGTCAATTCTGACTCCTAGTGACCCTGTGGATAGCAGAGCAGAACCCTGCCTGGTCTTTTTGCACCATCCTCTCCCCTTCTGGCACTATATCAGACAGTGCTCCACTGTTTCTTCAATTTTTTGGGAAGTGGGTAGCCAGGTCCTTCTTCCTAGTCTGTCTTGGTCTGGAAGCTCCACTGAAACCTGTCCAACATGGTGACCATGGGTGACCCTGCTGGTGTTTGAAATACTGGTGGCAGAGCTTTCAGCATCACAGTAACATGCAGCCGCCACAGTATGACAATTGACTGGCCTGTACAACCATCACCACCATCTAATTTTAGAGCATGTTCATCACCCCAAAAACCAACCCTGTCCTGTTAGCCATCACTCCATATTATCCCCTTCCCCTCAGCCCCTCACAACCACTAAGGTACCTTCTGTCTCTATGGATTTACCTGTTCTGGACTTTTCATAGAAATAGAATCATACAATATGCAGTCTTTGTGAGGGACTTCTTTCATTTACCATATTTTCAAGGTCAATCCCTGTTGCAGCATGCATCAGTACGTCTTTCCTTTTCATGGCCAAATAATATTCCATTGACTAGATATACCAATTTTGTTTATCCATAAATCAGTAGTTGATAGACATTTGGGTTGTTTCCACCATTGGCTATTTGAATAATCATACCATGAGAATTTGTGAACAAATTTTTTAGTGGGTGTATTTCCAGTTCTCTTGGAAATATCCATAGGAATGGAATTGCTGGGTCATATTGTATCCATGTTGAACATTATAAGGAACTGTCAAACTGTTTTCCAAAGCGGCTGCTCCATTTTCCATTCCTACCATCAATATATGAGGGATCCCATTTTTTCACATCCACACCAACACCTGTTATTATGTCTTTTTAATTACAGCCATCCTAGTGGGTGTGAAATAGAAATATTGAGCCAATAGCACAGAGATATACACCCCCCCCACACACATATACAATTTCACCTGTTACTAAAATCTCACATTAGTGTGGTACATTTGTTACAATTAATGATCTGATATTGATAATCATTATTAATTAATGTCCATTGTTTATATGAAGATTCACTCTTTGTGTTGTATAGTTCTATGAGTTTTGACAAATGCATAATATCACGTATCCACCATTACAGTATCATACAGAATAGTTTACCCTAAAACCCCCTTCTTCTTTACCTATTTACCTCTCCCTCCCCCTGAACACCTGGAAACCACTGATCTTTTTACCGTCGCTATGGTTTTGACATTTTCAAGAATGTCATACAATTAGAATCATAGAGTGTGTAGCTTTTTCAGACTGGCTTCTTACTCTTAGCAATATGTGTTTGTTTCCTCATGTCTTTTCATGGTTTAATAGCTCTTTTTTGTGTGAATTCATTTTTTATATTTCCCTTCAACCAATACTTACTGAGCTTCTCTATCAGTGTCATTGTGGGGTTTTTTTTTTTTTTTGAGCAAGATTAGCCCTAAGCTAACATCTGCCGCCAATCCTCCTCTTTTTGCTGAGGAAGATTGGCCCTGAGCTAACATCCATGCCCATCCTCCTCCATTTTATATATGGGACGCCTACCACAGCATGGCTTGACAAGCGGTGCCTATGTCCACACCCAGGATCTGAACCAGCAAACCCCGGGCCGCAGAAGCAGAACGTGCAAACTTAACCGCTGTGCCACCAGGCTGAACCCTCATTGTGGACTTGATTTGCATTTCCCTAATGACTAACAGTGTTGAGCATCTTACCACATGCTTATTGGCCATTTACCTATCTTCTTTGGAGAAATTTTGATTCAAATCCTTTGTCCTTTTAAAAATTGGGTGATTGGTCCTTTTGTTATTGACTTGTAATAGTTCTTTACATATTCTGGATACAAGTTTCTTATCAGATATATGGTTTGCAAATATTTTCTCCCACCTTGTGGGTTGTCTTTGCACTTCCATGATGGTTTTAGCACTGCATTTTTGTGGTGCCTGTTCCTGGGCTACTTTGATATATGAGGTTCGAAACTAAAGTTGAGACTGCTCTTCTTTTTAAACAAACATGTGAGCATTTACATATCCCAAAATGGTGTTTTCCACACTCAATGCATTGTCTTGTTAAGATTTATTTATTTGTTCTAAATATAATACTACCATTGTTTACATAGTCAGTTTATTAGAAACACAAGAGATCAGTCGCATTATTCTAGAATAGTGTTTCTCAAACTTTAGTGTGCTTTAGAATCACCTGGAGCACTTGTTAAAACAGAGATTGTGGGTGGGCCCCGCTCTCAGAGTTTCTGATTTAATAGGTCTGAAGTGGAGCCTGGCAATTTGAATTTCTAACAAGTCTCCAGGTGAGGCTGTTGCTGCTGTTGTGTGAACCACAATTTGAGATCCACTGTCATAGAGCATTTCCCAATGTGTCTATGGGATATTAATAGCTATTACATGATGAAAGGATTTTATTGTCATATAACTGTGAAAAGTTTGGTTAAGCATATTTCTTTACTGCCAGCTTTCTCTGAGCTCTCAATCTGTGAATGTGTATTTCCAACCTTCAAGGTTGGAAACGTATGTTATTTCTAAACTCTCTGACCATAGGATGCTTTTTCAAAACCATTTTATTGAAATATAATCAACATATTTATATACTTATTTTGTAACTGCACGTGTTTAAAGTGTTCAATTTAATACTTTTGACATGTGTGCACATCCAGGAAACCATATCCATCACCAAGGTAATTAACGTATCCATCACTGCCCCAAATTTCCTCCTTTCCCTTCTCAATCCTATCCTCTTGTCATCCCCATCTACTGCTTTCATTCGCTGGTAACCACTCATCTGATTTCTGCCATTAGTTTGTACTTTCTAGTGATTTACATGAGTGGAATCATATAGTATGTAATCTTTTTTTTCTGGCTTCCTTCACTCACAATAATTATCTTGAGATTTTTCCATCGTATGTATCAGTAGCTCCTTCCCTTTTATTTCCGAGTAAAAGCCCATTGTAGGTATATACCATAGTCGGTTTATCCATTCACTAGTTGATGGATCTTTGGGTTATTTCCTATTAAAACTAAAATTAACTATTAACGTTAACATACAAGTCTTTGTAAGGACATAGCCTTTCATTTTTTGGAGGGGATAACTAGTAGGGGAATGGCTCAATCACATGGTAGGTATACCTTTAGCTTTTTAAGACCTTTAACTTTTTAGGAAACTGACAAACTGTTGTGTAAAGTGATTGTAGCATTTTGCATTCTTACCAGCCATGCATGAGAATTCCAGTTGCTCTATTCTCACTAACTCTTGGCATGGTTCTTTTATTTTCATTTTAGCGTTTCTAATAGGTGTGTGCCAGCTCTGGTGGTCTAGTGGTTAAAATTCGGTGTTCTCATTACTACAGCCCAGGTTCGTTTCCTGGTCAGGGAACCACACCACTCGTCTGTTGGTTGTCATGCTGTGGTGGCTGCATTTCACTGGGATGCTGAAAGCTATGCTACTGGTATTTCTAATACCAGCATGGTCACCCATTGCAGACAGGTTTCAGTGGAGCTTCCAGACTAAGACAGACTAGGAAGAAGGACCTGGCACCCACTTCCAAAAAGATTGGCCATGAAAACCCTCTGGATAGCAGTGGAGCACTGTCTGATATAGGGCTGGAAGGTGAGAGGATGGTGCAGAAAGACCAGGCAGGGTTCCTCTCTGCTGTACACAGGGTCAGTAGGAGTTGGAATGGACTCGACTGTGTTAAACAACAACAAAATAGGTTTATTGATATATTGTTGTGCATTTCTCTAATGACTAATGAGGTTGAGCATATTTCCATGGGCTTACTTGCCATCTATATATCTTCTTTGGTGAAGTCTGTTAAAATCTCTTGCCCACTTTTTATTGGGCTTTTTTTTAATTGTTGAATTTTGAGAATTTTTTAATACATCTGTATAAAAGTTCTTTATTAGCTATGTGGCACGTTTTAAAAGTAGCATGATAGGACTAATGTTGCTTAGAGCAACCTTAAATGCATATGAACCATTTTTTAAATCTGTATCACTTTAAACAGGCAAATTCTGGGGCTGGCCTGGTGCCACAGCAGTTAAGTTCACGCATCCCACTTTGGCGGCCCAGTTCACCGTTTCAGATCCGGGGTACAGACCTATGTACTGCTGTCAAGCCATTCTGTGGCAGGCATCCGATTATACTCATCCATGGACCACACTTTAAGTTGCAAGGCTTTAGCCTGCACTTACAAGATGCTGATCTAGAAAGGTTTTGCCTAGTTTTTTTTAGGAAGATTAGCCCTGAGATAACATCCGTGCCCATCTTCCTGTACTTTATATGTGGGATGCCTGCCATAGCATGGCTTGACAAGCGTTGCATAGGCCCACACCCAGGATCCGAACTGGCGAACCCCACCGCCCAAGAGGAATGTGCGAACCTAACTGCTGTGCCACTGGGCTGGCCCGGGTTTTGGCTCGTTTTATCACCGATCTGGCTCATTCATGAGTGTTGGCTTCAGAATCACTTGCCCATTTTTAAAAATGACCTCTGCTGTCAAAGAAGAAAGGTTTTTGACTGTTGAGGAATGTGGTGGACACTGTTGGATACCTACTCAACACCTACTACCTCTCCTCCCTTGTTAACAGAAGCCCAACTTTGTTCCATTATCTGCACTTTAGTGAGAGCGAGCACATAACTGAGGAAATGAATCCTGATTAGTCCACGTCAATCATAGTAATCTCTTTCCCTTGCCAGTGTTTGAAATATGGACATATAACTTGATTTTCATCAATGAGGTGTGAGGGGATGTTTTGATGGGAACCTTTTGGAATAGTTTCCTCACTTTTTAAAATAAAAACACAGGAAGATATGGTCTCTTCTTCTGCTGGTTGTGGTTATGCCTAGATGTTATGGCTGGAACTAGTAATCATCTTGTGAAAAAAATAAGCCTGAGGGTAAAACTGACACCTTGAGAAAGGCAGAGCAGAAAGATGGAATGAGGCTTGTCCTTGAATTCTTTGAGACACTGAAAACAATACAAAACAAAACCCTGGAGCCACCTGACCTTGGGACTTCTTGTTGTGTGAGTTAAAAGGCTGCCTTTACAGTTTCCACCATTTGGAGTAGGAGTTTCTGCTCCATACAGCTGAAAGCATACGTACAAAGAGATTTCAAAACACATAGCTCTGATCATTCCGTTCCTTGTTCTTTAAACTCAGCCAGCTCATTTATGTGCCATCTGCTGGGTTCACATCTCTCGTCTCTGATTCCTAGAACTGTACTCCATCTTTCACTACTTGGTTTTGGCACCTCTTTGCCTTTTGCAATTTAGCTTGACATTCAATTTTCAGCCTCCATCGACCCCCTGAATTCAGCTACCCTCAGTTTCTTAATAGAAGTCCCCCCACTGACCGAATTCCAGTCCAGTAATTCTCAACACCTTCTCTGATAACTGGCTCCTCTTCCTGTATTTCCTGTTTCAAAGTATGATACTCTATTCCACACAGATGCCAAAGCTAGAAATTATCCTAGACTCTTCCTTTTTTCTCATCCTAACATCCAGTCATCAAGGATCTACTTATTTTAACTTTGAAATGTTGTTTCAATTCTTCTCTCCATCCTCACTGTCATGATCCTAGTTTAAATAACCATCATCTCTCCTGAGTTACAATAACTACTTCCCTGCTGTTTTTTCTCTCCAGTCTCACCCTGTTCAATGCAGCCTACGTTTTGCAGTGAGAGGAAATTTTTTGAAATACTGACTATGTTACTTCCATGCTCAAAACCCTTGCACCCCACCCTCCACCCCCACCATGATCTGCAGGAGAAAGTCTTTAAGTTGGAACACAGGGCCTCCATAATCTGGCCCCGCCTTACTTCTCCAGCCTCATGCCTCATCACTCCCTGACTCAGACTTCATTATCCAGCAGCCGTGAATGCTTTGCGGTTCCTTGGAACCCACCAAGCCATTATCTACCTCCATTCCTCTGCTCGTAGTCTTCTCTGCCTAAAGTGCCCCTTTTCCTTCTATACTTTTTTCCTACTTATTCTTTGGGCCTCAGTTCAGCATCACCTCCTGAAAGATTTACTTGACCCCACTCAGTCTAGGTTTCCCTCACTGATGTTCTTTTATAGCATCTTGTATTTCATCATTGACCTTAACACATTATATTGTTATGGTCTATTTATGTGACCGTATCTCCGCACCCCCATCCCCACTAGAGTTTGAGCTCTTTGAGTGCAGAGCTTGTATCTTATTCATTGCTGTATCCACAGCACCTAGCTTGGATGAGTTTATTAGTCTCATCAGCTGAGAACAGGGCCTCTCGCCTCCTATCTGCTACAGGGATATTGGACCTTTTGCCTGGAATCCAAGATTCTTGAGGATTGCTACCACTCACCCACAGACAATAGATGAGGTGTTCGGCACTAGGAATCTAGTAGTGCGGAACCAAAATTGAGTCACACAGAACAAGCTGGCTGTACTCACCACTCATTTGGCAGAAGAGAGAGATTATTGCTTAGCCTGTATTCACACATCTACCAATCAAGTACCACCTCCTCTACCACTGAACCTGCACTTGGAGATATTCGTATGGGTTCCTACCTAATTATGATTCTTACTGCAAATGGGCTTCCGAGGCTCTGAATTCAAAGAAAAATCCAAAATAGTGTGATTTCTCAACTCACTGTACAGTGGAATCATGAGAGACCCCCTCTGTCCTCTGTAACTCAATGGCTCCACCAACCAAGGACTCACAACTACTAAGCTGCTGGTAGGAGAGTCCTTTTCTGCATCTCTATGCAACTAAGAGTAGGAAATCCTCATATCCAGGGGGATGCTGTGACATGTTCCCAGACATCTTCCAACTTAATCAGTGCATTCCTGGTCTCATCCAACTGTCGAAGTGGACCACATTCATTCCGGTGCAGGTGGACATTAACAAAATACACCATGGGCTTAGGGGTCTGATGACTGATAGCATCCCTATCAAAGGGCTCATGCTGTTCACCTCTCACTGCTTACTCTTCCCCTTGTTCCTCAACTTCTCATCCTTGCACTCTCATTCTCCTTGAAATCTCTTTCTGTTATTTCCTTTACCTTACTTCCAAGTTTTTTTGTTTGTTGTTTTAAAATCAGCATCACTGTTCCTAGAATCTCAGATAAGTATGCCACATTTCAGAACATGAGGGGTTGTCTACTGAGGGTCTTTAAGCTAGAAATCATTTAGCCAACAAAATGTATTGAGCATCTACTATGTGCTGGGCTCTGTTCTAGGTCGCAGATACAATGAACAAATCAGGCAAAATTTCTACTTTGTAAACTTACGTTATAGTTGGAGGGGCAGACATTAAACAACACAAATAAGTAAATATATGTTAAATGATGATAAATAAAAAATAATTCAGAAAAAGTGTGACTAAAGGGTGACTATCCTCTTTAGATAGGATAGTCAGAGAAAGTCACATTGAAAGACTTGAGAGAAGTGAGGGAGTAGGTCATGTGATGTCTGTGGGAGGAGCATTAGAAGTAGAGAGAACAGCAAATGGAGAGACTCTGAGGCAGGAAAATGACTGGAGGGTTGCAGAAATAAGAGGCCAGTGTGGCTGACCTGAGGTGACCACGGGGAGGAGTGGCTGAAGACGAATTCAGAGAGAAAGCAGAGAATCAGATCTGGTGGTGCTTTATAGGTCATTGTAACAACTTTGGATTTTACTCTGAGAAATTTGGTTTTTGAGCAAATGAGTTGTGTGATATGACATGTTCAACAAGATCTCTCTAGCTGCTTGGTTGAGTAGACTCTGTGGGGAGCTGAGCAAAAGTGGAAGCGGGGAGACCAATTAGGAGACTATTGTAGCAATCCAGACAAACAATGATAACAGTTTGGACCAGGACAGTGGCAGTAGAGGTGGTGAGAAGTGGTTGCATTCTGGATATGTTTTGAAAGTATTGTTGACAGGACTTGTAAATGGATAAGATGTGGATAATGGGGAAAAGAGAGGAATAAGGAGGACAAATTTTTAGGTTGGACAACAGGAAGGATGGAGTTGCTCTTTACTAAGATAAGGAAAGCATGTGAGAACAGGTTTGAGGGGCAACATCAGGAATTTGATTTGGGGTCTGTTAAGGGTATGAAGCCTATTAGACATCCAAATAGAGATGGTGAGTAAACAGTTGGATACAGTGAGTCTGGAGTTCAGGGGAGAAGTCTGTTTATATATAATTGAAAGTCATCAGCATACAGATAATATTTAAAGAATGGATGAGATTACCAAAGAGGGCCTCTGGGTTCAATAGATAAAGAAGAGATAAGATCTAGGATTGAGCCCTAGGGCACTCTAGAAGTTGGCTAAATGAAAGGAACTTGCAAAGGAGCTAATGAGAAGCCAATGAAATAGAAGAGTGTGGGGTCCTGGAAGCCAAGCGGGAAGGAGTGATCAACTACTCTAACAATCACTACTAAGAAAGCAAATAAGGTTGGAAGTGAGAACATTGGATTTATCAATGTGGAGGCCACTGGTGATCTTGAAAATAATAGTTTTTGTGGAATGATAGTGGCAAAAGCCTGACTGTGGTAGGCTCAACAGAGAATGGGAGTATGGACAGTTTTTACTTTTTTAGGAGCTTTACCATAAAGCAGAGAATAAAAATGGGAGGAGGGTTGCTAGAGGGAGACATGGAATAAAGAATTTTTTTCAGATGGGAGAAATAACAGTATTTTTAAAATGCTGATAGCATGATTCAGTAGAAAGTAAAAAATGCAGGAGCGAGAGGGTGAATTGCTGGGGTGACGTCCTTGAGTACGTCAGAGGGGATGGGATCTAGCAGACATGTAAAAGGGTTGGCATTAGACAGGAACATGGGCAAACAGGCACAGTTCCACAGCATGTAGTTGGGTCGATGTGGTGGTGGGGATTGTGGGAGTTCTTTTCTATTTTCCATTTTCTCCCAGGTGAGAATGACAATGGGAGGAGGAAATGTTGAAAGTCTGAGGAGTGTAGAAATGTGTAGTAGTAATTTATGGGAGTGGAAGAATGAATGGACTAGGAAAACGTAGCATGCTTCTCAAACAGCATTAAGGGTCTATTTGAAGTGGGTGGTTGTGTATGTGGGTTTTTTCCTATTTACATTCAGCAACGGGGTGCAGGTGTGCAATAGGCAAAAAGTTAGATTTAACTAGAGCTGGGTGTTTTCCAAGTGTGTAAGATGAAGCAAGGAGGAAGCTAGTTGAGCTTGAATGTGAGGGGGTGATTATCATGATTGGCCGCTTAGTGGATAATTTGGAAAGTGGGACCATGAGGTGGTTGATGGAGTGTGAAGATTGGAAAGCTGCCCCTGACTTGGAGTATACAACAGATTTGCTAGAACTCAATACACTTACTGCCTGAGACTCCCGTGATTAATAAAAGTTATATCACTGCAGACAAATGGATGAATTCCCACAGTGACTACTTTGACTATACCAACACTTAGTTGAAAATACAAGTTCTGGCATGTGTGTTTTAAAAAATCCAGTCACATCACTAGAGTAATGTGCTAGTCTCACCTCATTTATATATTACCTTTTCTCTGAAGGACTTTAGCTGCTGAATAAGAATCTGTCAAACACTAAACATGCCTCAGAGTCTGTAACTCCTGTAAGAATCAAAGTTTGAGTAAAAACAGACGAAAGACTAGAGATAGTAGGAAAGTGGATGAAGAGAAAGGTGGAATAGAAAGGAAGCAGCAGCCCTTGAGGATAAGAATGCCATTGGTAAATCAGACTAGTAAAGAAATAATACATTAAAAAGAACTGAGAGGATGAACAAGAATAATAAAGAGGGCAGTGGAGAGTGAAGCATAAAAGATAACAGCAAGTATGAGAAAAAGAATTCAACGATATTACTGACGTTCTTCAGAGATGCTTCTGATAGAATAAAGTTGAGTTTACTTATACATAAGGCATTTGAAAAGAATTAATATTTCTTCAGTGCTTAGTGTGTAACACACACTTTACATACATTCATTTATATTATACTTTCGAGGTCTAAAAGGTAGATACCATTATTATTCCCATTTTACAGATGAAGAAACAGAGGAATTGAGAAGTTAATCACTTACCTGAGCCCCACAACTTGTCTCCCTGATTTCAAGCCAGTACCCCTTCCATCTTATCAAACCATCTCCTAGCTGATCGAGATACTTATATAAATGTATCCTTTTAAAAAAGTTATTATTTGGGGCTGGCCCCGTGGCCGAGTGGTTAAGTTCGCGCGCTCCGCTGCAGGCGGCCCAGTGTTTCGTTGGTTCGAATCCTGGGCGCGGACATGGCACTGCTCGTCAGACCACGCTGAGGCAGCGTCCCACATGCCACAACTAGAAGAACCCACAACGAAGAATACACAACTATGTACCGGGGGGCTTTGGGGAGAAAAAGGAAAAAATAAAATCTTTAAAAAAAAAAAGTTATTATTTGAATCCATATTTATTTTTTCTATTTTTATAAACATTTATAATTACAAAATAGAACAGTATGTTTGCAGTGGTATTCGTAACGATAAGTATGCTAACTAAAAGCCACACAACAATTTGAAAGGTTGATGGGATATCCAAATACAAGTGAGAATGTTCCTCTGAATTCATGTATTTCATTGCGCATCGAAACCCACCAATATTTTACTTCTATTTGTATACATTATTCTTTGTCCACATTCATTTCATCTAGAAGGATCGTTTCATTTTATCTCATTTTCTGTGGCCCTCTCCACAGATGCTGACATATCATTGGCTGCTGCTCTGGGGTTGGGTACCTACCACACAGCATGGAGAACCTCTCACTCTCTTCTCCCAAGTCAGCTCACCACCCAGTACCTCCAGCTTGTTTTTCCAGATTGTTAAAGTTTATTGAAATGGTCAAAAAGGCAAACATTTGATTGTATTTGCTACTACATTATGCCACGTGAATAACATTTTAAAATAAAAGACAAATAATATCTAAATCATTACTAGAAAAACAAATAGTCAATTTAAGGCACCTTAGGTGAAAGCTAATTTCAAAAATATATACAAAAGTAACATTGTTTTAAATGTAACAAGTCTCCCCTCCACAGACTTTGGCCAAAATTTTGCTTTCCTCCTCATAGAAGAAATGGGTGTTAAAGATGTAGGAGACAAATTGAGCGTAAAGACTTTCAATCTTATTTTAGGGTAAATTACTTTAAGGTATGCCGATTAAATGGAATCAGTATTTCCCTGGTCAGACTGCTACAAATCAGATCATCTTAATACAAGTCTGAACCATAGGAATCATAGCATAGATGTATTTTCTCTGAGACAAGTGCAAGAATAGAAGAAAAGATGATGAGAAGGCATCCAGATCTATCACTTCAGCCTTATGTGGTGTGTCCACATGTTTGGATTGCAGACAAAGGTCTGTGGATGCCCTTCCTTGGTATTTGTTGACTGAATTTCACAACAGAAAGTGGGGCATGACATACAGCCGAATGATTTTCCCTGTTTAAGCATTTAAGTTAAGCAATAAGCTATTCACTAGTAAGTTAGAAAGGTCAAAGCAAGCTTCTTCAAAGCAATTTACTGAGAAAATAAAGACCTCAATGTTCCTAACTAACTTCAGGAATGAAAAACTAAAGCCCTATGTTATTTACAACTTGTCAGTAATAAACACGCACATGTTCACTTAGAATTGCAAAAACATGGAAGGAGAAGATCACTTTTGCTTTATCTTCTCATCATTCCTTGGATAAATGCTGAAGATTGGTTGTCCTTTGACCACATTAGGTACTCGATGTTCAAAATAACCAAGAAAGTAATGTAGAAAAAGGGCCCATACACAGAATGCCATCAGGATGGGGATATAAATCCTTCTTTGACCTCCTCAAACATGAGGAATATAAAGACTATATATGGGTGAGAGAAGCTTAAAAATTGGAACGTTTATGTCATAGTCAGTTAGGGTTACCATAACAAAATTCCATATACTGAGTGGCTTAAACCACAGAAATTTATTTCTCACAGTTCTGGAGGCTGGGAAGTTCAACATCAAGGTACTGGCAAGGTAGGTTTCATTCTGAGGCCTATTCTCTTGGTCTTAGGGGATCACAGTCTCAGCTGTGTGCTCACATGGCCTCTTCTTTGTGTTAGAGTTGGGTGGGGAAGGGGAGAGCAAGCTCTCTGGTGGCTCTTCTTAGAAGGGCATTAATCCTATCAGACCAGGGCCCCACCCTTGTGACCTCATCTAACCCTAATTACCTCCCAAAGACCCCAACTCCAAATACCTTTACAGTGGGGGTTGGGGCTTCATCATACAAATTTTGAGGGGACACAAATATTCAGTCCACAACACTTTACAAACATGTACGACATGGCTTTCAATACCAGTGCTTATGAAGTTATTTATTTTCTCCCAGGTACTAGGTGTGTAAATCGGATGCATTCTCATAGGGGAGATGGTGGGGCCTTGTTTGCTCAGCTAAGTTTCCCATTAGTTTGGTATATTAGTCAGGGCTCTCCAGAGAAGCAGAACCAATAGGATATACACAGATATAAGGAAAGAGATGTATTTATTTATTTACATTTTAAAGCTATACTTTTTGGGGAGGATGATTGGCCCTGAGCTAACAAATGTTGCCAATCTTCCTCTTTTTTTTTTGTTTCCTCCCCAAAGTCCCAGCACATAGTTGTATATCCTAGTTACAGTCCTTCTAGTTCTGCTATGTAGGATGCTGCCACTGTATGGCCACAGTATGGCTTGATTGATCGGCGTGTAGGTCCACGCCCAGGATCCGAACTGGTGAACCCTGGGCCACTGAAGCAAAGCATGTAAAGTTAACCATTACGCCACCCGGCCAGCCCCAGAAAGAAATTTATTATGAGGAGTTGGCTCATGTGATTATGGAGGCTGAGAAATCCCACAATCTGCCATCTGCAAGCCAGAGACTCAGGAAAACCAAAGGGGAGGTTCAGCCCAAGTCTGAAGGCTTGAGAACCAGGGGAGCCAATGGTAATGCCTAGTCCAAGGACTGAAAGCCCATATCTCAGCTCATGCAGTCAGGCAGAGAAGGGGCAGATTTTCGTTTTCTCTCTTTTGTTCTATTCAGGCATTCAACAAATTGGATGGTGCCCACTCATGTTGGGAAGGGCAATCTGCTTTACTCAGCCTACCAATTCGAATGCTAATCTCATCTGGAAACACTCTCATAGACATACCCAGAAACAATATTTCACCAGATATCTTGGCACGCTGTGACCCCCATCAAGCTGACACATAAAATTAACCATCACATTTGGTTATTAGAGTTAAAATGAGTAAAACATTTGTCCACTGGCTGTTGACACCTGGCATTGTATCTGATTGGTCAGTGTGCATGCTGTACAAGTTGTTAAATATTTTATGTATCACTACTGGCTATACATATTCTTTAGTAAATAAAATATATTCTTCATTAAAGCATACAAGTAGATCAAGGCATACAGAAATAGAAAGATGTAAAACTAATTAGCTACTGTTCTTATTACTCCTTAAATATGATTATTTTCTGATTTCAGTGTAACTCAAACTTAAAA
This sequence comes from Equus quagga, assembly GCF_021613505.1. Taxonomy (NCBI): domain Eukaryota; kingdom Metazoa; phylum Chordata; class Mammalia; order Perissodactyla; family Equidae; genus Equus; species Equus quagga. The sequence goes on from NC_060276.1 coordinate 31,244,168, forward strand.
AGAACTAAGTGACCTTGAATATTGAGAGTTAGAGTTAGAGCCCCCTGTGATATGAGTAAAACTTAAAGAAATGTTTTTATTGAGATGAAATTCACAGAAAATTAACCATTTTAAAGTGAACAATTCAGTGTTTCACAATATTTTATACCCATTATCATTATCTAGTTCCAAAACCTTTTTATCACCCCAAAAGAAAACCCCATCCCCGTTAAGCAGTTGCTCCCAAATTCCCCTCCCGCAGCCCTTGGCAAATGCCGATCTACCTTCTGTCTCTATGGATTTGCCTATTCTAGACGTTTCATATAAATGGAATTATACAATATATGACCTTTTGTGTCTGGCTTCTTTCACTAAACATGATGTTCTCTAAGTTCATCCATGTTGTAGCATGTATCAGTACTTCAATCCTTTTTTATGGCTGAATCATATTCACTTGTATGGATATACCATGATTTGCTTATTCATTCACCTATTGATGAATATTTGGGCTGTTTCCACCTTTTAGCTATTGAGTTAGACTTCTAACAATTCAATCAAAAGTCAAAACCCCTGTATCTCTTCCCCTCTTCCACATTATAAGTTTGACTACCCTAGAAAAAAATTTTGACTGCTTCATGTATCTTGTGGCACTTGGCTCTGTTTCCTGAACTGTTCAGTCTTTCCCTATTTGAAAGCTTAAGGAAGAATCTGTCTCATTCACTCAGCTTCCACAACAGAAAAATTCATCAGTCCCCGCAGCATAAACTACTCCTTCCTTCACTTCCTCCGCCTCCCTGCTGACCAGTTCTTTCCTAAATAGAGTGCCTTTCAAGCTCTGCTTTTGCTTTCCTGCTCTTTTCCATCTGTAATTTGCCATCCATGCACTTGGTCCTCTGTCAGCAATCTGACACACGCTTGAGCATTTTTTTTTTCTGATCCAGACTATCCCCTAAAAATAGTTTGATGTTATAAAACTCAGCTACACCTAAGCACAACCTTAAAAAACACACTCAAACAATTGAATGTAAACCATGTTCCAGCTTTCCCCTCCTCTCATCCTCGTCCCTGCTCCATCACAGTTGACCAGTCTCATGTCCAGCTTTCGGCTTGGTGGCAAAACAATATATTTTACTTAAATAAACCAGTTCCTACAGATGTTATGTCTCTGACATAAGAGAATGCCTCAATCCAGGTAAGGTGTTCATTTCTTCTTAACAAGAGCCGTGAGGATTGAGTCCATGGTGAGAAATACAAGTCAGTAGGATCAGTTGCCCCAGGTACTCCTCAGATCACTCTGTCAGCACCTGGCTTCTCTGGATCTCAGAAGGCCTATACTGGTAGCCAGTATAAGAGCTATATCCTTCACACTTCTACTCAAGGCAAACTTATTTTTGGATGTTCCTCAGCCCTGAATTGCACTAAAGAAGTATTGTCGTTAGGATTCTAAAACTAGAGGAGACGATGTGGCTATCTCCTCAGATGGTGCGGGGTTACCCCATAGACAGTCTGAGCCCATGCCTGCAAACCTGGGGCACTAACTTTTTTTGGGGTGGGAGAGTTTGGTCTTTATTATTTTATATAGAACATCTAGATACTCATTATGGGAAATAGACTATGTCTTAGAGTGCTGTATACTTAGTTGATAGTACATTGTTATTTTGTTGTTAAAGTTATTGTACAGTAAAACTGACTTTTTTGGTGTACAGTTCTATGAATTAGGATATATCTTTTTAATTTTAAATCATATAGAAAGTAGAGGCACTATAATCTCTTCAGGGCTTAGTGCTGCTGAAAGGCTTAATCCAGCTCTGTACCTTAGAAATTTACAGGTTTAAAATAAGTACGGAAGTTGGAAAAAACTCAAGATATATCTCTACCATCCTTCATCTTACATTAAAAAAAAGAGTTACAAGTCAAGCATTTAACTGTGAGCCTCCTTCTTTCTTCTTGTGTCACATGGTAACTTATGGTAATGAGCCCATTACGTGATCAACCAAAAAAGAAATAATTTCCATAATTTTCAAAAATAACTGGTTCTGAACTGTGAAAGATTTCATATTTGCCTTTAATCTGAGAAATTTTTTGTAAGGTTTCTGAACATGTTGGAGGTGAAAAAACATAGTTTTGGTGATGCAATTATATCTTAACGTCAGGTATATCTTATTTGAAACTTTGTATCTCAAGTACATATCACCTTACTTTTCCATTTCCATTTTAGTGTAGCAGTTGGCACATACGGCTAAATTGATCTTATTTTTCAACATCTTTTTGACCTCGCCCTTGAAATTAATGTTCACCAGCCTTCTATGTTCCACATACCCTATAGCAAGCCTGTATTGAACAAAGAATATTTATCCCAAGACAGAATTTGAATCTGTGCCTTCTACTTTAGAAAATTAAATTCCATTCAATTTCATAAATATTTATTAAGTATCCATTATGTACAAGACATTGTTAGGCACTGAGGTGGAGTCAGAGAGGAATAAGACGGTATGTTCCTAACTGTAAGCATATTATATTTTATCGTGTATCCCATTTGCTATATTTATTGGTTCATGTATTCTTTTTCATCCCTTGTGGCAGGAAATGTGCCTTGTTTGACTTTGTATACAAGTGCTAAAATTGTTTGTTGAACTATGTTTTTGGCTAGCCCAGATTTGGATAGAACTAAGTCACCTTGATCTCTAATACTGGAGCTAGAACCTCGTGGAAGTTGACTGTGAGTCCAAGACTCTCAGCAGCTCCATCTGGCATCAAAAATCCCTACTACCGTATTTCTACTACAAGTTGTAGCAATGAAATCTTCTGATCAGATCTTTGGATTAGTTTACTTATTTTCTTTTCCACTTTGATATGAGGTTGTACTTGAGCGAATGAATGGACTCATCGTTTACTAGAAGAGGTATGTTAGATATGTGAAAAAAACTATAGTACAAGATAGAGAACAGTGGGAGGAAAAGTATTAAGGCAGAAAAGCACAGGGCATGATCAGAAAGGGAAGTAGGCCAATGTGACCATAGTAGAATATGGGATGCCAGAAGGGAGAAGTGTAAGATAATGAAGGGAACGTTTGTTCAGTTAGGTACACAGTGGAGCTAATAATGGTGTCACTGTCAATACTTGGCTGAGCTGTTGAGCTTCATTGATACAGATAAAATCTTTGTTCCATGTTCCCAGATAGCATCCAGAACCTGCCGACTTTTATCTCCAAGGTGCTCCAGAGTGGCTTGGGTTAGTTCAGTGCATCACAGCTACTCCATAAACAAAATCAGGGTGTCCTACTGATTAAGTGGCACAGCCACTTCAGCTGCAGGATTATGCAATTGTATAGTACTAAGTGAGGATAGTAAGTTGGGGCTTGAGTCTGTTTAAGTAAACCAGCAATCTCTGTGGGTCTAGGTTTCCAAAAGAGTCATTCTGTCAGCTATTGCTGGGATTCTTCTGAACAAAAGATATGTAAATCCTCTCCAGCCTTGCAAAAATAAGAGTGTTTGGATACTCTGCCATCAATAATAGGCATTATCCCAAACCTATGTCTTGGAATTAGAGAGGAACCAAGCTTAAAAGGCCGAATGTAGGATGAAGTTGAAATGTGAGTGAGTTAAATTGTGGAATGGCAAAGGTCACTTAGGCAATTAACTTTTCCATAAGTTATTACAAATTTAATTTAAAGACAATTTAATTTAATTTAAAGTTGTAATTTTCATTTGTTTGAGATATTTTAAGTCTAGCAAATCTGGAAGCAAACTTTCTACAAAAGCTAATTTCATTTGAATATCTGTTTTAATTCATTTCTTCATTCAGCCAATATCAGCTGAGTACCCAGTCTATGCCAGGCCCTGTTCTAAACCTCAGGGATAAAGAATGAACAAGACCAAGTCCCTGCCTTCATAGAGCTTGCAATCTCGTGAGGAATAGGTAATCAATTAATCAATAAACAGGTACTATATCATCACATGGTGATAATTACTAGAAGGAAAATTAAAGCAGGATAAGGGGATGTAGAGTGAATGGGGGGGTGGGTTATATCAGGCAGTGAGGGGCAGCCACGCTCAGGGAGTGATGTCGGAGTGGAGCCATTAATGTAGTGAGGAGTAAACTATGTGAAGGTCCCAGAGAACAGCATTCCAGGCCATGGGAGGAGCAAATCTGAAGGCTCTGAAATGAGAATGAGTTTGGCATGTTTTAGAAATGGCAGGGAGAAGAGTGTGGCTGAAGCAGCGTGTTCAAAGCAGTGAGACATGAGGTCAGAGAGGTGGACAGAATAAAAAACATGCAGGGCCATATTGGCTCATGATTAGGATTTCAGATTTGATTTTAAAAGTTATTGGGGGGCCGGCCCCATGGCCAAGTGGTTAAGTTCACGCACCCCGCTTCGGCGGCCCAGGGTTTTGCCAGTTCGGATCCTGGGTTCGGACATGGTACCGCTCATCAGGCCGTGCTGAGGTGGCATCCCACATAGCACAACCAGAGGCACTCACAACTAGAATCTACAACTATGTACTGGGGGGCTTTGGGGAGAAGAAGAAGAAAGAAAAAAGAAGATTGGCAACAGATGTTAGCTCAGGTGACAATCCTTAAAAAAAAAGTGATTGGAACCCTTTGAAAAGGTTGAATAGGGAGTTGACATGATCTGGTTTACGATGTGAAAGTCCTCTGCTTGCTCCTGTCTGTGTATAGGTTAAAATTGCCCCCCAATTCCTGATGACGAGTTGACATGACCTTCTAAAAAGTCTTTATTTTGGGCAAAGTGAAATTTACCGTAAGTGCAGGCCCCAGGAGAACTCAGCAGTAGTCCAGTTCTCTGCCTTCAGTGTTTCAGGGTTCACGTCTGCCTTTCTGGTGGACACGGCCCAAGGCCTCTCATCAGTGGCTGGCTGGAAGCAGCCTACTCAGCTTTAAGAACACGCGCCCATTCTGCAACTCTAGTTCTCCCTGTCCCTAAGCCTGTGGGTAGGATAGATGCATCACAATGTTGCTGTTAACCTGGTGGCATTTCATTACTTGGGCCTTCCAAAATAATTACTTGCTGACACCCCGTTTCAAAGCATATTTGCAAATAACTCCCAGGGCCTGTGGTAAAGTCTTTCTTTCCTTTTCCTCCAAAAGGATAGGCATATACCTGGATGTGCCTATAACACAATTGGAAACTTGGAGTCCTCAAGTCACCACGTTATTTTAGGAATGGCTTTCATTCTATTTTTTTTCTCTCTCTCAGAGAAAAACTGAGAAGTGAAGTTCTTTACCAACCAAATGACAGAACCAGATTTAGAATTGAGTAAGAGTTATCTGTGAAATGTATGAAACTATGTCATTATGTGTTGCTTTGTTGCTAAAGATGCACTAATTTGCCATTTAAAGTTTCCCTTTCCTCAGTTCCCAGACTAGAAACTTTGCTGGCATTTATTTAGATCCCATTTTTTTAAAAGAAGCTTCCCCCTACCACTTTTATTTAAAAATATATTGAAAACCTGCAACTTATTGGGGAAAATAGGGAGAGTGCTTTATTATTGTTGTAGGCATAATAAAACTAAATAACCAAGACTAACATTAGTTTGAACTTTACCTTGGAAGATGTCCATGAAGAATAAAGAAAGCCAGATTAATCTTCTTGACTTTCTCTCCTCCAGCTTCTTATATCAAAGACCCTTTGACACAAGTAAGTTATAGCTTTTGAATTACTTGTTGTAGCATGGCTCCATCTTGAAGCTTTGCATACTTAGAATGGAGATTTTGCCCCGGTTCCTGTCTCTTCTATCTGTTTTTTCAGTTATTTCAGCCACTATTTTACTTCATTTGGAGTCCTTATCTTTCAAACGACATTATTTGAGAGGATGAGTTATGGGTTGAATCAGACTGATTGTCAATTCTGATTTGGGAGGAAGGTTTGTGAAACTCAACAGAGCTGCAGCTCATTGCTCAGTATTCCAAGAAATATCATTGCTATGATTCTCAAAGTTTTCAAAACCTTACAAAGAATGTTGAACAGCTAATGTGTTTCAGCCATATTATTTCAGAGCAAATCGCCTAAGAATTTGGTAGACCTCCCCCAAAGCTGACTTTGGCTATGCTAAGGTTTGTGTAAGTAAAATTATGAAGTAAAGGCAGCTAGCTGCAGATTAGCTTCCACATGCCTTTGTTATAATGCAAAGTCTACAGGCACCCAAGTTCAAAATTTGGCAAACTTTCCAGTGTAGGGTGCCACATTGCTGACTTGTATTATTTTGGAAAGAGAATAAGCATGGGCAAGGTGCACAAAGAAAACTCTGTCTCTCTGCTCAAAAATTTTCTCCCAGGCAATCTACAGATGGGGTTAACATGGTCATTCTTTTAAATGAGACTATCCCAGGGATAGGTTAAATATATTGCCTTTGACTTTAGGTAGCAAAGGAGTGGTTAGGGGTTAGAGCAGATATTGGCACACTTTTTCTGTAAAGGTACAGATAGTAAATACTTTAGTCTTTGTGGTCCATGTGGTCTCTGTCACAACTACTCAACTCTGCTGTTGTAGTGCGAAGGCAGCCATAACAGCACGTAGCTGAATGGGCATGGCTGTGTTCCAATAAAACTTTATTTACAAAAACATAGCAGCCAGAATTTGGCCCATGTGCCATAGTTTGCTGACCCCTAGATTATAACACTTACTTGAGTAGAGCATAAATTTCTTGGCAGGATTATTTCAACACAGCCAAAGGACATCAGGAAATTATCAGACAACTAAGAGAATGCCTTGAGGTAGGGTGTCTACTTTATAATTTTACCGTCGACCCTAGTGTCTTCATTCTTCTAAGAGTCACCTCATCTGCTGCCTTTAGACTCGAGCTAATGTTTTATTCTGGCTAAAAGGGTAGAAACTGCTGATATTTATTTTTCATTGATCTCATTCTCATAATTCCCTTAGAAATAGCAAGGCCTGCTATTTTTATGACATTGGAATTTCTAGATGCCTCGCTTATAGCAAATTTCATAAGGCAGCCAGTCATCTTAGAAAGGACTTTTTTATAGGAGCAATTTAAAGTAAAATAAGTCCAATTTATTTCAGTGTATCTCACTTCAGTTTATCATTTTGCACTTGGCCAAACATCACTTTACATTGTTTTGCTCTGTTCAAAGCCTTTTAGAACTCATCTAAATAGTTTTGTGCATGTACTGACATGTATTTGTTTATTACTTTATATCATAATAACCATGTATAACTATTCTGCTTTTCCATTGAGGCCTAGAGGGGGAATATCCTTCAATGAGCACTTTCACATATGTTTTCTTATTTAATATAATTTAATTATTTTTACAGATGAATCACAGGGAAGATAAAGTTACTTGCCCAAGGTCACCCAACTAGTTAGGAGTGCAGCCAAGCTTCAAACACAGGTCTGTCCAACTCCAGAGGCTATGCTTTTTCCACTACATCACAACTCCTACAGGAAGCTACTTGTAGTTCTTGGCGGGCTTTGTCTTTTTTTTTTTTTAAACTTAAGCTGTTTTCAAGTAAATCATAGAAGAACTGAGGATCATAGTGTTCGATTCTTTTCATATATTTTGGAAGTACATGTTTTCAAAAGGAGATATGGTGGATGCTTTTGTTTAAACAACCATGGTTCTATGACTAGAATATTTCCAAATAAGGGTGACTTCCAAAAATTATTTGCTTTCTTGGCAGCCTCCATACATTCTTTGTGAATGCAACTACATTTCCCATCTTCCTTGTTTAGCAAAGAATCGTATGTTAATAACATTTTTTGAAAGGTGTGGCTCAGTGATATTCTTTTCAGTTTGGAAATAACTAGACTTCCTGGCATCATAACTTCAAATTGTGGTGGAGCCAGCTGATAATAAGTTGAACATTCTGCAATTGTCTTTGTTTGGGTATAACTTTGTGTAGCCTTGAATGTGGATGTGAGTTAGGGGTAAAAGTTAATGCCAAAATCTTAAGATACAGATATTTAAGCCTTTTCATAAGTATGAGATAAATTCCCTTCTGTCAGAATGTGATTTTTTTTTCTTGGCCAGAGAAGAAAACATCATAGTGAATCATTGCATGATAAAAAAAAAAGTGGGTTGAGAGAATTGACCCTTAAAGTTGTTATAGCATGTATGACTCTCAGACCTCAATCACTGTTACGCAAAAATATAACTATTTTTTATGACATCTATATTTCAGACATTGAGCCCCAAGGGTTCAATGATGGGGGACTGGTGGGAAAAAAACTAACCTCAATCCTTCTTAGGGTCTTCTCCCCAAGGTTGTTGGCATCATCCTATCAACATCTTATGTGGTGCCAAGGTGTTGGGGGGAATTGGAGTGAGTAGCAGTGATGAGAGCATAGGCGTATAGTTATTAATCAGTTGATATAGATTACTGCTGAGATGTCCAATCTCCTGGTCCACATAGTCCCTTTAAGTCAGAGTTCCTTGGCTATTTTCCCACTGCTCTTGGGGCTGAAGAATCTTTGCCAACTCTGCACACAGACCTGCCATTGCTTTCTATGGTCTTGATGCTTCCCTGCTAGAACTGCCATGAAATGAAGTAAAAGGTCCTTGATTCTCTTCAAGAGTCTCTTACATTTTGGCTCCACTCTTCTCTCCCAACCTGGAAGACTCCTTTTCTAGTGTGAGGAAAAGCCTTTTCCCTCTCTGTATTTTAAAAGTCCTCCATCCCTGTGGAATTTCTTCCTCTATGAGCTTAGACTTTTTGAATCACTGAACTTGCAGGCTACTTCTATATTTGCTGAGGTACCCTACCTCTTTTCCCCAAGGGAACAGAGCCAGCTACCTGCTTGGATGGAGGGTAAAAAAAAGGGGAGAATATACTGACAAAAAAATTAGTTAAAACCTCAAAATGTTATCCAATCACCTTATTCGTTAGAGGCAGTAAATTGCCTTTCTGTGAAGTTTTCGTAGTATTAATGAACTTTGGAATCCAGAAAGAACTTTGATACAGTGACTTTCGTAGAAATCAGCATACCCCTATAAAAGCCAAGTCTTTAAAAGCCCCACAGTTACAAGTGGGGCCAAGGTGTTGAAGAAGGAGATGCTCTTGTGAGAATTTCAACTTCTCTTTCTCATCATAGGACAGTTTCATGGAAGCCTCCTTTGCTTGCCACCCTCAGCAACTGGACTGTCCTCTCTCTCTCGGTTCTCCTTAAGTTCCCTCTTCCCATTGCTCCCTCCTGACAGTTCTGCAGCTCTAGGGAGCAACCAGTCCTCCTGAGCTAGCTGTTTGATTGAGGTCTGCATTGCATCTAAGGGTCATGTCAACAAGGAGCTACAGAATCTATCATTTTCAGCTTGATTTGGGGTTTTCTAGTTATCGTTGATACTGATTACAGAGCAGTAGATTGGACCACAACAAAGTAAATAATTTTCAGACACAAGACCACCAAAATGGCCAGATATGTTGTACTGGAAAGAATGTAGTTCAGAAACTGAGACTCAGCGAGGTTAACGGTTGTCCAGATTCATACAACAAGTTTGTGAATGGAAGAACGTGATGAAAAGCCTCCTTTGTGGATTTTATTAAGTGCAGAGTTGTGATAACTTTCAAATATATTGCAAAAAACTCCACAGCCATTTGATAACTCTAATAAAATAGGAGCACTGATTGATAGGCCAGCATCATATAGTCGTTGTCCGCATGGGCTCTGACTGCTGAGTTCCTACGCTAGTTCTGCCCTTACAAACTGTGAAACCTGGGCCTTGTTACTTTTCCTCTCTTTGTCTCAGTCTCATCATCTGTAAGATGAGGATAATAATAGTACCTACTTCATGGGGTTGTTATAAAGCTGGGATGAATTAACGTATATGTAATGCACTTAGGATAGTGGTTGGCTCATAGTAGGTATTATATATTAGTTGTTATTATGAAATTATTGTTACTTTGGAGAAATATCCCAGTGACATATTCAGAGAAGAGAAATGTGTATGTGAAGATTAAAGGACATCGAAACAAAGCCTGTGATCACCTAGGAACTGGGGTAATCACTTACTCACTTGTTAAACATCCAGGGAAACCGTTGATTCATTAAAGACTGTAATAAATTTTAATAGCAGTGTGTCTGAAAGATGTAACATGACTCGGAGACTTCATGTTTAATAATATGTGATTATAATGTGTTAAGAGATTAAAATGAGGGAGGAGGCATAAAATACTATAACTAGTAATTGAAAACTAAAACTTAAAGCAACAGTAAAATACCATTATTCCCCTACTGTCAACAGCTAAAAAAATTTTGTTAGTGGATATGTTTTAAAATGCTATTCTAATATATTGCTGCTCTTTGGAGAGTTAACTTGAAAAAAATGTTCCAGGAAAACAATATTTATTAAAATGTTGAAAATTGTTTTTCTCTTTGGCATCATAATCCCAATTCTAGAAATATACCTTAAGAAAACAAACATATAACCAAAATTAATATTTATCCATATAAGTTCCATTATATGTTTAAATTAGAAGTAACCTAAAAGCTCAATAATTGAATGGTTAAATAAATAATGATACAAATACAAAGACATATTATGCAGCTATTAAAAGTCATGCTTGATAGATGATAAATCAATAAATGAATTAAGTGTGATAAAGAAATCTGCACATACAGAATATCAGAGATTATGTTTAGTCATATATAGTACAACCCTGACTATAGTAGGTTATTCAAATAGAGTTTTATTTTTTTCATATAACAAAAAAATGTGAAGATAGAAAGTCCAAAGCTTGTGCTGTGTCTTCACAATGTCGTCAATGTCCCAAGCTCCATTTTCTTTCCATTCTACCATCCCAAGCCTGTGGCTTTTGTTCTCATGCTTGTCCCTCATGGTCACAAGGTGGCTGCTCCATATCGAGCCTCACATGCGTGCTCCAGGCCAGAAAAAGAAAAAGAAACTAACAAGGAGAAGCTGGCACTGCCTATTTCAAGCAAGCAAATGTTGCCTGAAACCTCCAGTAAACTTTCCCTTACATCTTACTCACCCACAACTATGTCACATGGTTACCCCTAACTTGAAGGAACCCTGGCAAACATTGGTTTTTAGCTGGGACCATTGCTATGCTGGACAGAATTGGACTTCTTTAGTAAGGAAGATGGGGAGAATGCATATTAGACTACTAACCAGATTTGTTACATCGGGTGCTATCCTAATGTAGTAAAAAAAAAAAAAAAAGGTATAACACAAGCAGTCACCCCCTTATTCTCTTGCCCAGACAAAAGATTGGAGCACAATATACCAAAATATTAGCAGTGTTTATATTTTAGTGGTAGGATTCCAGGTGTTCTTAATCTTCTTATTTATAATTTTCTTTATTCTCCAAGTTTTCTATAGTGAACATTTAACCAGATAAACAGCAATTTTTGAACAAAAATTTACAAGTATTTCATTTTTGCTGTGGTTATAACAGCAAACATTGGAAAAATAACCTATCAATAGAGAACCTGTTAAATAGATTGTGGTGTATTCATACAGTGTGACATTATAAAAGCTTAAAAAAATGAAATATATCTAAATGTACTGATGTAGAAAATGTTCAAGTTACATGAAGTGAAAAAAAGCAAGTTTCAGAACACTGTGATCCCACTTATTCTTTTAAAATACAGACAAATTTGGACAAGACATAGACATCCATAAGCATTGAAGGGGTCTGCAAGACTATGCCCCAAACTATGAGCAGTGTTCTTGGGGGAGCAGTATTGAGGGAAGGGTGAATTATTTTTTAAATTGATACATTTGTTATTATTTGAGCACTTTTTACAACAAGAATATAATGTTAATTATTCAATCTAAAGATAGTAAAAATAAACAAAAATTCAAATTAGTCCAATAAAGGGTATGGACTTTAAGGCTCCATAATTCTGGTTTTCACACAGGAACTTTTGCTCCTTTTGGATAGAGTGGAGCATCTGCAAGGTGTAGTGAAGTATGAGACGTTGCCCTCCACAGCGTCAGCAATGTGCCGTTGAATAATTGAGTTGATAGAGCGCGTGGATATCAGTGAGGAAAGGGCTCAGAGACTCTAGCAGAGTAGGAGGGGTGGTAACAGACCAGAAGATGGATTGCATTAAAAAACGCAACTCCAAGCTTTAAAACCGTAGGACAAGTCTTCAGGAAGCAACAGTCAGATCTTTTTGCTTGGTGGTCTTGGATATCACAGGAACATTTGCCCTAGCTCTTGATTGCCAAAAAAAGCTCCTATCGTGGTTCTGCGAGCTGTGTACAGCCTTTCACAGGCTCTTTCTTTCCTGGGAGATAGTGATAGATGACATTTTGGAGCACAACACACATGGTCCCTGTTCTCTTTCTGCAATCAGCAGGCCCATGATTACCCCTCAGAAACAACTGTAGTCTTAATGTACATGGCATGGAAAAGGCTCATGACAAGGAGAATGGGACTATAGTTCCAAAATGAATTTTTTCCTACTCCTCTGGCTTAAATATGCCTAAGATACTGAAGAATGCAAGACAATATTTTATGCATAAAAGCTACTGTTAGGGGTGGTTCTGGAAAAAAATGTTTTAACTAAAAACACTGAACTTTCAGCATTTCTGCCAAACCAGCTTTTTTTTTTTTTCTGCCTTTTGTAAGGCCACAAAGTAAAACAAGCAGCCTCTGCTCCCAAGACTGCACATTCTCCTTTTGGCAGCTTTATTTGCACTTCTGATTTATATGGTTTGTTTAATTAAAAGTATGAAGAATTTTCCTTCTCAAATTCTTTCCCACATTCTGATTCTCAATGTCTAGGCCTCAAGGATTTCTTCATCTGCTTCTTCTAATCTGCCGGAGAAATCCAGAGGAGGCTTCCTTGACTTCTCTCTTTTCCCTCTGATGCTAGCCAACAATGTGAAAGTGAGAGACCCTATTACTTGTTTCAGTTTCTTTCTTCTTCTCTGGCTACCTCAGAATCAGATATAGAAATTAATGAATATATAAGCAAAGTGTTTGGGCAGTCATTAAAGATATGGGCAATGGTGTGTAAATTGTTATAACATTGCATCTGTACCTTTTCTTTTGGAGATCATCTAGGGGGTTCTGCAGCTCCAGTTAATACTGAAACGGCTTGACTTTAGATTCAATAATAGGAATGAAAAATTTACAACATGGAGTAGAAACGCCAGCAATGGTTGCTGCTTCTCTTTCCCTCTTGCTGAGCCTGCTGGAGGACCTGCTGTTCTAAGACCAACTCAGAAAGGTCGGCAGGTTGTCAGAGCGGAGCTTCTCTACTGCTACCACAAACAGAGGCCACACACTCCGCCCTCGGGGCCACCATCTAGACCCACCGCATCCACTCTCTAGAAGAAAGGGTCCCTCCACACTGGGTGACCTTCACCATCTGGAATGTAGGCAGGCAGAGGTGCAAGGCTGTGTGGCTAGTAACCTGACAGCCACCAACCAACACAAGGTTGTTGCGTTTTGCAGCAGTGATGAGAACACGATCAAGAAGGTCTTGTACTGCTAGGGGACTCTCAGGAAAGACCCAAGCCTGCGGTTCCGATCCTGTACTTCGGTGCCACCTGGTTATCCTTTGTCATCTACAGAAAGCTGGACCTTGGGGGAGGGGGGAGGAGCGACTGAGGACAACCTGAGGCTCCTGCATCTGCAAGAGAGTGGAGATTTCCATCACTTCAGCTGACAGACCCACAGCAGCCACTCCTAGCCAAGGATCCAGGCGCCGCTCTGTGGTGCACGTCCCCTCCCCACTGTCTGAGCAGGAGCTTCTTGGAGCTTCCAGGCGTGGTGCATCCCTCCACAGCATTCAGGTTTTGAGGTAAGTGCTCTGGCTCCCTGGACCTGGCTGGTACAACAGCAGAAATCTTGTGTGTGCAGCCCCGCAGGAGAGGAACCTTTCCCACCAGCATGACCGTGTATGGCAGGGGCCTCTCTGTGGGCTGAGGCTGGCTCTGGACACAGGCTGCCTGGTAGTCTTGGACCTCAGACCCTGGCTGCCTGACCTCAGCCACTCAAGAGAACTCTGTGCTAGTCTTTTTCATTTAAAATGGGTAACTGCTTATTTATTTCAGGAGGGAGGCATGTTTTAAGCCTTGAATGAAATAAAAGTTAATCTATATAGTTTTAAAAAAGCTCAAAAAATACTAATTTATTTTAGTAAAATTTGCTTCTCAACCTTTTTTAAAAAAATGTATTTCATGAAACTTTTTATCCGTTGAAAACCAGCAATCTCCGTTTTATGTTCCCTGAAAGAACAGCTCTATGAATGTTTTCATGGGTTGTCAAACAAACATAGTTAGGAGACCAGTTTATAGCAGCATTCAGGAAACAGGGCAAGCCAAGCCATGAAATTGCACCCTATGTCATTTGGGATGCTTGTGTGCCTAACTTGCTAAACCTAGCTGCACAACTGTTTCGTAAGCTCTCTACTGTACTGGATTTTGAATAACCATCTCCGTTGTTGCTCCACATCGATGTCTGACATCTTTGAACAATTATCATTTTCAGAGGTTTGGACAAAGGGGAAAAATGCCTTGGCTTCAGTATCAGTTCCCTTCATAGTACTGAACATGTGATTGCTACTAGAGTCTTGGTTCTCCTTCTTTCTCCCTGAAGGCATAGGTCTCGAAAAGAGAATTGGCTCAAGCTAACCTGGTCTTACCCATCTGATGTACAGTTGCTAATATGATATGATTAGCAGGACAACTTCGGTATGATGTTATGGCAGTGTGGCCACAGAATTTTGATTTATTCCACAGGCTCTTTTGCTATTTTATTACTTTCCCCACTCAGGTCCATTTTGCTTTATTTGTAAGAAAAAAAATGTTACAGTTAGGTTATGGCTATATGGCACCACCACATTAACCATTTTCTATTCAATTTTAGTTTTTGACTGTTGTAAAGTCTAAGTTTTAAAGCAGTGATATGAATCATTCCAAGTTGTTTTGATCCTTAAGACAACATAATAGCCAGACCTACAAGTTCCCAGTCTGATTATTAACGTAATTCAACCAACCAGGTAGTGATCCAGTCCATTGCTCAGCCATTGAACCTCAACAAAAAGTTAGTTTTGTCAGTTGTAGCAATCTTGTCTAAAGGTTTATAATTTAAGTAACGCTTTTTTAACAAACTAGTTTTCCAGAGTGCATTTGGAAAGTGTGTCTGGAAAATGGAGATACTATGGAAAAAAGAGAAATAAAAGTAGGGAAAAGGGGGATCATCTTTAGATGTGTTCACCATGTTTCCCTCCAGTTCTGTTTTTAGCATTTGACTACACAGTCTGTTCAGTCCAGATAAATGATTGCTTCCCACAGGTCATCATCATTCTTTCCACTCATCTCAAAGTCATTCATCATCATCTCCAAAGTGTGTTTCGACATATGCTGCACTTTAGAAGGATACACCCAAGGTTGGAGGTAAAACATTATCAGAGACTAGGACTACAAAAATTAAATGTTTGGCTTTGTTCATGGATGCTCCCCAAGTTCAGTGACATACATTTATGCTTCCGCCATATGCCGTTCTGTCCCTTTTGTATAAAACACCTCTTGATTCCCTTGCACAATTGGTTAATTCTTCAAAGTCCTTTGAGATTTAAATCAAGTGCCACTTCTTCTGGTATGTCTTCCTTGACATCCCCCCATAGGTAATAAATGATTAAATAACAACGCCCACTTTTTAGTACTTCCTTTTAGCCAGAAAATGTACTTTTGTGAAGTCACTATCCTTCATGACTATCCCTAGGTCATTAATTAATTCTCACAACTACCTTATGAGGTGGATTCTAACCCAATCGACCAAAGAGGAAACTCCAACTTAAAGAGATTAAATACCTTTCTTAAGGCGACACAGCTAGTACATAGTGGGGGCAAGATTGGAACCCAAGTTCTGTGGTCCATATTCTAAGCCACTATCATGTTGTTTCCCCGAGAGTGGCACATAAACCACTGCTGCTATGAGAGATGAGTTGAGATGGTGCTGAACATCTTTATGTGAATAATTTTCTATTTATTCATTTTGGTGAGACAGAGAATAAGAAAACAAATCAATTCTCGGCATTTCCCAAATTTGCTTCATATTTTTATTTTGAAGGAATAAAACATTATATATACAATTGAAGACCTCTTTCTTGCCCTCCCAGATCTCATTCCTCTCCAACCCTCCTCAGAAGTAACGACCATCCTAATATAGTGGTTATCATTCCTCACAAGTTTTTTTTTGTAAAGATTGGTACCTGAGCTAATAACTGTTGCCAATCTTCTTCTTCTTTTTTTCCTTCTGCCTTTTCTTCCCAAATCCCTCCAGCACATAGTTGCATATTTTAGTTGTTGGTCCTTCTAGTTGTGGCATGTGGGACGCTGCCTCAACATGGCCTCACGCGTGGTGCCATGTCCGTGCCCGGGATCCGAATCTCCGAAACCCTGGGCTGCCGCAGCGGAGTACACGAACTTAACCACTTGGCCACGGGGCTTGCTCCCTCCTTACAAGTTTTTAAACTACTGATAAGTACATATTTATCAATATATAATATGTAATATTGTTTTGTCTTCAAACTTTATGTAAATAGCCTACCGTATGTGTTATTTTGCAGCTCCTTTTGTTCACTCAACATTTTGTTATTAATATTTATGTGACACACGTGATCTTTGTTCCTGCATTTTAAATGCTGTAGAACATTCCATTGTATCAATATGTCAGATTTATTTATCCCTTCTCCCCCTGACTGACATATAAATTGCTTCCAATGTTCGATATAACAAATAATGCTGCACTTAGCCTTCCTTTGCGTGTCTTCTTGTGCACATGTGCTAGATTTTTCTCTAGGACACAAACCACAAAGTAGAATTGCTAGGTCATAGTTTATATCTATCTTCAACTCTACAAAATATTACCAAGTTGCTTTCTAAAATGTATCAATTTACATACCCACTTGGTGTTTATAAGAATTCTCTCTTCTCAAAATCATCACCAGACTTCTTAGTTTTTACCAACCTTGCAAGCGGGAAAGGTTATTTCACAGGGCTTTTTTATTTGCGTGTCCTGATATTAGTAAGATTGAAGATCTTTTCATAGGTTTATTGGCCATTGGATTTCTTCTTTTGTGAATTGCCCATTTTCCCTTCTAGAAATTATTTAATTTTAAAACTTATACCCAGTAAAATTCATTGTTTTTGATGTACAGATTTACGAGTTTTGACAAATGCATGGAGTTGCATAATCACCACCAAAACAAGATATAGGACATGATGCCACTTTGTAGTCAGCCCCTCTTTGTATCCTCCGTCCCTGGACAGTTGTTTTCCACACTCATAGTTTTGTCTTATCCCGAATGTCATATAAATGGAACTATACACTATGTAGGTTTTTGATGTTTGGCTTCTTTCACTTAGCATAATGTATTTTAGATTCGTCCATGTTATGCATTTCAATAGTTTGCTCTTTTTTGTTGCTGAGTGGCATTCCATTGTATGGATGTACGCAGTGTGTTTACCCATTTACCAGTTGAAGGATTGTTTCTAAATTTTGGCAATAATGAATAAAGCTGCTATGAAAATTTGCATATAGGTTTTTGTGAGGCATTATGTCTTCATTTCTTGTGGGGAAATACCTAGCAGTGGGGTTGCAGGGTCATATGGTGGGTATATGTTTAACTTTATAGGAATCTGCCAAACTGGTTTCCAGAGTGGCTGTGCAATTTTGAGTTCCAGCTGCTCAACATCCTCACCGGCAGTTGGTATTATCAGAGGGATTTTTTGAGGTTAGCCATTAGTATATAGAGGGAAGTGTCTGTTCAAATCTTGTCCATTTTAAAAAATTAGGTCATTTGTTTCCTAATTGTTGATAAAATAATATTGTTAATCCAAGTCCTTTATCAGAAATGTGATTTGCAAGCATTTTCTCCCAGTCTTTTTTTCTCATTATCTTAACAGTCATTCAAAGAGAAAAAGTTTTTAATTTTGATGACGTCCAATTTGTCAATATTTTCTTTTATGGATGGTGCTTTTGGTGTCATACCTAAGAAAACTTTGCCTAACCCAAGGTCAAAAAGATTTTCTCCAATCTTCTAGAAATTTTAGAAATCTTAAAATTTCTAAAAGAAGAAATTTTAAACTCTTAGGGTTCATATTTAGATCAGCATTCCCGTCTGAGTTTATTTTTATACAGGGTGAGAGATACAGATCAAAATTGTTTTTGCATATTGATATCCAATTGTTCCAGACTATCCCTTCACAATTGAATTGGTTTTGCACCTTCGTCACAAATCAATTGACCGCACGTATATTAGAATGTCTAAAATTAAAAAGACTGACCATACCAAGTGTTGGAGAGGGTGTTGAGCAACTGGAATTCTCCTACGTTGTAAATAGTTAAACAAATACCACCCACATTACCCAGCCATTTTACTCCAATATATTTACCCAAGGGAAATGAAAATATATGTTTCTATAAATGCTTATACACAGTTTGTGTCAAATTTACTTGTAGTGGCCCAAACAAGAACAAGAAACATGTCAAATGTCCATTAAGAGGTGAGTTATGGTACAACCATGCAATGGAATTCTCAGCAATATCAAAGAATGAACAAAAGATATACACATCATCATGAATGAATCTCAAAATATTTAGGTGAGTAAAAGAAAGAAGACCACTTAAGAATATATACTGTATGATTCCATTTATATAAAATTCTAGAAACTGGAAACAATCTATAGGGACAGAAAGAAGAGCAGTGGTTGGCTGGGGGCAGGAGTGGAGAGTGGGGGGAAATTAAAGGACAAAAGGGTAAAAGAAAACTTTTTGCAGTGATGGGTATGGTCATTATCTTGATTGTTCTGTTGCTTTCATAATATATATGTAAAATCTTATCAAATTGCACACTTCAAATATATACAGTTTATTGTATGTCAATTATACCTCAATTAAGATATTTAAAAAATCAATTGACCAAATATTTGTGGGTTTATTTCTGTACTCTCTATTCTTATTCATTGATCTAAGTGACTATCCTTATGCCAATGCAAACTTTCTCAATTACTGTAGCTTTACAGTAAGTCTTGAAATAAAGAAGTAATAGTCCTCCAACTTTATTCTTTTACAAAATTGTTTTGGGTATTCAGCTCCTTTGCCTTTCAATATAATATTTAGAATCAGCTTATGGATACCAACAAAAAAAGGTTCCTGGGAATTTGATTAGTATTGTGCTGAATCTAGATCAGTTTGGCTCAAACTGACATTTTCATAATATTGAGTATTCCAATCCATGAATATGGTATAGCTCTCCATTTATTTAGGAATTCTTTGATTTCTTTCACCAATGTTTTATAGATATCAGCATATAGATCCTGCACATATTTTGTTAGGTTTATATCTCAGTATTTAATTTTCTTTCTTTTTTTTTTTTTCTGGGAAAGATTGGCCCTGAGCTAACATCTGTGCCAATCTTCCTCTGTTTTCTGTGTGGGTTGCTGCCACAGCATGGCCGCTGATGAGTGGTTTAGGTCTGTGCTTGGGAACCGAACCCAGGCCGCTGAAGTGGCGTGTACTGAACTTAACTACTGGACCACAGGGCCAGCCCCTCAGTATTTAATTTTCTTAGTGTTATTGTAAATGGTACTATTTAAAAAAATTTTGAACCCAATTGTTCATTGCTGATATATAGAAAATTTTTAAAAATTTGTATATTAACCTTATATATTGCAAATATACTAAATTCCCTTATTACTTCTAGGAGCTTTTTTGAAGATTCCTTGTTTTTTTATGTAAGACAATTGTGGTTTCGGTGAATAGAGACAGTTTTATTTATTCCTTTCTAATCCTTGTGCTTTTTCCTTGCCTCATTGTACTGGCTAGGACTACCAGTCTGATGTTGAATCACGTTGGTAAGAGCAGACATCCTTGATTTGTTCCCAATCTTAGGAGAAAAGCATTCAGTTTCTCGCCATTAAGGAACATGAAAGCTGTAGGGTTTTGGGGTAAATTTCCTTTATCAGTTTAATGAAATTCACTTTGCAGTTTGCCAAGAGTTTTATGATTATTTTTATTATAAATGTTCATTGGATTTTGTCAAATGGATTTCCTCCATCTATTGAGATGATCATATGGCTTTTCTTATATAGTCTGTTGATCTGGAAAATTATATTGATTATTTCCCAAATGTTGAACCAACCTTTCATTCCTGAGGCAAACTCTCTTGATTATGATGTATTATCCACTTAACAGAGGGCTAGATTCAATTTGATAACAGTTTGTTGAGGATTTAGGTGTTCATGTTCATCAGGGATTTGGGTCTGTAATTTTCTTTTCTCGCAATGTGTTTGGTTTGGTATTAGGGAAATCTGGCCTCATAAAATGAGTTATGAAGTGCTCCCTTCGATTCTATTTTCTGTAAGAGATTTGATAGAATTGGTGTTATTTTCCTTTAAATATTTGTTAGAATTCATCATTGACACCATCTGCACCTAGAGTTTTCCTTATTCGAAATTTTTTTAACTACATAAAGTTCTCTTAATATATATAGGAATATTCAGGTTATCCATTTCTTCTTGACTTCTGATCATTTGTGTCTCTCATGGAATTGGTTCATTTTATTCAAGTCATTGAATTTTTGAGCACTGTGTTGTTCATAATATTTCTTAATTATCTCTTTAATGACTATATGTTCTGTAGATGTCCCCCTTTTCATGCCTGGTATTGACAATTTGTGTCTTCTCTCATTTTTTCTTGGCCAGTATGAGAAGAGATTTACCATTTTTTTTATCTTTACAAACATCCAAATTTTGATTTCATTCAATTTCTCTATTGTTTTCCTGTTTCATTTTCGTTGTTTTGTTCTCTATATTATTTCCTTTCTTTTGTCTGATTTCAGATTGCTTTTCTTTTCTTTTCATGGTTTCTTATGGCAGAAGCTTAGATTATCGATCTGCAATCTTTTCAAATATAAGCATTTACTGCTTCAAATCTTCCTCTATTCACTGCCTTACCCACATCCCACATTTTTTGATTTGTTGTGTTTTCATTTTCATGTAGTTTGAAATGTTTCCAATTTCCTTTGACTCATAGGTTATGAAAAAGTGTGTTGTTTAATTTGCAAATATTTGAGAATTTTCCAGATATTTTATTGAGTTCTGAGCTTAATTCCATTTTGTCAGAGAGCATACTTACCATGATTTCTATTCTTTTAAATTTGTTGTGGTTTGATTAATGGCTCAAAACATGGCCTATTTTGGTGACTGTTTCGTATTTCATGTGCACTTGGAAAGAATGTGTATTCTGCTGTTGTTGGGTGGCATGTTCTATACATTTAAATTATTTTCAGTTGACTGGTCGTAGTATTCAGTTCTTCAATATCCTTGCTGGTTTATCTGTCTGCTACTTCTGTTACTGAGACAGGAGTTGTTGTCTCCAACTATATTTGTGGATTTATACATTGCTCTTTTTTGGTTCTATCAATTTTTACTCCACTCATTTTGTATCCCTCTTGTGAGGTACATATACGTATAGAATTATTATGTCTTCTTGGTGAATCGAACCATTTATTATTACCCTTCTTTATACCTAGTAATATTCTCTATTCTGAAGTCTACTTTGTCTGATATTAATATAGCCAGGCCAGATATCTTTTGTTTAATGCTGGCTTGGTATATCTTTTTCTATTATTTTATCTTAACTTATCTTTGTCACTGTATTTAAAGTGGGTTGCCTGTGGACAAAGATGGGCTTCTGTGTTTTCCTCTTTTTTGGAGGAAATACTATTGAAGTTTTACACTAATTAGCATACGCTAGGCTGGTGTAGTATATATACCAGAACATGTATGTAATAGCTCAAAATAGTAGAGATTTATCACTCACATATAATTCCATGAGATTTCTATGTTTGTGGAGGTGTGAGGGTTCTATTCCATGCAGTTAGTCAGGGAACCAGGATGATGACAGTGTTACTGTCTCTTTACATGTAGCTTGCACAGTCTCTCTGAGGGTCACTATTCCCAGCTGGAAGGAAGAACACGGAGAATTGCACACTGCAGGAGGCTTAGAGACGGCATACAGAACTTCTCTTCATATTCTATTGGCCATTATTCAGTCACATGGCTGCAACTAACTATATGATTAGCTGGAAAATGTCTAGTTATGTGCCCTAAAAGAAGAGGAAATAGATTTTGATGAACAGCTTGCCATCTCTGCCATAAGTTTTACGGTTAAGTATGATTGCTGTAGGCTTTTGGTAGATTTTTTTTAACCTTTTATTGAGATTATGATAGTTTACAACCTTGTGAAATTTCAGTTGTACTTTATTGTTAGTCATGTTGTAGGTGCACCACTTCACCCTTTGTGCCCTCCCCCCACCCCTCCTTTCCCCTGGTAACCACCCATCAGTTCTCTTTGTCTCTGTGTTTAACTTCCACCTATGAGTGGAGTCATACAGAGTTCGTTTTTCTCTGTCTGGCTTATTTCACTTAACATAATACCTTCAAGGTCCATCCATGTTGTTG
The DNA here is from genome assembly GCF_021613505.1 of Equus quagga. Taxonomy (NCBI): domain Eukaryota; kingdom Metazoa; phylum Chordata; class Mammalia; order Perissodactyla; family Equidae; genus Equus; species Equus quagga. The sequence goes on from NC_060276.1 coordinate 31,266,572, forward strand.
TGAGTGGGATGATTTTGTCTTTTTTTTGGTAGATTTTTAAAATTCAAATTGAGGATATTTATTTATATTCCTGATTTCCCAGCAGTTTTTATTATGTTGAGTTTAATTGCGTGGTTTTTAGGTTTCTATAAATGATAATCATATGTGGCTTTCCTTTAATCTGTTAATACAGTAATTTACCTAATTAGATTTTCCAATTCTGGATCATTGTTTCATTCTTGGGGAAAATGCTAGTATGTTGTATTATATCAGGTTTTTATACACTGCTCATTTTGATATTCTTGTGTTTTATTTAGGATATTTTTAATTCATGCTTATTTGAGAATTTGATCTATTATTTCTTCTACTGTAATTGTCTGGATTTGGTATCAAAGTAATATATAGGCCTCAGAGCATGGGTTGGGGAGTTTCTTCTCTGGTTTCTAAAACAGTTTATATAAATAGTAATTCTCTCTTCCTAACAGTTTTAGTAAAACTTGCAGGTAAATCTCTAAGGGCCCGATGTCTGTTTTGAGTGTGATACGGGAGGAGACTTGTTGTCATATTTAATTTTTTAATGATTATCAGTATAATCAGGTTTACCATTTCTTTTTGTTTAGTTTTGGTTACTAATTAATTATTTTATCTCACAACCTATTCCCTTTTTCTCTTCACCTGATAAGTGACAGTTTAAATTTATATTTATGTGTTTAATGTGTACTTTTTCATTTGTTTGTGTTATTGTCAAATATGCAGACTATTTTTTTTTTGAGGAAGATTAGCCCTGAGTTAACATCTGCTGCCAGTCCTCCTCTCTTTGCTGAGGAAGACAGGCCCTGAGCTAACATCTGTGCCCATCTTCCTCCACTTTATATGTGGGACGCCTGCCACAGCCTGGCTTGCCAAGCAGTGCCTCTCCGCACCCGGGATCCGAACTGGTGAACCCTGGGCCGCCGAAGCAGAACGTGTGCACTTAACTGCTGTGCCATCAGGCCCGCCCCAGGAGTATTTTATGTGCATGCATTTTAATTAGGAAAATAATATTCTATTATACATTATATTTCATTCTGGTGTCTACTTTTCTACTCAGCAGCATTTCTACGATCTATTCAAGTTGCCACAAGCGAATCTAATCTATTGCTTCTAACTGCTACATTAGAACTCCATGGTTTATATACACCACATTTTACCTATCCACTTTTCTAATGAAGAACCCTTTGGTTACCTTCATCTTTCTGTCTCCATAAACAGTGAAGGTTTTGTCCATGTCATCTTATTGGCCGTTGTGAGAATCTTTGGTATATATTCTCCTTAGTGAAACTGCTGGGTTATATCTGTAGTTTGGCTAAGTAGAGGTCGGTTGCTCTCTATGACTGCAATGGTCGACAGTCCCACCAACAGATCTTTTGTTCTCCTATCACCACATGCCTACATTTGGTATTCTATAGCTTTCTAAAACTTTGCTAGTCTAATAAGTGTAAAATTATATCTCTGCTGTTTTAACTTGTGTATCTCTCATTATTGGTGATTTTTAACATCTTGTCATATTCTTGCTAACGTTTTGAGTTTATTCCATGAATTGCCTGTTCATATTTCTCATTCATTTTTTATTGAGTTTGCTATCTTTTTTATTTGCAGAAAGCCCTTGCGTATTCTAGATACTAATTTCTTGTTTGTTTTTGAGATTTCAAAAATCTTTCATCTTCCATAATTTCATTATCTAATAATTTTGCCAGTGATGTCCTTAGTTGAACAGAACTCCTTAATTTTGATATCAATTTAATCAATGTTTTTCTCTATGGTTTGTGCTTTTCAAGATTATTTTGAGAAGCCCTTTCCTATCTTGAGGTCACAAAGATACTCTCCTATAATTTCTTTTCTTTTCTTTTTTTCCTTTTTTAAAAAACTATTTTATTGAGGTCACGTTGGTTTATAACATTGTGTGAATTTCAGGTGTACATCATTATATTTCAACTTCTGTATACACTGCATCGTGTTCACCACCAAAAGTCTTGATTCCATCCGTCATCGTACATCTGTGCCCCTTTACCCTTTGCCCTCCTAATGCTCTTCTCCTCTTGTAACCACCAATCTGTTCTCTTTATCTACGTGTTTATCTTCCACATATGAGTGCAATCATGCAGTATTTGCTTTTCTCTGTTTGACTTATTTCGCTTAGCAGGGCCATCCATGTTGTCGCAAATGGCACGATTTTGTCCTTTTTATGGCTGAATAGTATGCCGCTGTATATATTTCCTTTTATTAACATTGTTGTCTTACTGTTCATGATTAGATCTTTAATCTAACTAGTGTGTCTTGTATGTGGAGTTACATAGGGTCTCAACTATGCTTTTCTCCAGATAGTGAACTGGTTTCCCCAACATCAGGTATGAAATAACCTCTCTTTTTCTTCCATTGATTTGTTTTGCAATTCTATTTCATTGTTCTGTTATTCTTGAGACAACCTTCATCATTTCCTTTATAAGACAGACATAGGTATTCATAGACATTTATTGGTCAGTATAAATGTTAGATCAAATTTCTCATTTCTCAAACAATCCAACTGGAATTTTGATTGGTATTGTGTTAGATAAAATTGGGGAGAACTGGCATCTTTATAATAAGTTGTCCCATCCAAGAGGATGGACTATTTCTCCATTTATTTAAATAATATTGTATTCTACTATGTCTTTTATTGGAGATTTTCTCCATAAAGTCATTAGTTACTTTCATCTTGATATTATTTACAAATTTTTTTCTATTCTGACTAGTGGCTCATATGATTGTCTTTTCTAGTTGGTTATTACTGGTGCAGAGACATGGAAATAATTTTTTTAGGTTGATATTTTATCTGGCAACCTTGCTAAGTTCTCTTATTAAGTATAATACTTTAGTTTGTCTGTTGAATATGTTGCTGTTGTTTTTTAAGTAGATTATCAAATTCTCTGAAAATACTGACAGTTTTATCTCTTCTTTCCAATCCTTACATTTTTAATTAATTTATTTTTATTTATACCATTGGCCAGTAAATTTTTTGTTAGCATTGGCTGACAATAAACATTTTTAATGGTGACAATGATAGATGGGAATTATGATCTTGTTTCTGATCTTAAAGAGAATGAATCTAAAGTTTCTCCATTAGCTATAATATTTGGTATAGGGTTTTTAAAAAATATAATCTGTAACACGTTAAGGAATTTTCCTTCTATTTCTAGTTTGCTAAAAATGTTTTTCTTTCTTCCTTCTTTCCTTTCTTCTTTTCTTTTTAGGGAAGACAAAAGGTTAATACCTATCCTTTATTGTGCACTTATACTCCAGGAACTATCCTATGCATTTTATATGCATTGTTCCTTTTTAAAAAAAATTATCTATTTTATTGCAGTAACGTTGGTTTATAACATTATATAAATTTCAGGTGTACATCGCAATATATTTCAAATTCTGTGTAGATGACATCATGTTCACCACCCAAAGACTGATTACAACCCATCACCACACACATCTCCCTAATCACCCCTTTCACCCTCCCCCCTCCCCCCTTCCCCTCTGGTAACCACTAGTCCAATCTCTGTTGCTATGTGTTTGTTTGTCATTGTTTTCTACTTATGAGTGAGATCATATGGTATTTGACTTTCTCCCTCTGACTTATTTCACTTAACATAATACCTTCAAGGTCCATCCATGTTGTCACAAATGGCCAGATTTCATAATTTCTTATGGCTGAGTAGTATTCCATTGTGTATATGTACCACATTTCTTTATCCATTCGTACCTTGATGCGCACCTAGGTTGCTTCCATGTCTTGGCTATTGTGAATAATGCTGTGATGAACATAGGGGTACATGTATCTTTATGCATTTATATTTTCAAGTTCTTTGGCTAAATACCCAACAGTGGAATAGCTGGATCATATGGTAGATCTATTCTTAATTTTCTGAGGAAACTCCATACTGTTTTCCATAGTGGCTGCACTAGTTTGCACTCCTACCAGCAGTGTACGAGGGTTCCCTTCTCTCCACATCCTCTCCAACACTTATTGTTTCCAGTCTTGTTAATTATAGCCATTCTGACGGAAGTGAGGTGAGATCTCATTGTAGTTTTGATTTGCATTTCCCTGATAGTTAATAATGTTGAACATCTTTTCATGTGCCTGTTGGCCATCTGTATATCTTCTACAGAGAAATCTCTGTTCAGATCTTTTGCCCATTTTTTAATTGGGTTGTTAGTTTTTTTGGTATTGAGACGTATGTGTTCTTTGTATATTTTGGATATTAACCCTTATCTGATATATCATTTGCAAATATCTTCTCCCAATTGTTAGGTTGTCTTTTCGTTTTGTTGATGGTTTCCTTTGCTGTGCAGAAGGTTTTTAATTTGATATAGTCCCATTTGTTTATTTTTTCTATTGTTTATTATTTCTATTGTTTCTCTTGCCTGGTCAGACATGGTATTTGAAAAACTGCTGCTAAGACTAACGTGAAAGAGTGTACTGCCTGTTTTTTTGTAGAAGTCTCATGGTTTCAGATTTTATTTCACGTCCTTAATTCATTTTGTGTTGATTATTGTGCATGGTGTAAGATAATGGTCTACTTTCATTCTTTTGCATGTGGCTGTCCAGTTTTCCCAGCAGCATTTATTGAAGAGACTCTCCTTTCTCCATTGTATGCTCTTGGCTCCCTTGTCGAAGATTAGCTGTCCATAAATGTGTGGGTTTATTTCTGGGCTCTAGATTCTGTTCCGTTGATCTGTGTGTCTGTTTTTGCTCCAGTCCCTGTTTTGATTACTACGGCTTTGTATTATATTTTGAAATTGGGGAGTGTGATTTGTTCTTTTTTCTTTCTTTGTTCTTTCTTTTCCAGCTTTGTTCTTTTTTCTCAGGATTCCTTTGGCTATTCAGTGTTTTTTGTTGTTCCATATAAATTTCAGAATTTTTGTTCTATTTCTGTGAAAAGTGTTGTTGCAACCTTGATAGGGATTGCATTGAACCTATAGATTGCTTTAGGAAGTATGGACATTTTAACTTTGTTAATTCTTCCAATCTAAGAGCATGGAATATCTTTCCATTTCTTTCAGTTTTCAATTTCTTTCAACAATGTTTTACAGTTTTTAGTGTACAGATCTTTCACCTCTTTGCTTAAGTTTATTCCTAGGTATTTTATTTTTTTTGTTGCGATTGTAAATGGGATTGTATTCTTAATTTCCCTTTCTGCTACTTCATTGTTAGTGTATAGAAATGCAACTGATTTTATATGTTGATTTCGTATCCTGAAACTTGATAGTATTCATTTATTATTTCTAAAAGTTTTTTAGTGGATTCTTTTCTATATATATATGTCATCTACAAATAGTGACAGTTTCACTTCTTCATTTCCAATGTGGATCCCTTTTATTTCTTTTTCTTGCCTGATTGCTCTGGCTAGGACTTCCAATACTATGTTAAATAAGAGTGGTGACAGTGGGCATCCTTGTCTGGTTCCTGTTCTTAGAGGGATAGCTTTCAGTTTTTCTCCATTGAGAATGATATTTGCTATGGGTTTGTCATATGTGGCCTTTATTATGTTGAGGTATTTTCTTTCTATACCCATTTTATCTAGAGTTTTTATCTTAAACGTATGCTGTATCTTGTCAAATGCTTTCTCTGCATCTATTGAGATGATCACATGATTTTCTTCATTTTGTTAATGTGGTGTATCACGTTGATTGATTTGTGGATGTTGAACCATCCCTGCATCTTTGGAATAAATCCCACTTGATCATGGTGTATGATCTGTTTAATGTATTGTTGTATTCGATTTGCTAGTATTTTGTTGAGGAATTTATTGATTTATTATTTATATATATATTTTAAATTGAAATTCATAATAGTTTACATCATTGTGAAATTTCAGTTGTACAGTATTTCTTGTCTGTCACCACATAAGTGCTCCCCTTCACCCCTTCTGCCCATCCCCCAACCCCTTCCCCTGCTAACCAATGAACTATTTTCTTTGTCTGGCTGTTTGTTTATATTCCACATACAAGTGAAATCATATGGTGTTTGTTTTTCTCAATCTCGCTTAATTCACTTAGCATAATACCCTCCAGGTCCATCCATGTTGTTGCAAATGCGATGATTTCGGCCTTTTTATGGCTGAGTAGTATTCCATTGGATGTATATACCACATCTTCTTTATCCAATCATAGGTCGATGGGCACTTGGATTATTTCCAAGTCTTGGGTATTGTGAATAGTGCTGCAATGAAGATAGGGGTGCATATGTTACTTTGGATGGTTGATTTCAAGTTGTTTGGGTAGATACCCAGTAGTGGGATAGCTGGGTCATATGGTATTTCTATTTTTAGTTTTTTGATGAATCTCCATACTATTTTCCATAGTAGCTGCACCAGTTTGCATTCCCACCAGCAGTGTATGAGTGTTCCCTTTTCTCCACATCCTCTCCAACATTTCTTGTTTTTGATCTTGGTAATTACAGCCATTCTGACTGGTTTAAGGTGATATGTCTTTGTAATTTTGATTTGCATTTCCCTAATAATTAGTGATGTTGAGCATCTTTTCATGTGCCTGTTGGCCATCTGTATAGCTTCCCTTGGAAAATGTCTGTTCATAGCTGCTTCCCACTTTTCATTGGGTTGTTGGGTTTCTTTTTTGTTGAGTTGTGTGAGTTCTTTATATACTTTGGATATCAACCCCTTGTCTGATAAATGATTTGCAAGTATTTTCTCCCTGTTGGTGGGTTGTCTTTCCATTTTGTTTATGGCTTCCTTTGCTTTGTAGAAGCTTTTCAGTCTGATGTAGTCACATTTAACTTTTTCTTTTGTTTCCCTTACCCAAGTAGATTTTGTTGAGGATTTTGGCATGAATGTTCATCAGTGATATTGACCTGTCATTTTCTTTTTTTGTGTTGTCCTTGTCTGGTTCTGATATCAGGATAATGTTGGCTTTGTAGAATGAGTTAGGAAGCTTTTCCTCCTCTTCAATTTTTTGGAAGGGTTTGAGAAGGATAGGTATTAAGTCTTATTTGAATCTTTGGTAGAATTCACCAGGGAAGCCGTCTGGTCCTGGAGTTATATTTTTTGTGAGGTTTTTGATTACTGTTTCGATCTCCTTACTGGTGATGGGTCTATTCAAATTTTCTACATCTTCTTGGTCCAGTTTTGGAAGGTCATATGATTCTAAGAATTTATCCATTTCTTCTAGATTATCCAATTTGTTGGCATATGTCTTTTCATAGTATTCTCTTATATTCTTTTGTATTTCTGAGGTGTCCATTGTAATATTTTCTCTTTCATTTCTGATTTTATTTATTTGAGACTTCTCTCTTTTTTTCTTGGTGAGTCTAGCCAAAAGTTTGCCAATTTTGTCTATCTGTTCAGAGAGCCAGCTCTTGGTTTCATTGATTTTTCCTATTGTTTTTTTAGTCTCTATTTCATTTATTTCTGCTCTGATTTTTTTTATTTCCTTCCTTCTGCTGATTTTGGGCCTTGTTTGTTCTTCTTTTTCCAGTTCCTTTAGCTGCATAGTTAGATTGTTTATTTGAGATTTTTCTTGTTTGTTGAGGTAGGCCTGAATTGCTATAAACTTCCCCTTAGAACCACTTTTGCTGTATCCCATAGATTTTGACATGTCATATTTTCATTTTCATTTGTCTCCAGGTATTTTTTTATTTCTCCTTTGGTTTCTTTATTGACTCAATCATTGTTCAGTAACATTTTTTTTAATCTCCTCATATTTGTGGCTTTTCCGATTTTCTTCCTATAGCTGATTTCTACTTTGATATATTTGTGGTCAGTAAAGATGCTTGGTATTATTTCGATCTTCTTAGATTTATTGAGACTTGTTTTGTGGCCTAATATCTGATCAATCCTGGAGAATGTTCCATGATCATTTGAAAAGAATGTGTATTCTGTAGTTTTTGGATGGAATGTTCTATATATATCCACTAAGTCCATTTGGTCTAATGTGTTGTTTAACGGCAATGTTTCCTTATTGATCTTCTGTTTGGATGCTCTATCCATTGGTGTAAGTGGAGTGCTAAAGTCCCCTACTATTATTGTGTTACTGTCACTTTCTCCTTTTATGTCTGTTAACAATTGGTTTATGTATTTAGTTGCTCCTATGGTGGGTGCATAGATATTTACAAGTGTTATATCCTCTTGTTGGATTGTTCCCTTTATCATTATGTAGTGCCCTTCTTTGTCTCTTGTTACAGTTTTTTTTAAAGTCTATTTTGTCTGATATAAAAATTGCTACCCCAGCTTCCTTTTCTTTTCCATTTGCATGGAGTATCCTTTTCCATCCCTTCACTTTCAGTTTGTGAGTGTCTTTAGTTCTGAAGTGTGTCTCTTGTATGCAGCTTATATACAGGTCTTCTTTTTTTATACAATTGGCCACCCTCTGTCTTTTGATTGGAACATTTAGTCCATTGACATTTAAAGTAGCTATTGATATATATGTATTCATTGCCATTTTGTTACTTTTTTTCTGGGTGTTTTAGTAGTTCTCTGTTCCTCTCTTTTTCTCTTGCTCTCTTTCCTTGTGGTTTGATGGCTTTATGTAGTAAAATGTTTGATTTCCTTTGTCTTACTTATTTGTGTATTTATTATAGGTTTCTTTTTTGTGATTACCATGAGGTTCATATATAATTTTCTATGTATATAGCAATCTATATTGAGTTGATAGTCTCTTTAGTTTGACCTCTTTCTAAAAGCTCTACTCTTTTACTCCCCTCCTCCATTTTATGTTTTTGAAATCATATCTAACCTCTTATTTTGTAACTCTTATCATTGAAATAAGTAACTTTAGTACTTTTGTCTTTTAACCTTCATATTATCTTCATAGGTGGTTGATCTGCTACCTTTACTGTATTTTTGCTTTTACCAGTAATTTTTATTGCCTCATTTTCTTTTTATAATTTTCTTATTCCTATTTGTGGTCTTCTCTTTCCCACTTAAATAAGTTCCCTTAGCTTTTCTTGTAGAACTGGTTTCTTGGTGATAAACTCCTTTAGTTTTTGCTTGTCTGGGGAACTCTTTCTCTCTCCTTCCATTCTGAATGATAACCTTGCTGGGTAGAGGATTCTTGATTGTAGGTTTTTTCCTTTCAGCACTTTAAATATATCATGCCACTCTCTTCTAGCCTGTAGGGTTTCAGCTTAGAAGTCAGCTGATAGCCTTATGGCTTTTCCTTTTTATGTCACTTGTTGCCTTTCTCTTGCAGCTTTTATGATTCTCTCTTTATCTTTAATTTTGGACATTTTAATTATAATGTGTCTTGGTGTGGGCCTCTTTGGGTTTATCTTGTTTGGTACTCTCTGTGCTTCCTGTACTTGGATGTCTGTTTCCTTCCTTAAATTAGGAAAGTTTTCAGCTATTATTTCTTCAAATAGATTCTCTGCCCTTTTGTCTCTCTCTTCTCCTTCTGTGACACCTATAATACGAATGTTAGTGAACTTGATATCATCCCAGAGTTCCCTGAGACTGTTCTCATTCTTTTTAATTCTTTTTTCTTTTATCTGTCCAGCTTGGGTGATTTCTTCTAGTCTGTCATCTAGCTCGCTGATCCATTCTTCTGTATCATCTACTCTTCTACTGTGTCATCTACTCTATCCTCTAGTGAACTTTTCATTTCCAGTATTGTATTCTTCATTTCTGATTGGTTCTTTTTTATATTTTCCAGTTCTTTGTTGATGAGCTCACTATGTTCATGCAGTCTTCTCCCAGTCTCAGTGAGCATCTTTATGAGTTTTTGTTTGAACTCTTTGTCAGGTTGATTGCTTATTTCTGTTTCATGTAGTTCTTTTTCTGGAGTTTTGTCCTATGTTCTTGCTTGGAACATATTCCTTTGCTTCCTCATTTTGCTTCTTTCTCTGTGCTTATATCTATGTATTAAGTGAGTCAGCTATGTCTCCTGATCTTGGAGAAGTGGCCTTATGTAAGAGGTGCCTTTTTAGGCCCAGCAGTGTGCTTCCCTCTCTTCACCAGTCCAAATGTTCCAGGAGTGACCCCTGTGTGGGCTATGTGTGTCTTTCTGTTGTGGCAGGGTTGCTCTTGCTAATGGTACCCAGGGAATCTAGACTTTCCTCCTCCAGCTGGCTGTTTGTCACTTGGGTTCAAGAAGACCCAGCACAGTTGGCTGCAAGGTCTAATAGCACACTCCTGTTGCAGTTTTCCTGTTAAGTGAGTAGGCACCCAACGTGGCTGATTGCTAGGCTCAGGGTCTTACAATTGCTGTATGCCTCAGGCCTGCAAGGCTGTTTTCAGCTCTCCCAGGATTGCAGCTGAGTAGGGCTGTCCCCAGACATGGGATCACCCAATTGTTTCTGGCTTTGGCAGGCAGTGCCAACCCCCTTTGTGGCTGTTGGTGAAGCACAGGACTTCTTCCGCTGATAAGCCTCACCCTCCACAGGTCCACACACACGGTCAACACAGTCCTGGCCCACGCCCTCGTCCCAAGCCCCTGGAGCCTACCCAGTCACCCCACTGCAGAGGCCCCCACACTCTCCACCAATGTCCCCCATATTCCACCCGCTCCTCACACAGGCCCTGCCCCACAGAGGTGGAAACACTCACCTGTCTGCATAGGATTGAGGCACCCAGTCTCTCCAGGTTGACGAGTAGCCTGAGGGCTTGCTGTTGGGTTGGGCCAGTCCCTAGGGTGGGCTGCCTGCCCTGGCTGAGCTGGATCAAATTGGTGCTCTAGTGGGTTTGGCAGACCCCTGGGCTAACAGGCCAGGGGAAGACCTTCAATGGTGTCTGCCAGCATCTGTGTCAGCATGCCTGTACTATGTCACAACAATGGTTGCTGCCAATGTCTTTGTCCCTGGAGAGGTCTCACCTCCTACTGAGATGCACCCAGAACCTAAAAGAGTCTCTTTTCACCAAAGGAACGTGAACCTTTCTTTCTGGTGATTTTAGGTTGCTCTCTGAGAGGGGTGAATTTGTGTGTGGGCCCTTTAAGAGCTAGATTTTTCCACTTATATCCAAAAGCTTTTCTGGGGGTATTCCCCATTACACTTAATAGCCAGCAAAGCCAGATATTATGAGTCTCATCTAAGTTGTGCCGAGTCTGAAGTATGCTTTAGTGATTATGTGCCTCCCACTGAGGTCCCCGCTCCTCCAGGGAGGGCTGCATACCTTAAGGTGGCTCCCACCCTGCCAGCTGTGAAGCTCCATTGCTCACGAAGGTGGCTTTTTTCTCTCCAGAAGGAATTTCTGCCTCTTCTGCCTCAGTCACGACTGTCCATTGTTGTGGAGGTTCTTTTTATCCACTTTTCAGTTCTCTCTTGGGGATAGTTTTTCCAAGAATAGTTGTTACCTGGTTGTATTCATTGCAGGAGGTGTGTTCAGAGTCTGCCTATGCTGCCATCTTGACGAGATCTTGCATTGTTCCTTTTTATCCTCACAGCAACCCCTACAAAGCAAATATTATTATCATCTCAGTTTTACCCATGAGGAAAGAGCCTCAGAGAGGTTAAGTTTTAATACATCATCCAAAAAATGATGGAAAGCTGGTACTCAAACATTGGTCAGGCTGACTTCAAAGGCAGAATTTTAATGAAATGTCAATATTGATGCGTTTTAACTACCTTTTGTATTAAGCCTTAATTATTTGCAGTTACCTCTGTAGGCCCTTATTTGCTTCCTTATACTAATTCTGAGTATCTTCAATCTTGAGTCAGCATCCTCTCAGGCATGACTATGACTCTTGATATACTTGACCAGCTTTATATCTATTGCACACTGAGCTCCCCTTTCAACCTCTGATCTCATCTTTGAAGAAGCTCTACCTACCTATACATTAATCTGTAGGATGGCATTAAATCACCTTCTCAGTTAAGTTTTCCTCACACTAGGCAGGAACCAACCTTTTATGATTAAAACCAAAGGATGTCAAGAAGTCGGGATTTTTTTTTGGTTAAAATCTTTCTGTATGTTTTAATATTTTTTAAGCTTTGTATTTTGGAATAATTATACTTTGATAAGCAGTTGCAAAAAATGTACAGGGAGGTCCTGTGTACCCTTTACTCAGTTTCCCCCAGTGGTATCATCCTGTATAAATATAGTACAATATCAAACTTGGAAATTGATAATGGTATAATCCATAGAGATTATTCAGATTTCACCAGTTTTCCATACATTCATTTGTGTATGTGTGTGTACATGTGTGTGTATAGGCCTCTGCAACTTTATCACATGTGTAGATGTGCATGACCCCCACCACAGGCAAGATACAGAACTATTCCCAGAGCCCCCTCATGGTACCCCTTTATAGCCACATCCACCCCCTCCACCACTATCCCTACCCCTAGCAATCACTCATATGTTCTCCACTTCTAATTTTATTTTGACAATATTATTCAAATGGAATCATACAGTATATAACCTTTTGGACTGACTTTTTCCTCTCAGCATAATTTCCTGGAGATTCCTCCAGGTTGCTGCATGTATCAATAGTTCATCTGTTTTTATTTCTGTGTCATCTCATGGCATGGATGTACCACAGTTTGTTTAACCGTTCACCTGTTGAAGGACATCTGGATTGTTTCCAGTTTTTACCTACTAAAAGGAAAGCTGCTATGAATATTAGTGCACAGGTTATTGTGTGAATGTAAGTTTTCATTTCTCTGGGAAAAATGACTGAGTCTAATTGAGTTTCGTTTTTTACACATAAATATTGAAACTTAGTAAATATTTTTCTGAAATGCTTCAAATAAACATGTAAATTTTCTCCTTTAATCTATGAATATGGAGATTTACATCGATATATTTTCTGCTTTTAAAGTATACTAGAAAGGTAGCTTACATCCATAGTGTGCCATTGAATAAGGAATTTGTGCTTTTTTTTTACCAAACAATATGGAGCAATAAAAGATTTATGAGGAAAGCAATATTTCATATAGATTAATATGACCAAAGAGTGTAGGATGGATTGAGGTGGGGAGAGACAGAAGATAGATGATGGGGCCAGGTGAAAAAAAGGGATAATCATTTTATAGTGAAAGAATTGGGGGCATGAGAACTAGTAGATTCCTATCCTAATCTCATTTCTGTCACTAAACTAGTTATATGTGCAACCTCCAGCAAATCATTTAACTTTTCTTGACTTCAATGACCTCATCTGTACAATGAGCGATTTGGCCTGGATCTGTCAAATCCATTATTGCTGTCAAGTATGCAATTCTGTTGTTCTAAACAATGAGGGACTGGTCAGATTTTTTTTCTTCAGTGGGAAAAGAACACAGAAGATGGATCTGATAGAAACCTTGAAGGCAAGAATCTATTTGGCTCAGCCACTGATTGAATGCAGAGCATAAGACGAGTTGTCAAAAGACTTCCAGACTTCAAAGCTCAGTGACAGAGAAAAGGCAATGCTATTAGTTCGAGGGAAATGGGAACTCAGCAAGATAAGCTCAGTTTGGTGGAAGGGCTTGGTAAGTTTAATTTTGGATGAGTTTTCTCTGTGGACATGGTAGCTGCATTGTACAACTCTAAGAGGCAATATTTATGCGGTAGTCTATGTAAATGACTCCCCTCACTTCGGAAGTTGTATAGTACTCGGTCTGCACAGCCATATACAACAGTCTTGACTCTGGACATCCAGGTGGAAATTTCCAAAAGACAACTGGATATGAGTCTAGTATTTGGGAAGGAGGATGCCTGGGAAATGTTGACTTGGAGTTAAGTGGTTAGAGGTGGATAATCAGTACAACCTGCACACTGAGAAAGAAAGGCCTGCTGTCAATAAAACCAAACACTCAGCTGTAATCAAATGTGTGTTTCAGTTGGATTCTTTCAATATACCTATACTCGAATACTATAAATATTTGTTTTGTAGCAGTTAGGCTATTCTCTATCTCATTCTGTACATAGTATTTATAAAAAATCATTTGTACTGAGTCTTTTGTAGCCTAACTACAGATTCCTCTCTTCTCTAAAAATCATATGATTCTAAAATTAGCAAGAAGTAACATGACTACAGGTCAAGCATTTGGTTAAAAAATGAAAAAAGAAATTTATTGCCCAACAGATGCATCCAAAAGTTTTTCTCTTACAAAAAGAGATTAGATTATAAAAATGGGCAAAGAATCAGAGGTTCTTATCTTCTTCAGATAAAACGAGGAACTCCTCCTAAATTGTATTTTTTCTTATGTATTCACTGTGCACATTGCTGTCATGAATCTTTCAGGTTGATGGTTAGTCTGTTCTAAAAAAGTTTTATCTCTAGGGAGGATGCCAGACTGAGACTGAATTATGAGACATAAAATTGAAACTTACTATTGAGAGGACCACCTGTGTTACTTTTGAGTTAATCCAGCTGATCTTTGTGGACTCTTGCTAAGGGATATAGTGTGACTAAGTAACTCAAAAATCTGAACAAAACATATTTTTGAAGCTATACTTTCTAATGGGTGTTGACCTTCAAAGTCAAAGTGTGATTTCTCTTGGGAGATTTGTTTACCGGTCTACTCATTAATTCATGAAATCTTTAGGGACTGAGTCAGTGTATGAATCAGGCAAGAAAATAACTTGTTATGTTAAAAAATGCAACTTATTTCTATTCAAATTTTATTACCCAGCTTAATCACATTTAAATCAATAAATGACTTTTGCCAGTTTCCAAAACGCAATCCTCTCTAAAAGAACTAAAATTTATCACCATTGATATCTATCAAAACAATGATCTATCGACTGTGAAGACATTCTTGAAGACAAGTCCCATAAAATTTTGAAATAAGAGTACAATCGAGTTGGCCAAAATGACTCCTTTGAAAGGTTGTTATGTTTATAAATAAATTCAGTCACATTATTTGATGGTAATAGTTATGTGGTTTTGTGGAAAGAACATGGCTATTGTATCAGACATACCTGACTTCGGTTATTGATTTCACCTCTTAAACAGATGTATAAGTATAGGCTACTTCTTTTTTCAGGTTTTCTTTCCAACTTTCTTATTGTGATAAAATACACATAACATAAAATTTACTATCTTAACCATTTTAAGTGTATAGTGCAGTCGTACTAAGTACATTCGTATTGTTATGCAACCATCACCACCATCCGTCTCTAGAACTCTTTTCATCTTGCAAAACTGAAACTCTGTACCTATTAAACATTAATTCTCATGACTCCTTCTCTCCAGCCTCTGGTAACCACCATTCGACTTTCTGTTACTATGAGTGTGGCTTTTTTTCCCTTTAGATTCCATATATAAGTGAGATCATGCAATATTTTTCTTTCTGTGTGTAGCTTATTTCACTTAGCATAATTTCCTCCAGGTTCAGGCATTGCAAATGACTGGATTTCCTTCTTTCTAAAGGCTGAATAATATTCTATTGTACACATATGCCACATTTTCTTTATCCATTCATCCATTGATGGACAGTTAAGTTGCTTCCATGTCTTGGCTATTGTGAGTAATGCTGCAGTGAATATAGAGGTGCAGATTATCTCTTCGAGATTTTGATTTTATTTCCTTTAGATATATACCCAGAAGTGGGATTGCTGGATCATGTGGAAATTCTATTTTTAATTTTTGAGGAATCTCCATACTGTTTTCCATAATGGCTGCACCAATTTACATTCCGACCAACAGCATACAAGGGTTCACATGGGCTACTTGTTTATCATCTCTAAGACTATTTCATCATCTGATAAAATGGAGGTAATAGTTACATCATAAATGTTTTGTGAGAATCAAATAAGTGAAAAATATTTAGCAAAGTGCTAAATATGCACCATTTAAAGACCAGATTATTCTGAGGCAGTCCTGTCGGAGAGTCAGTCTGTTCCTGGAGACTTCCCACTAGTGCTAAGGACAGCTTCTTTTAAGGAAGACAGAAGTCCTGGCAAGGAGAGAATTGTCACACAGTAACTCAGGCCTCATGAATGGTTCTTGGGAACGATGGAGGCTGTCTCACACACACGACTAGGTAAAAATCAATCCCTAGAAGTTCAGCAAGTGAAGAAACTTAATCTTATTTTGTTTTTAATTCCAAAATGTTGTTTTAAAGAAATGTTTATATTGCTAATGAAGACAGGTGCTGTCTAAATCTTGTTCACTGAATTATAATGTAATGAGGTCATTGCTTAGAATTCTGATTCAATTCCTTCTGCCTGCTTTATAATGATAAATAGCCCATGAAGTGCTCCTTCAGGCGATGGCCTACCTCATTTATATTGTCTTATACAATCAAAGAGTAAATACTTCATTTTGTATGTAAATTTGATACTAATTATGTTGTCAGCCCAAGCCTTCCTGTCCACGCCTTTTCAGGCCAAGTCTTCTTTCTCCTGCTTGGCTGTTCAGGACTCAAGTGCTGAGTAGACCTGCTAGACCTCACTTCAGAAGGGTTATTAATCTGCTCAGGATCACCTCTGAGCTTTCTCCTCTCTCATATTCAGACTGGACTGCATCATTCTGCACTGTTTTGTCAGAGAAAGAGAGAACAGGTTATATGAAGATGAGAAAGTGGGAGTCAACATAGGAAGGAACTTGAATCACTGTCATTGCCAGAAGTTTAAATGAATGATTTATAACCTATTGGGGGTAAAGGACCCTCTCTAAGATTCTGTGGAAGTTATAGATTATAGCTCCTCTCCCCAGAAATATGCTAGTGTATAAATAAATATACAGGACATTTCACATCCCATTTCACAGAGTTTATGCATCTCATAAAGTGCGCTCAGAAGCCCCGGGTCAGTAGTCTGCAATAAAGACCTCCTCATCATGAAATTAGGTCACACCATCTGCATTTCATGTGACACTGATCTGAGAATCATTTTGCTAAAATATCCAACTTATCTTACAGTTGGTTGATTTCCTATTGTTCTGCTTGGGACTTTCCTCTGTCCCCGCTTTCTCTGGGTGGCTCGCCCATTCCTCAAGATTCAACTGCCCTCTCCATAAGTGGTTAACCTTTTCTCTCCCCATTTGGGAAACTCATGAAAGTTATAAAACCTCTATCCAGAAACACACCCATATATCCTTTGAATTTCACACTCAACATTCAAGGCACTCATATGCTATTTACAGTCCATCCATGGACCCAAGATTGGGGACCCCTGGCTTAGTGGGAACCAGATCTCCATGTATGAAGTTGATTTGGGCATTTGGCATTTCTACTTGTTTTTTAAATCTATAATAGTGGTTAATAGAGACAAAGTTTTAGTTTTTGAAGAACTATATAATCCAGCCTCAGATCTTCCTGCTTTTAGATTCATTATGAAAATCTTGATCAAATCTTCAATGTTGGACATAGTGGTAGCTCATATAGAACTCTGCAGAGCTCAGCCTGGTTCCCCAGGCTCTGCTACAGCCCTTCACGCCGCTGTAAATGAACAACCAGGGACAGGCCTCGATCCACTGTGTTCAACTGGGAACTAAGTAAATTTTTTTTATTACTATACTAAAGCGTGAAGGAAACTCAGTCTTTTCTTATTAAAAATAAGTCCTGGAAGTTTAATGCACAGTATAGTGAATATAAACAACAATATTGTATTATAATCATCAAACTTGCTAAAAGACTAGGTCTTAATTATTCCTACCAAAAAAAGGAAATGATAATTATGTGATGTGATAGAGGTGTTAACTATCACTACAATGGTGATCATATTACAATATATAAATTTATCAAATCAACTTGTTGTACACCTTAAATTTACACAATGTTATATATCAAATATATTTCAATGAAAAACATAGTATCTTCTGGATTAACTTAGTCCTTTTGGATAATTCTCAGTGTTTCAGAGTTTCAACTCCCCACCTCTACATCATTCCTCCCCAAGATGGCAACAGAGAAGGAGCAGCCAGTTGACATGGGCATCCTTGTGTGATTCTTCATCGACCTCTACAGTAATGTCCTCAGCATTCTCCCCCTCAACATTGGGTACTGGCATCTAATGATGAAATTCAGGGCTTGCGAATATAGAGTCTATGCTCTTAGCTCATCTAGGCCCAGGGTTCTTTACCACCCTGCTGACTCGGCCCCATTCCTCCCACTGTTTGCCTTTCAGATCTTCTGAATCTCAGCCACATTCTCCATCCAGCCCCTGGATGAGGTTGCCCTCCTGAAACCTCTGCCATAGGGTCACTTTGCTTCTCATGGCAGTGGCTCCATGGCAGGCCTGCTGACTCTCAACATTCAGCTATTTTCCATGTCCTCCACTAGGAACACGTGGAAACTTTTGGATCAGTCTATGCCAGGTAGGCGCTGAGTGAGACATAATTCTCTTTCTCTGCCTAGCTGTGCCTTGTATCCATTTCTGTTCTGTTATGATCACCCCTTGTTAGTGAGAGGTCACTCAGAAAGGTAGTGTCTCAGGGTTCGTTCCAAAGATTGAATTCGGCATAATTCCACCTTGTTTTCAATTTTACCCCTAAACTTGATTGGAAAATGTTTGTCAAACCTTCACTCACCCCTTCAGGTTCCACCTTTATGATGGTTGAGGGGGTGGGGGGGAGGAACACTGATGTCTGGCCTGTTACCCTTCCTTCTTTCTCTCTCTCTCTCACCTCTCAGAATGTTCCAGTTTTGTTCCTGGATCATATTCACTTGCATCATATCCTGAGTTATCCCAATCTAGTAAAGTTCTAGAATACCACTCAGCCAGGCTTTTTTTTTTTAACAGCTTCATTCAGGTATAATTTATATACCATAGAATTCATCTATTTTAAATGTATAGTTTGATGAGTTTTTAGTATATTTATAGAATTGTGTAACTATCACCATATTTCCAGTTTTAGAACATTTTCACTGTCCCAATAAAATCATTCATGCCCATTTATAGTTAATCTGCTTTCCCACCCCCAGCCCCAGGCAGCCACTAGTCTGCTATCTGTCTCTATGGATTCGCCTATTCTAGACATTTCATATAAATGGAACCATGCAATATGTGGCATTTTGTGCCTGGCTGCTTTTATTAGCATACTTTGGAGGTTCATCCATGTTGTAGCAGGTATCAGTACTTCATTCCTTTTCACAGCTGAATAATATTCCATTATATGAATATACCACATTTTGTTTATCCAGTCATCTGTTGATGGAAATTTGTATTGTTTCCAAGCCTGCTCCCACCTCAGGGTGTATTCACCTGCTATTCTCTCCACTGGGAACTATCTTCTCTCTGAGAGATAGTGTGTGACTTGTGCCCTCAGTTCTTTCAGGTAAAATGTCACTTTTTCACTGATGTTTTCCCTAATCACCCTATTTAAATTAGCCCCCAGTACTCCTTACTCCACTTTCTTGCTTCCATTATTTTCTCCATATCACTTTTTACCATGTAACATACTGTCAAATGTCAGCTCCAAGAGGGCAGGGTTTTTACCTTAATTGTTCAGCTCTATATCCTCAGTGCTCAAAACAGTGCCTGGTATATTGTAGATGCTCCAAAAGTATTTCTTGAAAGAATATTTGATTTTATTCAGCGTCAGCGCAGTCACATGCCCAGGATCAATGGAAGGAGAAGTTCGAATAAAGGGAGTGAGGAAGAGAAATGAATGTGAAGGGAGGAGTGAGGCAAAGCCTCCCACAGAGCACCTTCATCTCTATGTGTTCCTGGAGCCTGCTGATCGGGGCTGCAGCTCAGTGGAAATACAAAAAGGAACAATTGATTTCCAGTTACACGAGGTGAAATCAGGGTGTCTGGTCCACATTTAAGGTCACTTTTACTTTGGTTACTCTCAAAGTAAATCAGCACTCAAAGGATACAAATGAGATAAAGACACCAGAGTTGACTTGGCTACCCCTGGCCTCCCTTGCATCTCTCAGAAGTGAGCCCTAAGTTCTGTAGACCAGGCACCCCACACAGAGGGAAAGACCCACCAGATTTGAGGAGGTGTGAGCTTTGGGCTTGCTATATTTTACACCCTCCCTGCCCCTGTATTTGGCACACAGAGACAACAGTTGCTACAGAAGGCAAGAATCGTTCTATTCAGAAAGTCATATTACCCAGGCCCAATTTCTCTACTGGAGCCTTGAAGTTCTTGCTGTGCCACCACTGGGGCAATCTCTGCTTTTCTGTGCCTATACTACAGGATCTAGGAGTTTTCCATTTTGGTCCTCACTGTGGCCTCTTTTAGTCATGTCCAGCCATGGCCAATCACACCAGTCACAGCTGATGGGTGATATCATATTGGCAAGAGCAACAGAAGAAAGGCAGCATTCAAAATACATAAAGAGAAGGCTTAAGAGCCAGGAGCCAACATTGGCGAAACAAGGCATAAAGCTATAAACCTGGTGGCTCAAGTGAGAAGTGTCTCTGTGCAAGATGAAAAGGTAGAAGGAGAGCCAGAGTCCTTGACTATTGCTTGTGGAGGAAGATGATGCTAAAAGACATTGGTTCATGGAAATAAAGACATGAGAAAATAAAAGAACCATCTGGAGTTTGGGGAGTTTTTCACTAAGAAATCGTAAGAACGGTCAAGAAAGTTTTGGTACCAGTTCCCCGTTCACTACATGGCTTCCTTCACAATTAGGCCCGCCAGTGGGGACCTTTGGCATGACCCTCAGGAATTACAGTCAGAAGGTAGGTTGTCACCAGAGAAAGGTTGGACATGATCAATGCAGAATTATTTGATACTTCTGAGTTTTAGTGCTTCAAGTTTAAGAAAAAAAAGGCAATAAGTGGAGGCCAGCTTCCAACTTCCTCAGTCTGTGTAGCAACAAAGGCTCAGAAAATGTCACACAGGAACTTTGCAGCCAATATTATGAGAGAAAAAAATAAAGAGCAAGTTAATAACCTTAAAGAGTTTATGGGGTTATATTAAAACAGAGTGAAGTTATGAGGATCAAGGACAAAACAAAATCACAACTTGAGGGATGAAAAGAGTTGAGCAACTGAATGAATAACTCACATCCTAGAAAAATGGTAAATGAAATAGTCAAAGGATAACAATGAGTACTGCAGAGTATTGGCTTAATAAGAAATTTATAAATACTCCCTGTGGGCTTATTATTGAGTTTGCTCATGGGAAATTTATAAATGTAAATATGTATAATAAAGGAAAAGATTGCCTGTTCTTCAGTCATAGTTCCAAGCAGTGAACAAGGCACCATAGAAATGATTTTAAGCCACTGGTCCCAATGAAAGCAGTGTGAAAGTTGGGAGGTGAAGCTGGTTATATTAACATTTTCCCGAGTTTCCTCTATATTTTCCTGAGTTAGTGGTGCCAAAAGGGACATGAGGGGGCAGTGGGAGCAGGAGGGCTCCTCTAGACACCTAAGTAGGGAAGATCCTGTCCTTCAGATTAATTTCATATGCAGAACCAGCTCCAAATCAAACAGACAGAATGTACTGAAGCGCAGAGAAAATTCTTAATCAGCAATCAAAAAATAATGAGAGTAATTTTTAAAAACAACTCTGTTTTCAGCAACCACAATATGGTGTGTGGAAAGGTCATTGGCCTAGGAATCCAAGCCAATTCTATTTCTAAGTCTGCCACTGTCATGCATAGCAGACAACCAACATATGATGCTCCCTCCTAAGCCAAAATGACCATGACAGGATCAAAATAAGGAAAAACCTACATTCCCACAGGATCCAGGGAAGGGAGCCATCCAAATGACAAAGACTTTGCATGATTCCTGCACCCGTATCCTACTTGTTGCCTAGTGATATTATGGATGAAGTGTTCCTATTCCCACGTTATTAGGAATCTTACATTATTATCTCCTTTCCTCCTTTATCTTCAATTTCCTGTGATCTTCTGGCTCATTCTCATTGCCATTTAAAGAGGCTTCAGTTTCTCCCATCTTAATAAATACTGTCAGGACCCTCCATGCCTCTTCTATATCACTGGAATGTTCATGATGGGAGAAAGAAGGTACCGATGTAAGATAAATCTAAGAAATGAGGTTAAGTAAAAACCTTGTTGTCTTAAGTTTGAATGTTAGAGTAAAAAGTTCTTATCCAAACTGAAGAACTGAAGAAAGGAAAGACTTCCTATTTCTTCATTGTAGTTCCAAGCTCCAAGCAGTGAACAAAGAACCATCAAGGGGCCGGTCCCGTGGCGTAGTGGTTAAGTTTGGTGCGGTCTGCTTCAGTGGTCCAGGTTCACAGGTTCAGATCTCCAGCATGGACCTACACCACTCATCAGCCGTGCTGTGGTAGCGACCCATATATAAAGTGGAGGAAGATTGGCACAGATGTTAGCTCAGGGCTAATCATCCTCACCAAAAAAAAAAAATCTTATTAACCTCAAAGAACTATGTATATGATTTAAAACCAATGAAAGCAGTGTCAAAGTTTGAAGGTGAAGCTAGCTAGATTAGCACTATCCTTGGTCTCTTCTGCATTTTCCCATATTTCTTTTGTGGCTCAAGGTATCTTTCCTTTGCCCTGTCATTAACAATTGTGTGGTTCATGAGAATATAAAATAATGAGACCCATTTTCCTACGTGATAAATATTTTCACTTAGGAGTTTATACATTTTGCTCTGATGTAATATTTGTACAATAAAAAATCTGGAGTGGTTCCCAAAGTGTCAGTCTGTTAGTCTGTGCCAAATAAGATAGCCGAATAAACATAATCAAAGTAATCCAAAAGAGCCAATTTGATGGTAACATGTAGGCATGTCCTGGTTGCCGAGAATAACAGGTGACTCTAAATCCATACTCCTACTTGGAAATCAAAAGTATGGGCTATGCTAGATATTTGATTTTTAGAATTATATCCAAGTTAGGTCTTTATTTTAATAATGAACACTCTAAATTCTTATGTCATGCTATCTCCATTCTCAAGTGTCACTGAATTGCAGGCAATGCATATTTTTCATAATTAACCACATTTGAAAGTCTTGGCACAGAGCAGATGAGCTATTTTCCTCTTGATGAAAGGTCAAGTACAAAACTTTAGGTCAGAAATACATATTTCCAGATTTCACCCCAGAAAATACATGAACTCAAAATGAGGAGCTATCAACACAGTTTTTTCCCAATTGCCTTTGCAAAGGATGTATGATATATTGAAGAAAAGTTGCAATGCAGCATCATCTACATTATAATGTATAGGTTCATCCGCAAGAGGTAGTTCATACATTGTCAAATGAGGGTAACTATCTATCATAGCATAGAATTCAGTACACGTGAAAGAGAATTATAAAACAAATACTAAAACTATGTGACTGAGTCACTTTGCATAGTCCATAAAATTCTGGAACAGTTTGGATTAGTCAAAAATGAGGCAAAACCATGAAAAATGAACTCAGAAACTTGAAAGTTGGGATTGTAAATGCCAAGACTAAATACTTTTTATTGTGCCTTGATGCAGTTACTAAGAGTTTTACCTGTGTATATTTTTTACTTCAGTGTGGAACAGCCATTGTGGCAGAAAGAAATTCAGTTTTCAACACTTGTGCTTGCTAAAGGACAGAACAAGACAAAGAGATTGCACCCAGCTTGGTTTGGGGTTATAATCAAAGCTATTTAAAGATATCCTTTAGATGTTTATTATTTTCCATCTTCTTTTCCCACACGCCTCTCTGTTCGTATGATACTAACTGCCTCAGTCAGGCTTGGTGAGACTAGCCAGGTCAGCAAGGCCTAGAACTGGACCAACCACAAAAGGATGATTCAGGCAGGTAGAGAGTCGACATCAGGAAGATCACAGGAACCCAGCCATGGGCACTAAGGTTAATATACAACACTCCTATCTCCAGGAGCACTTTGTGTTGGGAGTCATGGCAAGCCTGTAGGAACTGGGTGCCAAGCAAAAGCTCAGACATACAAGAAAGTCTATTCATAGGAACTGGAGTGCAACTCAAGTGGCTTTATCAATAACAACCATATCAGAGCCCTATTACCAGAACAAAATGTAAAAATAGAACAAGACCATCAAACAAACAGACTTTACGAATGGATACTAGGTAGAGTTTTGTGTTCTCCCTGTCTGTGGCCTGATTTTTACCAGGGCTTGGAGCAAGGTTAATCCTATCAGTAGAATTATGTGGCTCTGGTTGTGGTGTTGGAAGCTTACTAGGCAGAATTAGTAAATCATTGCTCACTAAATAAGTCATTTGTTTTAGTACAGAAGTTGCAGACGATGGCCTGTTGCCTGTTTTTGTATGGCCCATGAGCTAAGAATGATTTTTACATTTTCAAGTTGTTGAAAAAAATCAGAGGAAGAATAACGTTTTAAAGACACATGAAAATTTATGAACTTCAAATTCCAAGGTCTATAAATAAAGATTTATTGGAACAGAGCCACACCCATTTGTTTACATATTGTCTGTGACTGCTTTCATGCTATAGTGACAGAGTTGAGTCCTCATGACAGATACCATATGGCCTGCAAAGCCTCAAATATTTACTACCGGGACCTTTACAGAAAAAGTTTGCCAACACTGGTTTAGTGTTTAAAGTCCACTGATATGCAGAAATCTCATACCACAATAATTAGGAGCTGATCATGTTTAATTCTTTAAGAAGTTTCACTCGATTCTGGTAGAAGTAAAAGTCATAGCAGAGACAAGTTAGCAATCAATGAATAGGATGTTTTTCTGATTATAGAAGCCTTGGCAAATAGAGGAGTTGAATGAAACAAAGTATATGAAGTGGCCTTCTGTTAATCCTTGCCTTTCCTAGTCTTGCTCTGACAGAGGCTAGGAATGTTCTACCTCCTACATCTAATGAGCCAAATCCTGACCAAGACAAACAGGATGTTAGGCATTCCATCCTGCCAGTAGGAGTGATAGACTAGACATTGCTGCCCAAGGTCCTCTATGTCTGGTGTGCACTCATTAAACTGCCTCCTCTTCCCTGATGCAACAGAGTTAGGCTAAGCACTGTGATGGGCTTTTTGCCTTGGTTTTCTGAGTAAGGCTATAATTCTCGCCTTCAAGCTAGATCTTCCCCTGAGTTCCAGCTTGATTGGCTCCGGTCCTGATTATCTAAGAAATCCCTTCTGCTCCCATTGCAGCTGGATCCTGCTCTGCATGGCTTCCTCTTTTAGCTGGCTCCTTCTCTATTCCCAATAGACCAACCGATCCCAGGTCTTGCCATCAAATGGTTAGTCCTGCTGCTTTCCCTTACCCCAACTCCAGGACCTGATCATCTCTTGAATAAAGCCCAAGTTTGTCTCATTCTTTGGACTCTGGTTTGATGTGCTAAACACAGTCTCAAAGGTATAGTCTACTACCGAGTTAGTCTATGAAATTTCACTTTGGCCCTTTCCAAGATTCTGTCGAACCTTTTTCTCTTCTTCCTTCTGCTGAGGTCCCAGCATGCGTCATGGTCTAGTCTATATTAATTATAGTAGCCAATGGATCATAGACAGTTAGAGCTGGAAGGAATCTTACAAGTTACTTATAGATGAGAAGACCAATTAGGAGGTCCACAAAGGGGAATATGCATATTAATCCAGTCTAAGAACTAAGGAATAAGTAGCCCCATATCCTCCAAGACATGCCTTGGAAATAAAAACTAAATTAAAAATGTAGTAGAGGCTGGCCCCGTGGCCCAGTGGTTAGGTTCCCACGCTCCGCTTTGGCGGCCCGGGGTATCACTGGTTCGGATCCTGGGCTCAGGCATAGCACCACTCATCAAGCCATGCTGAGGCAGCATCCCACATGCCACAACCAGAAGAACCCACAACTAAAAAAAACATATGCCACTACGTACCGGGGGCTTTGGGGAGATAAAGGAAAAATAAAAAATCTTTTTAAAAAAAATGTAGTAAACTGTCTTCAATAAGTCAGTTCTAAATGTATTTATTTTTGGTCCATCATGAAAAAGCCAAATAAACAAAAGTGAAGAGAAATCACAATGACTGTAATAAGGCTATCCAAAAGAAAGGAGGAGAAAGAGAAGGAGGAAACCCATAATTTGAGGCCATATGCAAATAGGATTAGTGTTGCTAAGATGTCCCATAGCCTATGGCTCCAATTCCCTTCTCCATTTCTGTCGGTTGTCTCGTGAACTAAACGACTGCTCTAAATGCTTAAATCTTTACCAGGAAAATCTCCAAATAAAATCTCAGATTGTACTTGCCCAGTTATGTTCCAATTTACCCACCAGAACAGCACAGGTACTGACCAAATCAGAAGGGATTCCAGTTTATCATCAGCCCTGCCTCTATCTACAGAGGTTAAATTAAAGGAGAACTGAGGCATTTATGGCAGTTGCCCATGGAAATCAGGCAAAACCCCCCTGCTATCACGAGAAAGTGGCAGTGGAGGTGGAGTGGGAGTGGAGATTTGTATAGAATCGACCTCCCCTGGCTAATTATTCACAACTATTACCCTGCAGAGGCAGAGTTCCTGTCTTGTGTGTGACTGCTGAACCAGACCACAGCATAGCAGGTCCAATCAGTTAAGCAATCTTAAAGATCAATGGATGCACTTTCCCTCAGGGTTCATGCTGCTGTGAACGGTCACAAGATCATGAAGATAGCTGAACTGATTGGATTAATCATGCCTCAATGTTCAATGTAGCTATCATACATAGATATATATTTTTTACATGCATTGTAGCAGCTCATGTTCTGCCCTAACACTTCTAATATATGAGAATTTTAATAGCTCATAGCTGGCTATAGCCAAGCACATAGTAGGCAGAATAAGTATTTGTTGACTGGCATTTAATGACTAACTGTATGAGTTGTAATAGAATAATACAGACATTGTCTTGAAAGTAGAGTATGCCTTAGATCCAGCTATTAACAGGGAGTGATTTTGCCACCTGCTCCGAGGGGACATTTGGCAACGTCTGGAGTCATTTTGGGCTGTCACAACTGATAGTGGCAGTGCTTCTGGCATCTATTGGGTAGAGGCCAGGGATGCTGCTAAGCATCCTATAATGCACAAGATATCCCCTTAAAAAAAAAAGGAATTATCTGATTCAAAATGTTGAGTCCAAGGTTGAGAAACCCTGGATTAGGCAAATAAGAAATACGCAACCATTTGGCTTCTTAAAAGTAGATAAAAAGAGATGAATAGGTAGAACACAGAGGACTTTTAGGGTAGTGAAACTGTTCTGTATGATATTCTAATGGTGAATACATGTCATTATACATTTGTCAAAACCCATAGAATGTGCAACGCTAACAGTGAATCCTAATGTAAACTATGGACTTGGGTGATAAAGATGTGTCAATGCAGTTCCGTTAACTGTAACAAGCAAATGGTGCAGGATGTTGAGAGGAGGGGAGGCTATGTGGGCATGTAGGCAGGGGCTGTATGGGAACTCTCTGTACTTTCTGCTCAGTTTTGCTCTGAACCTAGAAATCCTCTAAAAATAAAGTCTACTTTTTAAAAAAGTAGATGAGTAGCTGGAAATAGAATTGTGGTTTTCAAAAACTGGTCAGGTTGTCTTTATTCTAAAATATTTTGGAAGAAACTTAAGACTTATACTGTAAGATTTACTTTATGCTTCAAAATGACAAATGTCATGTGACATATTTTATTTGTTTAACTTTTCTTTCCCCATGTAGTTTTTTTTCTAAAGGAAATTACTTCCATTAGCCACCTTAATTAAGACTAATTTCAAATTGCACTTGTGGTACTCTCAAATGTATGTTTTCCCCAGCTCAGGGCCTGATCCCATGATAGGCTTCTGAAATTGAGCTTTAGAGCAGATTCAGGAAAACTTACTTGTGATTTTCCTCCTTTACTACTAGCAATGGAGAGTTGAAAAGGAGCTGCCAGTAGACTGTTTTTCACAATGTACATGAGAGCAATTATAAATTCACTTAAATTCAGGGGCCGGCCCAGTAGCACAGCAGTTAAGTGCACACGTTCCGCTTTGGAGGCCCGGGGTTCATCGGTTCGGATCCCGGGTGCAGACATGGCACCGCTTGGCAAGCCATGCTGTGGCAGGCGTCCCACGTAAAAAGTAGAGGAAAATGGGCATGGATGTTAGCTCAGGGCCAGTCTTCCTCAGCAAAAAGAGGAGGATTGGCGGCAGATGTTAGTTCAGGGCTAATCTTCCTCAAAAAACAAATTCACTTAAATTCAGTATAAGGATCTAAGAATTTCTGTGATGCAGGAAGGGAAGAAAAAAGTGCTGGTGAAAAAAACGTCAGTCTGCAGCCTGCCAGACTTCCTGGGAAGGATGGTCAGTACTATCTGCCATATCCAAAATTCCATTCACAAAACAAAGAGCAGAATGATCCACAAAAATTATTTCCAATGCACCAATAATAGACTCAAGGCTATGAAAAATCTCTCAACCAATCCTGTTTTTCAGCAGACACTTCTTGAATTACTGAAATATGAACGTTATTGAGGACTTTTAACTTTTGCTGGTATTTTCATTATTTTTTCTCTTTTCAGGCTTCGGTAATTAAATGTCAAGCACTGCAATAACAAAGTGCTAAGATTATAAATTTAAACCAATGACAATGCAAGAGATGTGCAGAACTCTCTAAGAGTAACAGGTCTGTATGTTCCAAGCTGTATGTCCAACTATTAAAATGATAGGAAATAGTTTTATCCAAGAATCAACACTATTTACCACAAAGCATTTGGAATTTCAGGCCATTTTCATGGCCTATACATCATTGTGACTTTTATGAAAGATAAGATTTTTAGCTTTGCATTTTGTGAAGCTCAAATACCTAACCTAATATTTCATTTCCAGGTATTTTTTTCAGTACCTAGAAGCCATGGTCTATTATCACAGATACAGTTTATGAATAAGTAAAGCTGCTTATTTCCTCTCTTGAGCTCCTCAAGATCAGGAGCCATGTTTTTTCATCTACTAAATAATGCCTACCTAGCCTACTTCCTGGCATCACTGGAGGTGATCAGTGAATATTTATTGAATTTATTAAATTTTGTTGACTATATGAACATTAACTGCTTCTAATCATTCACATGTACAAATCAGATTTCAGGTAATTACACTTCATTAAGCCCTATCTTTTGTTCATTTAAATTTCATATGTTGAGTTTAGATTTTCAGGAAATAAGAAAATATATGGTTTTCTCATATATAAGTAAAACATCCTAAACTATGCTCTGCAGGTATCATTTTTTATTTGAAAAGCAATTATGATAAAGAAGTGACCTAACATTTTTACCATGTGAATTATTAGATAGCTAACACATACAGGATATTATAAATTTGTGCTACATTTACTCAACACTTCCCTAAATTGGTTCCCATTGTCAGTCGCCTGTCAAATGTCAATCCAATTTGTTCAGTTACTTCTGATAATAAGATCACCAAGATGAGCTGGAATTGCTCACTAGAAAGGATTTTTCCATAATGATATTTAAAGCATTCATTCACCCCCTAAATCTTAATAGTCCTCATGGCTCCACTGCTTTGGAGATTATACAGGATTTGTTTTTGTTCTTCCTTTTGGGTAGGAATAATATGAGGGTGAGCTTTAATTCTTAAGGTGATTTAGGAAGAAGAGATTGTGCTTTACGGAGCTCGGATGTGGTATATGATTATCTTTCCATTTCTTTTAGGAAATCAATACCACAGACTGGTGTACAATTTAAAACTTTGATGACAGTTGAGCAAAAGCCATTCAAGACAGAGAATTAGAAGTTCTAACTTCATTTGCAGTTCTAACTTACTGTATGATGCTGAATCTTGTTGAGACTCCCCTTAACTGTAGAAGGAAGGAAAATTTGAAATATTTTTCTACTAATGCCTTCAGAAGTGAAAGTGATAACAACTTTGAATTTAATTAGTAGGGAACAGAGTATTAGTGATTCCTGTGTTTTCACCATTTCTCCCAGAGGACTAAAAGAAACTTGATCTGAACATTGAAAGTGGATACACAAAGAAAGACCCACCAAAAGCTTAAATACCCAAACTACAACAACAACACAAGAAACAAAGAGATTGAGTATTACTCACTTGACAGTAACTACAACCTCTTCCTGAGTGGAGACATTTGCAGTTGTAGCTCATGGAGACAGTGCAAGGTTTGTATCTTTTAATTCAGAGATCCTCAGACTTTAGTTGTGCATAATAATCACCAGGAATTTGTTATAATGCAGATTCCAGGTCCCTACCGCTGGAGATTCTCATGCAAAACCAGTATTTGAAATTGGGATCTAGCTCTGTCCTCAAAAGGCCATTTCCAAGGTTCTTGAAAATGGAGACATAATTCATATACGATAAAAATTCACCCATTTAAAATGTACAATTCAAAGTATTTTAGTGTATTCACAGAGTTATATAACCATCATTGCAATTTGATTTAGAAAATTTTCATCACCCCCAAAGAATACCCATCATACCTGTTCGTAGTCACTCTTTTCACCCCTTCCCCTAGGTGCTGGCAAACATTAATCTACTTTCTGTGTCTATAGACTTCCCTATTCTTGACATTTCACATAAATGGGATCATATAATATGTGTCCTTTGTGTCTGGCTTCTTTCACTTAGCATAAAGTTTTCAAGGTTTATCCATGTTGTAGCATCTATCAGCACTTCATTCTTTTCAGTGCCAAACAATATTCTATTGTGTGGATATACCATATTTTATTTATCCATTTATCAGTTGATGGACATGTGGATTGTTTCCTTTTTTTTTTTTTTTTGGTGAGGAAGATTGTCCCTGAGCTAACATCTGTGCCAATCTTCTTCTATTTTGTATGTGGGATGCTGCCACAGCATGGCTTGATGAGCAGTTTGTAGGTCCATGCCTGGGATCCAAACCTGTGAATCCCAGGCCACTGAAGCAGAGCATGTGAACCCAACCACTATGCCACCTGGACAACCCCTGAATTGTTTCCATTTTTTGACCGTTATGAATAATGCTGCTATGAACATTCATGTCCAAGTTTCTGTATGGACATTGTTTCTAAGTGTTTTATTTTTCAAACTAGAAAACTTTATTAAATTGAGGGAACATTTCTAGTCAACTACTCTTGTACCTAGCTATTGGTGGGCCATAAAAAAATGATGACAGGAGTGACCCAGTAAAGCATTGGCCAGTGACTGGTGAGGGTTAAAGGCTTTCAGAGGAACTTTGATGATAGAATAGTTCACATTCTGTGACAGCTGGAAAAGACAAAATAGAGACCAAAGAAAGAATACAACTTTTAATCCTCATGAATATAAAAAATATAGAAATGAGTTCCTGTTAAGAAGCAAACAAGACCTCCATAAACCATCTGATCTCATCTGCCTTCTGACAGGGTCAACAGCATAGTTTCTTAGAGCGGTTTTAAAGCAATAGCAGGAAAATTCAAACTTAACCATTTCATTGTATTAGAAAAATATCAAAATATTTTGATATAAAATAAGAGGAAATTAAGAGAAAACTCAGTCCTTAGAATAAGAAATGAACCTAAAAGTAAAGAAATAAAAGAAGAGGAGAAATGCTATTTTTTTCTCCCTGCACATCCTGAACATACAGCATACAATTTACACACAGCCTAAGCTACACTGTGCCTTTTGTTCAACTCTGTCCTTCAGCTCTTTCTCGTGTCATACGTGGAACTTATGCACACCCCTCTGGGTCAAACCAGGCCTAGTTAGTCAACTTTTTATTTTTTAATTTGATTTCTTTATTTATTTTGCAAGGGAAGATTCACCCTAAGCTAACATCTGTTGCCAATCTTCCTCCTTCCCCGCCCCCAACAAAGCCCCAGTACATAGTTGTGTATAGTCGTAAGTTCTTCTGGTTCTTCTATGTGAGCTGCTGCCACAGCATGGCTACTGACAGACGTTGTGTGGTTCCACACCCAGGAACCAAACCCGAGCTACTGAAGCAGAGTGTGCTGAACTTAACTGTTAGGCCATCAGGGCTGGCTCTTCAACCTTTTAAAAAGCCTCTTAAATGCATGAATGGACTAAATCTACAATGAAAGTGCAAATATCATCCACATAGATCTTAGTCCTAGACTGATCTAATCACCAAGAACTTAGACTTTATTAATTCTCATATAATTGAAAAAAAACATGATAATGAATTTTTTGATTTATTGAGGCTTTGCTCACCATGTTTCATAAGTAGTCACAAATATCAACCACTTTTAATTCACTCTTTCTCCCAGCTGCCTTAACCTTTCGCAAGACAGCCAGCTAGATTAACCACAAACAAACTCTGATTTAGTTGTCAAAAAAAATTGATTTAAAAAATCTATCAGTTTGAGTAATATTTACCAACCTTTAGGTTTTCTCACAAACTTGGTTATATAGTTCTTTTATAGTCAAAAGTAGGCTGTTGGGAATCTAAGTTTTTTCAATTTATGAGAAATTAGTAATAAGGAAGAAAATAGCTCTGTTGATTTGTCAATCTAATAATCAACAGTATGATACCAAAGGAGATTAAGACATGATCCTTGCCCAAAAGAGCTGATATTCTTTCTGAGGAAAGCAAGACATATGTGTGAAGGAATTCAAGAATACCACGATATATTATACTATCTCTGCCAAAGGAATTCAGACACAGAGAGATAAACGTGGGCTCAAACAGTTAAAGATGACATCATGGATAAAGTAAGACTTAAGCTGGGTCTGAAGTTTGGGGAGGATTTGATCACAGTAAGGGACCATTACCTCTAGAAAGGGCAATAGTGTGAACAAAGACTGAGCTGAGAGATTTAATGTAATGTGAAATGGAGGACACATGTTTAGAAACAAATGAGAAGCAAGGCTATATAAGTTGGATGGCTTGATTATTGTGAGTCTTAGAAATTAGGCAGACATCCAGAAGCTGCTCCTGCCGAAACTGGGAGTGTCTCACCAGAGCTGGGTGTGTGCAGCTGGATTTTATTCAAAGAGAGCTGCCTTACTGACCATTAAAGTAGAGACCAAGAGTGGGGATATAGGGAATAGAGTGGGTAAGGAACTTGGCCAAGTCAATTCCAAGAATAACTACCAAGTGCCTATTATGTGCATTCCGGGCACTGGTTTGATGCTTCAGAGGTTGTAAGGATGAACAAGTAAGAGTCCCTGATCTCATGGAGTTTACAGTTCAGACATGCACATTACAATTATACCAGTAAGAAAATAATGTATGTTTTAAGTACAAACAAAGAACAAAGGGGACACAGAATGAGCGTTAATTCTGCCAGGGTAAGAGAAAAAGTGACATTTTCATTTGATATTAAAAATATTAGGCCTTTAGCACTGATAGGGGAGTGTGTTTGCTCAAGGTAGAGGAACCCACAGGGGCAATGGAATGAAGTAGGATGTGTTTTGGGAAAGGCAAGAAATTCAGCAAGTCAGGAAAGTAAGATGCATAGAAGAACAGTATAGAGTTGTGTTAAAGCTGAAAAAGGTGGTTAGGGCCAGAGGGAAGTAAAAAAGTCAGAAAGAGAAATTTGGACTTAGCAGATGATTCGTGTCCACTGTAAGTTCTTGAGGAGAGAGTGGATCGGTGTTCTCATATTTATTGAATCTACTATATGAAAGCCCTAGACTATGAAAGGAGTGTGTACAAGTGATTAGTCTGGCAGCAGTATACAAAACAGATCTGAAAGTGGGTGATATTTTGGTCAAGGAGGTCAACTATGGCAATCTAAGGGTCAAGAGATGAGGGCAGAATAATGGAAGGGGGAAAAGAGAGAAAGGAATCAATACATGAGACGCATTTCGAAGGAAATTGTATATTTGCTGGCTGATTGCGTACATGGTATAAAGTAATGAGGGAGCCAGAGATGCAGGTGGCTAAATGTATCTCAAGTTCAGAAAAGGGATTTAATTCAGAGATGGAGATTTTGGAGACAACAAGCAGTTAGTAATTGAATCCATGAGAGAAAATGAGATCTCCCTGGGTGAGGGTAGGGCAGGTTGGTGTTGAGTGGGAAGAGATGTCTGAGGACAGAACACTGACTTCTGAAATTGCAGTCTTGCATCTTTGCTCAGCTCCCCACATACTTCTCTGTTTCTTTTGGCAGAAGTCAGTAGTAATGGGCTTTTCTAGATAGAGGAAACCTATCTTAATTGACAATAGAGGAAAAAGGAGCTGATAGCAGGAATAAAGTGAAAACGTCGCTAAGGAATGGTTAAACGCTAGAGCAAGGTCTTTCTGGAAACAGGGTGACAGAGGAGCGAAGACTAATAGAGGAGAGACCTTTCTTCCTTTAATGAGAAAAAGAATGAGAGGAGAAAGAGTTGAGAAAGGAGATGAGGTGTTGGTAGCAGAGGAAGCTCATACTGGATTGCCATAATTTTATCAGTGAGTAGGAGTTGAGGTTTCTGCAAAGCATGCATGTCAGGAGAGAAGAAATAAATTAGATGGAAGAAAAGATTCTGCCTTAAATGCCTAAAAGTTGCAAATTACACCATTCCTGAGAAATATTCACTTATAATTTAGCAATTTTTAAGTAGTGTGTGAATATTTAAATGGTTGAATAACACATTAGTAAGTCTAAAAGATTTTAGATTTGCAGGACTAGTGGGTGCAGGAGATGCGAGGCAGGAAAGTGATATTTTATGATATTTTTCTTAGCAAAATAAGACTGGTTTATACAGCCTAAGAGAATAAGCCTGAGAGGCTATTCTTAAATGGAATTAAATATACTGACACATCTTTAAGGTTCAGCATCAATAATAAGACCTCTAACTGTGAGGTGGTATTAACAATTATAATAGCTACCACTTAAGGAGTGCCTACCGTATTCCAGGTCTGACACTCATCACTTTATATCCAGTGATTTTCAACCAGGGGCATGTGTTCTTCCTCCTCTCCCCTAGGAACTTTTGGCAAAGTCTGGAGACATTTTTGGTTGTCACACCTTGGAGGGGTAGCTGTGGACAGAGGCCCGCGATGCCGCCACGTATCCTACAATGCACAGGACACGCTCCCACGACAAAGCATTATGCCACCCAAAATGTCAATAGAACTGAGGTTGAGAAACCCTGCTTTATATCTATTATGTCATGTAATCCTCACGACAATCCAACAAGGGAGGTAGAATTCTCTCAATATGTAGATAATAAAATGGAGAAGTGAGGAGATGAAGTAACTTGCCCAAGATTACATCACAAGATGCTAAGGAGCATAACTAGATTGTAAACCCACCTGTCTGATTCCAAAGTCAATTTTTTAACCATTATATACCTTACCACTTTGTATTCAAGATACACAGACTACTCCAAAACCTTTATATCCCTTACAAGTAATTTTTTCTAGAAATGCATTTATTAGTTCACTAAAATCTGCATTCCTTCTAATTTTACTAAGGGCCCATCCCTCAAGTGTAACCTTTTCCACCTGAGAATAAGAGGACAGCTTTGTCCTAGAGAAAACAGACTTGAATCAGGCGCATCAGACTTGTACAACCAACATGACATGTTTTGCCACTTGTGGGTATCTTCTTATTGAAAAGAGCTTTCATATGATAGCCAGTTGGAGATCCATTCTCAAATTCTATTCAACATCCACTTGATCAAATGGATTCCTTCTGGGCTCTGGATTGCAATTGGAATTCTGTGCTGATACCATCCATCGTGCAAACTACCCAAGTGCCTCTTGACAATCACTAGGCAGGAGCCAAACTCCAACCAAGGTACACAAGTCCAGGTTAAGAAGTCCTTAGTGACGGTGGAGTTTGATTGTCTTTTTGGTTTGTTTGTTTTTGTTTTGTTTGTGCTACTTTTGAGCCATTGTAACAGTGAACTTCTTTTTGTAGGACTGTGACAACTAAATAAAACAGAGTAAGTTCAATTCTCGCTAGAAAGGGGCAGATTTTTGCAAACAGTTTGGCCTCCATGTTGAGCAGCCTCCCAATTTGTGTTTCTTAGAATATCAATGTGCAAATAATTGTATGGTTCATGTCCTCTTTTCGTGTGTATCTAGGGTGACCTACTTATCCCAATTTTCCCAGTACTTCCTGGTTTTAAAGCTGAAATCCCATACCCTGGGAATCCCTTCAGTCTCAGGCAATAGTGATGTTGGCCACCCTAGATATATCCAAGGTTTAGTAATTAATGCTAGAGAATAAAAGCTAATATTACTAATACTATTAAAGTTCAATCAGAAGAAGGTTTAGTATCAGGATTCAGCTTGGTGAATATTACTCAACATTTTGGGCTCACCTATTTTATCAAAGATTTTTTCTTTTTGGTGAGGAAGATTGGCCCTGAGCTAACACCTGTTGCCAATCTTCCTGTTTTTGCTTGAGGAAGATTGTCACTGAGCTAACATCTGTGCCAATCTTCCTCTGTTTTATGTTGGGTGCCACCACAGCATGGCTTGACGAGCAGTGCTAGGTCTGCACCAGGGATCTGAACCTGTGAACACTGGGCTGCTGAAGCAGAGCACAAAAACTTAACCACAATGCCAATGGGCCGGCCCCTCAAAGATGATTTTTGAAAGAGGGAAATTCAATAAAACCCTGATATTATATCAATAGGTTGCTGGTGGGATCCCTCATAGGGTGCTATTTGTCAGCAAGCAAAGAACATCACATTGTAACACAGTTGTCAATTCTGACTGCCTATTAAAATCACTTAGGGAGGGGATTAAAAAAATCTGGCTCCAACCTATATGGTGACAGACAAGTAGTAACATACAACTGAAATTTCACAATGTTGTAAACTATTATGAACTCAATAAAAAATATCTGGCTCCAGGTGGTGTAGTGGTTAAGTTCGTGTGCTCCACTGTGGTGCCCTGGGGTTTTGGGGTTTGGATCCCGGGCGCGGACCTACACACCACTCGTCAAGCCATGCGGTGGCAGTGTCCCACATACAAAATAGAAGAAGATTGGCACAGATGTTAGCTCAGCAACAATCTTCCTCAAGCAAAAAGAGGAAGACTGGCAACAGATATTAGCTCAGGGCCAATCTTCCTCACCAGAAAAAAAAATCTAGCTCCCCAGGCTACACATGAGATCAATTCAACCAGAATCTCTTTGGGTAGGACCGGGCATCAGTGTTTTTAAAGTACCTCCAATGATTACAATATACAGGCAAGGCTGAGAACCACTGCTGTAGCGTGATGCTTCCCTTTTCTTCATTGTGAATGTGGCTGGACTTCTGAGGAGATGGAGCTATTAGCTGCCTATGTTGTATGGTTGAAGGATCCTAAGAGGGTCTCTGCCGCCTCTCCCTCTCCACCACATGTTACATTATCCAAAATGCCACCATTGAAGACCAACAATCTTCCTCTGCAGACATAATAGAAAAAGCAGGCAGGAGCAGAAAACAGTAACTATTAAGTTTTTGAAGGACTTTCTGTCTTCAAGAGGCCCTGATTCAACTGTTTGGAAAGGCTCGGCTACCCTTATATTTGTGTCTCATAAGATGAAAGACTATATAAGGAAGAGCATTGTAAATTACAAAGTGTTACTATGGGCAGGCTTAATAGCTAAAGTAAAGGTGCTTTTATAGTGGGTTGGGTCAGACCAAGGCCCCAAGAGAATTAGGAACTTGGAGTTGAGAGAGTCAAGAGGAAGATTGGTATTGCATGAGAAGACAAGAGGGGAGCAACCAAAAGCCTCACGGATGTCACAAGGTTGATTAAAAGATGAGACTTAGAAGTGAGGTCAGGCCATAAACATGATCTAAAAGATCCAGCTGTTTTTGCAGAGGGGTTTGTATGGCCAATTTCTCCTAGGTGGCCTCTCTGAGAGTATAAAACTGGGTTTGTATTCGCCTCATGTTCTACCGCTTCAATAACCTTAGAGTCAGAACTGGAATAGAAAAAGGAGGGCTCCAAAAAATTCATCCCTTGAAGCAAATTGAGCCCATATTGACTTGTCTGGATCATAAGATACTTCCAGAAACAGTTTCCCACTCTGCCTCTCAGGTTCAATAAGGTCCGAGTAGTGATTGGAGCCACGGATTGTGCTTGGCACCTTGCAGATGACTCCACTGAGATGGTCACGCTGCCTTATAAAGCCATCCCCCAACTAACTTCCCCAACAGTTGTCAAGGTGCGTGGAATCCTGCCCTGAGAAACACATTCCTTCAAGTTTTGAAAACTGGTTGGTGTTAAAGAAGTTCTTGTTAACTAAGGTAACACCTTAGGCTAGGAATTCCTAGCCGGAAAACAACATCCTGGCTTCATTTTCTAGGTCTTTAGGGATGGTCACCTCAGCCATGCCTCACTAGTTTCCACTTTCTAGATTCTCACTTCCCTTCCTGGGTCTCTCCTTCCCCTTTCCCTCTCTCTCTCTTCTCTCTCTCTCTCTCTCTCTCTCTCTCTCACACACACACATGCTCACACAAA
Source organism: Equus quagga (assembly GCF_021613505.1). Lineage (NCBI taxonomy): Eukaryota > Metazoa > Chordata > Mammalia > Perissodactyla > Equidae > Equus > Equus quagga. The sequence continues at coordinate 31,304,639 of NC_060276.1, forward strand.
AAAACCTGCTGGAAACCCCTACTTTAAGCCTTATCAGCCAAGACCTTGCCAGTGATTACTTGACAGCTAGCTGAGAGCAAGATAGTTATTAAGGAGGAGCGAGGAGATACTATGAAAGAAAAACTATTTAGTGGATGGAACTGAATAACATTGACTGTATCCTGGACTACTGATTGTTCCAGTGGAAGAGACAGGTTAGGAATCAAGGGTTACATATACAAATAAAGATCAGTTGGGCAGCCGTGTATAACCTTTGGTTTCAACAACAAAGTCTTTAAATTGAATTTCTTGTGTGTGTTGGGGGTGGGGGTCACCTGAAGCGTGTCATGTAATTGAGCTGTTCCATGCCTCTTTACCCAAGGGGCAATAATCAGATCTCAGAAATACCATTGAGTTGTCTGTGCTGTTAAACTAAAGAAAAATTCCATTTTTATCATCTCTGAATGATAAAGCTCGACATTCCTGAAATAGCTTAAAGCAGCAAAAGTCTAAATCTTTCTCAAATTCATAAAACAAATAAAACTGGAAACACATATAGCATCATTTGAGCATTTTGATGGATTTGCTGCTATGTAAGACATAATTCAGAAAGAGTTAAAAAACAAAAATTGGACTTTAAAACATTTCATCTTTGTGAGAATCTTACTGATAATATTAGAACAGGTATGCCATAAAATATGGTGCGTTTATCTTTAAAATAGAACAGAAAAAATATGAAATCCAAGTAAACAGTGATCATTTTGGAATATTGATAGTTTTAAGGAATGTAAAGTAATAGCATAAACATTTTTGGTGCTGGAAGAAGAGAAAGGGGGAAGACGACTTCATATCTAGCCCCAAATACTTCATTTGGTTTCATTGGTTTTATCAGGAATGTCGGTCAGTAAGCGTGCTGAGAGTGAGGATTTAGAGAAAAAATGTGCTGTGTCTATAGAGAGTAAAATGCTGAGTGGGTTTGATTCAAAATTTGCCACAGGCCAGGAAAAAGATTTTGCAAAACTCTGGCCCCTGTTGCTCATGCTTGGCCTAGGCTGTGTGTAAGCTTCACATTCAGTAGCTGCATTCGGTTTTCAAAGAACAGGGTCATTTTCTCAGCCTACACTTCTCATTAAGTTCCAAACACTTCCCTAGGATATGAAACCTCCCCTTTCTCTTTCACCACTCCTCGTAAAGCCAGCTTGTTCGGACAATACTGAAAGGGGCTGCTCTTTGGTGCTCAGACAGGATGTTCCATTGATATATCTCGCTGGGACAGCCCATAAGCATTCGTCTGTTGGTGTCTCATACAAATGTCAACTGTTTCTACCCAGACTGAATTAAATGTTTTATATAAAAATTGTGTGATGTTTTCAGCATTCACTCAAAGAATTTATTGAATATTCAGTCTGTGCAAGGTACTGGGCTAAGCCTGGGAACAGGAAGGAGGGAGGAGGGAAAAGGAGAGGCTAGAAGAAGTGTTGGAGAAATAAAAAGATGAACAGCCTATAGCATTGGCCTTTAATAATAATAATAGTTAATATTTATTGAATAGTTACTCTGTGCGAGACACCGTGCTAATGGCTATACATGAATTAGATAATTAAACTTTAAAAGACTACTGTATACTCCTTTTTATAGATGAGTAAACTGAGATTCAAAGAGTAAAGCCCAAAGTCACACAGCTAATGATAGGATCAAGGTCTGGTCTATCTGACTCCAAAGCCAGTGTGAGTAACCACTACGCTCTAGTGCCTTCAAGGACTTAGCATCTGGTAAGGGGCAGAAACATATACAATGACCTCTAATAAAAGGCACAATATAATAAGTGTTACAAAAGACATAAGCAAACTGCTATGAAAGTACAGATTTCAGGAGCAATTAATTTCTGGGAAGACTTTATGGAGGGAGCAAAAATTGAACTGGGCCTTAAATGAAAAGTAGGATTTGTGTAGGTGGAGATGAGGAAAAGGTATTTCAGGTAAAGGAGTTAAATAATAGAATGACAAGTACAGTGTGTAACTGGAGCTTTCCATACATCACAGAATAAAGTGTCACAACTAAAAGACTGTAAAGATTGGCATCCCATTGTCATGTACCTTGAACACCAAGTCAAGATTAGGATTTTATTCTTTCCATAATAGGCAATGGAAAGTCAGTATTGGATTGTGCACAGGCAAGTGATATAATCAGATCTGTGATTTGGAAAGAGAGTTTTGGCGGTAGCTTCAATAATGGAAGGGGTATCACATGGATTAGAGGCCAAAGACCAGTCATGTGACTAGAGACATTGTCTAGGTGAGGGGTGGATAAGAGCCTGGACCAGGGCATTTTCAGGGAGAATGGGGTAGCAGCAGCCAACCCAAAACACAGCTGGTAATCACGGGAATTGATAACTGACTGAGTATGAGGGAGAGGGATGATTCGAAGAGGATACCAACATTTCTAGCCTGATTGACTAGGCGGCTTATTGTGCCCCTGACTAAGACAGGGCACAGGACAGAGTAAATTTGGAGGGAGAGGAGACCATGAATTAGTTGATTCTTATGGGACTATACAGCAGGTGGTTCTTAGTCATATCTGAAGCTCAGGGAAAGGGCAAGAATATAGATATGAGAGTCACTGAGAGAGAAATATAGTCTAAAGACACGGTGAGACTACCCAGGGAGAATATTACTAAATAAGAGAACAATTTCTGTTTCCAGCAATAGGATAAGCGCGTGGAGAAATCCCTCCCAAAAAAGAGTGCCTAAAACTCTGGATAAAATATTTTACATGCTGTTTTTCAAGTGAGGCTGAACTAAAGTTAAGTAAAAGGAACAATCAGAGGAAACAATAAAGCCTGATTTCCTAGAGATAATGAAGCCAGAGTTTGTCTTGGGAGTATCTCCTTATCCTTGGTGGCCTAGAGTCGGTATTAGAAAACTGTGTGTTAGGACTGAAGACAGGAGATAGAGCCTGAGACCCAAGCAAGGTAGTTGGGCTGCCTGGAGACCCTGTCATAAAGCTAAAATCCTCTGTGAGTGACTACCTCAGTGAGTGAGCTAGAAAATGCCCCCCTCTACATAAAGATACTTACCTACCTAAGGATTAGGCAGGAGGGTTTGGAAGAAAGTTATTTCCCCTGAGCATTCCTAACCACAAGCCCACACTCAAGCATTTTTGGGAGCAGAATACTATGTCTGTGTCTTCAAAACCACCAAACAGAAATGTTGGTTTATACTGGTCCTTGGTGGATAGTGCCTCTAGGCACAGTGCAGTAGTAAATGAAAATTTTCTCTGGAAGAATTTAAAAGTGGCCTCAAAGAATTCCCACAGATAAAATTCCAAGGAGCATGAGCTCACAATGAAAAAACAATCACCAAACCTACAAAAAAACAAGCCATTATGACTGGGAGTCTGCAGAAACAGACTCACAATGGCTGAAGATATAAAAATGATCAGATATTGCCTATAAAATCAGTGTGTTTGATATGCTAAAAGAAAGAAAAAAAGGAATTTAAAGATGTTTAAGAAATAAACTATGAAAACTGAGTGGAAGATTTGAAAAAAAGAATCAAATGGAACTCTGAGAAATGAAAAATATGGTAGTTTAAGTATAAAATAAAACCACCCTTGATGGATTACGCAGAGAGCCAAAGAGAATTTGTGAATTGGAAAACAGATCAAATCATATTACCCAGTGAGAAGCATAAAGCGACAAAGATATGAAAAAAGTCAGAAGGAGGTTGAGACATTGAGGATGGCATAAGAAGGTCTGAAGTACATCTTAAAGCTGTGCGAGTAGGCAAAAGTAGAAAGAATGTTAGAGGAGTGGTATATTCAAAAAGATAAAGTGCTAATAATTTTTTGAGATTTAAAAAAAGATGAAAAGAGAGGGGAAAAAAGAACAGTACCTTGAAGAACTGAAAGGACAGTTGGAGGGAAGAGGAATCAGCAAAGAAAATTGAAAATGACTTATTAGGGAGGAGACAGAAGAACAAAGAGAATCCAGCATCAAGAAAGCAAACAGGAGTGTGTTTCAAGAAACCCATGGTGAATAATTCTAAATGTTGCAGACAAGTAGAGTAAGGTGACAATCAGGAATCCTTTACTGAGTGTCTACTGTATGTCAGGCATAGTGCTAGGTGGACGGAAAGATGAGTAACGTGATCCTTGTACTCAAAATTAGGGGAGAAAGGTAAACAAAAGGTTACGATCCAGCATGACTCTAGCTGTAATAGACTTGAGCAAAGGGCTGGGTGAGCAGAGGGAAGGAGTTTCTTCCTGTGTGATGATCTTTCTTCCTAATGAGCTCTCCTCAGCTGTTTATCTCATGGTCGGTTTTTTTTTAGAATTCCGAATAAACATTTCTCTTTCATCAGACTATCCCCTTTAAACACAGATTGTCAGCTCCTTCTCCCTATTTATATCATTTTGGCCATGTAATATTCAAGGAAATTCCAATATCTGGTATGAGCATGAATGGCAGAACTTTAAATAACATTTACCTACCTGTTCTCAGAGTCTGGCCCAAATAGCACAGGCTTGTTTCTCCTTTCTGTTCTCCCTGAACTCAGCTTAGTTCAGGATCTCATCGCATTTACCTGGGTCCTTTTTTTTCACATGGGTTCTTTATAGTCTCCATATTTCATCTCTGATTATGATATTTCCAGCTCAAACCCTTATTCGTCTTACTACAACACTGTTCACAGCACTGTGACTTCATGGTGGAGACATTCTATAAATAAGAGTTGAAATGAAAGAGTGCTCAATATAAAATTAAACAGAAGGCAATCCTCCATTGTCATGTGAATAATTTCATTTTCCAAATCTATTTAAAAAGATATCATTTTATCTATTTGGTTGCTTGTGTTCTGCCCAACTTCATTCCAAAAAATACTATAGTCAATGGTTAAGTGTCTGTGTGTGTGTCTGTATGTGTGTGTAAAGAGAAGTTAATGTACTTATTGCACATTTATATTTAATTAAACAAGGATTTACTGAATGTTTACTATATGCGAGTGTCTTTGCTATTTATTTCAGAAAATACCAAGAAACATACAACACAAATAAGAGTATCAATACTTATCAACAGGTAGAATATTATATTTACATATATTCCACAAAAGAGGACCAGATAAAGTGCAATAGGGATGAGTCTAAAGAGAGAAATAGTACATCTAGATTGGGAGGGGATAAATAAAATCCCATAATGTGGATGTTCTTTGAATTGGGTCTTCAATGATGGATAAGATTTTGTAGGCAGAGATTTAGGGGAAAGGATGGTGGGGAGGAAGAGAGTCATGCCAGGCATGAGCACAGCGAATGAGAAGGGAACAGAACTTGTTGAAGTGGATCAGTTCAGAATTGCATTAACTGTAATTAAAAAAAATTTTGATCACAGTGGCTGAAACACATTAGGGTTTATTTGTCTCATGTAATGAGAAGTCCAAAGGTAGGCGGTTGCTGGTGTTGGGTTAGGAGCTCAAGAATGTCAGGGCTGTTTGTAATTCTCTTGACCTTTCTCTCATAGCCCCAAGACGTCTGCTGGAACTTTAAGCACCACATTCAAATACCAGGCAGTGGGTAGAAGGGAGGGTCAAAGGCAAATAGGCTTCCCAGAAGCCCCACCCCCTGATTTCTGCTTGTATTTCATTGTCCACCTTTATTTGCAAGAGACTACGAAGCATAGATATTTTTAGTTGGGCACATTATTACGGTGAAGAGGCAGGGGAGAACAGATATTGGGTAGGCAGTTAGCAGTCACTACAACAAAACAGAAGTCAAGTTTGGCTTGAGCACAACGAATGGAGATATCATTTCTTAAATATGAGCCAATTGACTTGGAAAGAAGGAACATATATTTCTTGTGCCCAGCATCATTTTTGCTTTTCTATAGTTTTCCACTTACTTGCCTGTAATGAAATCAATGATAAGGGCAGAGGGTGCTATGAGGACACAGAGGAGAGACATCTTCCTCAGTTGCTCAGGGAAGACTGAACCGAGCCTGGTAGATAGATATGGTCTAAAGCTAGTGGGTGAAGGGTAGCTTGGGCAAAGGCCCAGAGGTAAGAAGATGAAGATTTCTGGGAATTGCAAGCATTTCATGCCAACTGGTGCAGAGTGCAATATGGATATGGTGATAAAAGTGGATGGAGAGATGGGTAGGAGCCAGATCATGAAAACTTATAAATCATGGTAAGGGGTTTGGATTGTATCATTAGCTTTTAAATTAAAAAAAAGAGCAACAAAAATATTTTCTCCATTACTTGCTTAATCTCTGCTTTTCCCAATAAATTTCCTAAGGGCATCTTGTTCATCTTGTTCATTGCTATGGTCCTAGAGCCTAGCACTGTGCCTGGCCCCTGAGGCCTACCCAATGAATCTATGTTCTTCGTGGAATGAAACGTGAAAACCATTGGACTAAATGTTCAAAGAAATCTTTGTCACTGCAGTTCTCTATCCTTTAAGTTGAGGTCCCTTAAAGCACACATGTAGATGACCCCCTGTGTTAGTCTAGGTCCTTCAAGAAGCAGAAAAAAGTATAGAATTAAAAACATAAGAAATTTGTTAGAGGTAACCCTGGTGATAGAAAATGGAGAGAGAGCCAGGAGAGTCTGGAAGAGCCACCAGTATGCACTGCAATGCAATGTAAGGCTGACCCTGAGGGAAGGAGAGAGGGAAGGAAGGAAGGAAGGGAAGAAGGAAGAAAGGAAGGAAGGAAGAAAGGAAGGAAAGAAGGAAGGAATGTCAGAAGGAGGCGTCTTAGCCTGTGTGCAGTTCTGAGGAAGTTTGGCAGGGCCATCAGGGAGTCCTGGAGACAACGTCAGCAGTCAAAGGAGTCCAGTGTCTCCCACAAACAGGCCAGTCTAGGCTCCCTGCTGTGCTCATTCACTGACCAGACACTGCTCGTAGGAAATGTGAGTTGATGCAAATGCAGTGATGACGTCAGAGTGTAGCCGCAGTCAGAGATCTGAGAGGCACACTCTTATGGCTGCCGTGCCTGCCAATGCCATCATAGTCAGCAGGGCTACTGTCCTGCTTCCTATCTTCCCCGTATTTTAGTTACTACCTAGAATATAGGTAGTATCGCTACATACTGTTTTTTCCCCAATCCCTATCTCTAAGTCCTACTTTATACCCTTCCTCTGTAAACTCGGCCATGTATTTCCTCTGGGACTGGGGTCTGCTTTGCTCTCCAAGTCCTTTTATGGATTAGGAATCTGACCCTGAACCGGAGCCTCCATGGCTAGCTCCTTAATGCAATGGGCAAATGTCCCTTACCCCAGCTGTTCACCTGCCTGTTGCCTGCCCTCACGATAGGATATTTCTAAGGATAAAACTCTACCTTGTTAGCTTATCACAACTTCCTGGCTTTCTGGAACCCCAATAGTCAGATATAGATGTTCTGCTAGCAATCTGTGCTCCTCTAGTGCTATGTACCTGTGTCCATTCCATATCCCTGTGCTCCGGAGTTAACTTAGGAGGTTTCACAACTTACCCAAGGCCACACAAGAAATAATTGCCAAAGCTGGGGTTTAAACCAGGACTGTCTGATTTTAAAGTGTACTTTCTAAACCACTATCTGAACCACCACTATTTCTCTCCTTCGCTGAGCTGGTCACACTGTATTACGACTGACTGTTAACTTGTCCATCCGCCCCCTCTCAAGAGGAGCGCTTCCTGAGGGCGGGGCCAAGGCACTGATATCTAGTAGGCACTTAAGTGTTTCTTAAATAAAAGAATAAAGGGAGGAATGAATGAACAAATGAACCTTTAACAGTCAAGTTGTAGTCATTCCAGTCTGGCCCCCAGTTCTTCAGTTTCTGAGGGCTTTACAGATCTAAGAGGTTCTGATCCTATGAATCCATATGTCTCCCAACGCAACCATTTCATAATGATACCAGAGCTGCTGGATCAGCACTTTTCATTTACCCCAAAACCCCAGCTGCTTGCTGATCCAATAAAAAATGTGAATAGTTGAAGCTCTAGAAATGTGAGAAATATGATGCTTTCTGCCCAATAAGGAAGAAACAGCCAAATAAGGGGAGTTTTAAGATATTTTTCATCTTGGTGAGTTGGGGGTTGCACAAGGGGCCCGCATTGTCATACTGCCTGGAGGCAGCTCCCAGTGTCTCCAGACAGAAAAGGAAATGACAACAGCTTTTGACAAGAATAGAAGGACAAATAAAGATCTTATTGAGAAGCAGGTAAATTGGCTGGGCCCAGGAAGCCTGTAATCACTCAGAGCTGGCAAGGATCTTGTCTGGCAGCCCACCTCTCCCTTACAGCTGAGCTCAACAGATGCCGCGTTCCTGCCTTACCCTGGACTTGCCTGTGCAACATGGACTCGGTATTGAGCCGGAACACGAAGGGCCTCTTTGTTCTACAACTCTCTCCTCTACAAAGACCACGTGGCTTTAGGAAGCATTGATGACCTGACAGCAATACAAGGCTTTGGTTCTGTGTATCTTTAAAGTTCATGAAAACAATATGGAAACCAATGTAACACTGCATGTCCAAGGCGGCCTTTCTATTTGCACATCAAAGCTTTGGCAACAAAAATAAACCATACTGGGAAGAAGTCTTTGAGATATTAATGAGGCCCAGCGAGAAAAAATGTATTATCTAGAATCCCCTTGTTCTCACCTCTCATTCTGATAATGGGTATGAAGTTACAGTAAAGACTTAGAAGTAAAGGACATGGTTTCTTTATTATTATTTTTTAATAAAAGCTGTATGTATATATATATATGGTATACAACATGATGTTTTGGTATACATATACATAGTGAAATACTTATTACAATCAAGCTAATTAAGGGAACATGGTTTCTGAGTCTGATGGCTCTGCATTCAGAATAACAGCTTTGCTACTTCCTAGCTGTGTAACCCTGGGCAAGCCACAGAATCTCTCCAAACCTCAGTCTAAAATGGAGTTGGGCCAGATGTTGAGATAATGTGTGTCAAGTGTCTAACAGAGTCCTAGCACACAGTAAGCATTTGGTAAATATTTGTTAAAAGAATTAAAGCAAGTTCTATTACATAGTTCTTCAGTCCTATGTGAGGCATAAGGACTGTGTCAGGAATGGACCCCTATTCCTGCTTCAGCAGCAACCAGGCTTTCTCCTTCTGTGTTCTGAAGAACCCTGAGGAGAATTAATTGATTAGTCAATCAACATTCACTATTGGGCAGTGTGTGGCAGAGGAAAGGGGGGAAACAGAACAAAATATCAGATGCTGTGTGTTCTCAAGGATGCTTTTAAAGGCTCAGAGCTGCACAGCGAGGCTTTCTTATTCCTTAGGACTAATTGTCTGATTCTTTGCCATTGTTTCCATTTGTGATGCTTGCACAGCCTGTCTTTCCCAGACATGCTCCCCATCTGGAAAACAGCAGTAGACATCTATGTATTGCACAAGTATTCTACTTTAGCAGTAAGAACTTCTTAGGGCATAAAATCTCCTAGTATTTGCAATTATAGGTTCAGAAAGTTGGACAAAAATAATTGGACTATAATAAGATCTACTACTTATTGTCTGTTTACTATGTACCATACTCTGTGCTAAGTTCTTTATATTATTTCATTCAATCTTCACATTAGCACCGCTTTACAGATGAGGACATTTAGGCTCAGAGAGGTGACTTCTCTTAGGGCATCACTTCAACCTCATGCTCTATGTTTTTAGCCTTTGCTATTATTAAAAATGTTCAGACATAAACAAAAGTAGATAAGGTAGTATAATGAATCCCCGCGTGTCCATCACTCAGCCTCAACAATCACCACCTCATGGCCAATCTTGTTTCATCCATACCTCACCCAGTCCCCATTCAACACACACACACAGAATTTCATCTTTTCATTTGTAAATATTTCAATATGTAGCTTCAAAAGAAATGGACTCTTTTTGTAAAACATAACAACACCTGTAACAATGAATCATTTCTTTTTTTAAAAAAAATTTATTTTTTCTTTTTCTCCCCAAAGCCCCCTGGTACATAGTTGTGCATTTTTAGTTGTGGGTCCTTCTAGTTGTGGCATGTGGGATGCCGCCTCAGCATGGCTTGACGAGCAGTGCCATGTCTGGGCCCAGGATTCGAACTGGCGAAACCCTGGCCTGCCGAAGCAGAGTGCTTGAACTTAACCACTCGGCCACGGGGCCGGGCCCTGAATCATTTCTTAGTATCATCAAATGTCCAGTCCGTGTTCATATTTCCCCAATTGTCCTATAATTTTTTTTCTTTTTTTTCCACAACAGGTTATTTGAATCATGATCCAACAAGGTCTGTATCATATAATGGCATTTGGTTAATATGGCTCTTAAGTCTCTTTTAATCTATAGATTTCTCCTCTCTTTTTTCCTTGCCATTTGTAATAAGAAATTGAATGCCTATGCTGTTAACCACATAATATAGCATCTTATGTCCATCTTAAGAGTAATTTGGAGGGAATGCCCTCCTCCCAAATATATTTCTTGTCTTTAAATATGACTTCCTATTTTCCTTGTAGAATTGAAGGTAATCAAACATTAAAAATGGATCTTACAAAAGTTTCAATATTCACTGGAAATACTGAACAATCAAAAAACCACTTTTTTTTGGTAGATATTTATTAAATAATATGGCTTGAGGGCAGAAAAGCCAGCTCTCAAAAAATATCTCCCATCCCACTCCTTACAAGGTCTGCAGTTCTATCAGTAAAGATGTCCCTAAGACCTAGTGTCCTTATGCATCATAAGTAACCCTCACCAGTCCCTAACACTTTCAAAAGTTAGGCTCTCGGGGGACCGGCCAAGGGGTATAGTGGTTAAGTCTGTGTTCTCTGCTTCGGTGGTCTGGGTTTGCAGGTTCGGATCCCAGGTGTGGACCTACACTACTCATCAAGCCATGCTGTGGCAGCGTCCCACATAAAACAGAGGAAGATTGGCACCAATGTTAGCTCAGGGACACTCTTCCTCAAGCAAAAAGAGGAAGATCGGCAACAGGTGTTAGCTCAGGGACACTCTTCCCCACCAAAAAAAAAAAAAAAGTCAGGCTCTGACAGCTTAGATAGGTGGGTATGGTAGAAGGAAGGGAGGAAACACCTGAGGAGCTCTAGCCCAGATATCACCCTGAAGTGAAGGGAAGTGAAGCCAACTGTGGGGGAGGGGTGGAGGAACAAGACACCTATTGAGGGAGCAGAGCACCCCCTGTGGGGAAAAGACAAGTGATAGGGATCTACTTCCCAGTTTTGCTGTTGGTTTGTGTTGATTATAAGTCCGAATGATGTTAAAAATATTTAAGAAGTGGTGTGATATGTTGGAGAGGCTGAAGTCCTCATCAGTGGCTAACTGAAGGCACTCGAGGGGCATGCCAGCCAGCAGTGGGCAGCTGTGCTGGCAGGGAGGGCTCAGCTGAGAACCACTCATTTGCACTCTAAGGTGCCGGTACTGTTGCTAGGCGTGGTGTTTCCTCTCCAGCCGGTGCTATCTCAACTCTGGTCATCTGGATGCATATGGATGGGAGCCTGCACAAGGGAGCTGGCAGGCATCAGGACAGCCACATCCCAGAGGGTCTCCCCCATGCTGGTGCAACCTGGGAAACCATTGGAAGGGCTCAAGGCAGCAGCTCTTTACCAACCAGTGCATAAGTCTTCATGCTTTTAACAACTATGTTTGCCTACAAGCTGAATCTAAGCCCTGTCGTAAGCAACATCTCTGCTTTTCCGAAAAAAGCTTAGCAGTGTGATGCTCTGCAAAAAGCTGTTAAGTCTTGGCTTAACCACTGACTTGGGCAAGTCGCTGAACTTCTTTGAGCCTCGGTTTCATCATTGGTAAAATGGGGATAAAACTCTTACTCTGTCTGCCTCACAGGGCTTGTTATGTTAAAGAAGAACACGCATGTGCAAGTGTATAACCAATCACACCTCAGACCTGCAAGGTATTATTTGTTAGCATATCATTAATAATTTATTGTTATTGTTTATTAAAGTCCTAAGTGTAACATGGCAATGAATGCACAAAGGGAGTCTATGGGTTTTCAATTTCCTTTTTCTTGGAGAAGACATCATGGTAATTAAATCACCCCAGGAAAACTGCTAAGCAAACATGAGGTTAACACAACAACCAGTCCTGGAAGTCAACAAAAGCACCACACGGGGAAAGGCATTTACTTTGACAAATCTAACCTGGTCCCAGAGTCTTGAAGTTCATGTTTCCTCACTGTAATGTGTTTAACTTGAACGGTGTGGCTGAACTTTCCCGTTCTGACTAGAGCTTCCTTGGGCCAGAAACAAAGGCCAGTCAGTTCTGGGGCTGATACTCAAATAAACATATCACGGGACAGCGGCAAACTGGAAAGCAAATGAGACGGCTACTGGAGTAGCCCGACTAATAAGGCCCTCCCCCCAAACACCCTAGAGGCCAAAGCTGAGGAAGCCTCTTCCTTTTTGGAAAACAGTGCCTGGTGAACAACTGGAAGGAGGAAGCTCTTTTTATGACTCCCTTCCAACGCCTGCTTTTCCCTGAGTAGTCGCTGATTAAGGAGGAGAGGAATTTTTTAAAAAGCTGAAAGAATTTTGCTGGTGTTGTTTTTGACAAGGCTGTCACAAATGATGAGTATTTTTCAAAATGAACACTGAGATTTACATTCTTTTCATAAACAAGACCCATTCCCCAACCATTCTTGTTAAAGGACTGGAAGAAACTTCAGAGATTTTTAAGAGGAGGAGATAGCTGCTACGGGACTAAGAGACAGGAGTTAACAACAGCTCCCAATTCCCTTCCCTGTCTGCACTATTTCCTAAGGTTCCCAGGGGAAGAAGAGCTTGAGGTATCAAGAGTATCAAGAGAAGACCCAGCTGTGGAAATGGACTTGGTCAGGACTCCGTAGACTGTAATTAGTTTTTTACCCCTACTTACTAAACAAATAAATATCAACCTAATAGGAGCCATAGATGGTCTCCTGTCTTTAAAGCTGTTCAAATGAAGGGATAAAGTCATTGGCACTTTATCAGCTTGGTGAGTTTCACAGTTTTTAGAGCTGGGAGGGGCACTACAGATCTTGTCCAACCCTCCTCTTTTACAGATAAGGGGAATCGACTTGCCTAAGTTTACACAGTGAATGAATGGATTACCTCCTACTCACCTAAACCAGCCATCCTGAAGATAAGGTGAGCAATGGATTGCCACCGTCCACACTCCCTTTCTTCCTCAAACAAGCTCTCAGATTCCTCACCATTCACACCTTCTCTTTCGCTATAGTTGCCCACACCACTCTCCCACCCACTATCTGGTCTCTTCTTAATATTTCCCTTTCCAATGCTGCTCGCCTTTCCACCACTGTACCCACCGTCAATTTTTCTATTAATTCTATAATTCTATAATTCTTATAGCTCCCTCAGTCATGGAACCTGGGAGAACTTTCCTGAGGCTAGGCCAAAGAGGAAGTGTTGGCAATCTACAAGTTGCAGGCCAAGTCTGGTTTGCTGTCTGTTTTTGTGTAGCACACAATCAAAGAATGTTTTCTTTTTTTATTTTTTTGTGGTAAAAAACATATGGCATAAAATTTACCATCCTAACCATTTTTAAGTGTACAGTTCAATAGTGTTAAGTATATCATTGTGTAACAGATCTCCAGAATGTTTTCATCTTGAAAAACTGAACTCTATACTCAATAAACAACAACTTTCCATTTCGGCTTCCCCCAGCTCCTGGTAACCACCATTTTACTTTCTGTTTGCATGAATTTGACTACTTTGCATACATCATATAAGTGGAATCATAAACTGCCTTTTTGTGACTGGTTTATTTCACTTGGCATACTGTCCTCAAGGTTCATCCATGTTGTAGCATGTGACAGGATCTCCTTCCTTTTTAAGGCTGAATAATATTCCATTGAAGGTGTATACCACACTTTATTTATCCATTCAACCATCCATGGACATTTGAGTTGCTTCCACCACTTGGCTATTATGAATAATGCTGCTAGGGACATGGGTGTGCAACTATCTCTTTGAGACTCTGCTTTCAATTCTTTTGTGTATATAGCCAGAAGTGAGATTGCTGGATCATATGGTAGTTCTATTTTTAATTTTTTGAGGAACCACCATACTGTTTTCCACAGTGGTTGTACCATTTTACAACCTGATCAACAGTGTAGAAGGGTTCCAATTTCTCCACATTCTCGTCAACATTTGTTATTTTCTGTTTTTTGGATACTAGCCATCCTAATGGGTGTGAGATGATAGCTCATTGTGGTTTTGATTTGCATTTATTCAATGGCTAGTGATGATGTGCATCTTTTCATATGCTTGTTGGCCATTTGTATATCATCTTTGGAGAAATGTCTACTTAAGAATTTTGCCCGTTTTTAATTGGGTTGTTTTTTTGTTATTGAGTTGTCAGAGTTCTTTACATATTCTGGATACTAACCCCTTATCAGATATGTAATTTACAAACATTTTCTCCCATTCCAGAGGTTGCCTTTTCACTCCATTGAGTGTGTCCTTTGATGCACAGAGACTTTTTAGTTTGGTGTAGTCACATTTGTCTATTTTTTCTTTTGCTGCCTGCACTTTGGGTGTCATATCCAAGGAATCATTGTCAACTTCAAGGTCATGAAGTGTTCCCTCAATGTTTTCTTCTAGTAAGGTTTTTAATATTTTTGAATGGTTGAAAGAAATCAAAAGAAGAAAAGTAGTTCCTGACATTTGAAAATTATATGAATATCAAATTTCAATGTCCAGAAATAAAGTTTTATTAGAACACAGCCACTCATTCATTTATATATCATCCGTGGCTTCTTTAGATCTATAACAGCGGAGTTGAGTAGTTGCAACAGAGGCCGAATGTGGTTCTCTCATCTCTTCACATTGCTGATTAGTGCACTATAAATCACAGTGGCGCATTTATGACTCTACACAGCATTTGAAGTGTCATGCATATCTCCATACTGCACCTTTTTAAAAAAAATTACCAGTGCATACCCATCATGTCAGAACAAGAAAAGGAAAGTAGACTTTGACTGTTGTGCTTTTCAGGTACACTGCAGTATGGATTATTTAGTTGTCTAATTAGATGTTATATTAGCTCAAGCTGCCATAACAAGACACCACAGACTGTGTGGATTAAACGACAGAAATTAATTTCTCACAGTTCTCGAGGCTGGAAAGTCCAAGATCAAGGTGCCAGCAGGGTCAGTGTCTGGTGTGAGCTCTCTCTCCGGGTTGCGGATGGCCGCCTTCTCGCTGTGTCCTCATGTGGCCTCTCCTCTGCGTGTGCCTGTGGGGAGAGAGGAGTCAAGCTCTCTCTTCCTCTTATAAGGCTGCCAATCCTATATAATTAGCACCTCACCTTTATAACTTCCTTTAACCTTAATTGCCTCCACAAAGCCCTATCTCTAAATACAATCACGTTAGGGGTTAAAGCTCCAACATATGCATTGCAGGGCAACACAATACAGTCCACAGCAGATAGCAAAGTATTGTGTTTATTATGCATTGACACTATAGCTGTGCTAAAAGAATACGCCATATGTCAACATTACCAGGCTAAGCACTCATCACGATGTTCCCAACTCACAGGAAAGCAATCGTCAGAAAAATTGGAACATTTAAAATGGAATATCTCATCAGAGCAGAATTTCCTCACAAAAATTTAGAAAATGAAAATGAGGCTGCCACCAAACTAAGTGTCCAAGTGGCTTATTTCCTAGCCAAGCAAAGAAAGCCATTTACTGATGGTGGGTTAATTAAATCATGTTTGATTGCAGCAGCTAAAGAAATACATCCAGAGAAAACAAACTTGTTTAAAACAATTAGCCTTTGGGTGAGAACAGTTGCTCCAAGTGTTGAGGACAGTGGGAGCAACACCAATAGGCAATTAAAAAGCAAGCAAATGATTTTGAGTGGTTTTCCTTGGCTCTTGATGAGTTGACAGATGTTATCAATACTGCTTGTTTACTTGAGGAAGCAATGCTAAGTTTCAAGTGACTGAAGGTTTAGCCCTTATGAATAGTCTGTGTGGAACAGCTACAGGAGAGAGTATTTTCAAAGAAATTGAGAAAACACTAATTCAGTACAACTTGAAGTAAAATGTGCTAAGATGTGTTACAACTAATGGTAAAAATATGTGTGGAACAGAAAAAGACTTAGTTGAACAAATTTACCAAACTTGTGAAAATGTAAGGTGTTTATAGCCTATGGTTATTCATTGCATTCTTCATCAGCAGGTACTTTGCAGAAAATATTTGAGTCTATCCCGTGCTGTGGCAGCAGTAGTGTCTGTGGTAAACTTCATACACTCTCCTGGACTCAGCCATTGACAGTTCTCTGAGTTTTTTTTTCAAAAATAGAAACTGAAGTTCAGTGGCTTAGCAGTGTTAAAATTTTATTGAGATTTTTTGAGGTCAGGGCCAAGAGTGGAATTTTTCTAAATACAAAGATCCACCCCCAGTCATTATTGAACACTGAATGTGTGGAAATTTGTTCTCTCTCTTGTTATCTAAACACCTACATGATATCCTTGGTTTTACCTCGTGGTGCCCCAAACCTTAAATATTTACTATCTGGCCATTTACAGAAAAAGCTTCCCAACCCCTCCATAGGCATTTGAGTGATAGCCACCTGGGTTTCACTGGAAAACATTTATCCCTGCAAACAAGACCCAACGTCTGTGGCAAGGCTCCTCAACCCTATTCTACTTTGGGGCTCCTTGGTCATTCTCGGTACCACTCTCCACTTTCCCTGAGGTAGGAGCAACTATTGTCCTATTCCTTTGTTTAAGGGTCTTAATCTCTGTGTCACAGGAACCTACTGTCAGTCAAAAAGTCATCTTCTGTTTTATTCACAAAGGCCTCATGGGTACTAATTTGAATAGGATTCCTGGTTATCAACACTGATGATCCAGATTTTCTGAGACTAGAGCTGTGGTTCAGGGGTCCTCACTAGAGACACAGAGTCCAAGCTTCCTGTCACACAAGCCAGAGACCTTGCTACTACCTTCTGCCACTGTCACCTTTTCATTCCTATATCAAGTTACATGATATAAAGAAATCCCTATAAAGATATCACCGAGTGCTGAACTGGAATAACAACTGTCTAGAGACCCATTAGGTTCTAGCCTCCAGTTATCTCTGTCTTTGTTTATGAGAGCAGTAATTTGGAAATTGTAGATGTGCTGAGTTACTAAATACTCTTTGGGGGAGTATAAACTTACTAATTCAGCAGTATCTAATTCAGTAACTATGCTACTCTAAGATCACTTTGGTGAAAGTAATATTTTGTGAACCTGGAAAGGGCAAATAATTTGCTTTTATAAGCTGTAGTGGCTTGAAATGACTTAAACATTGGCTGCATGTGTAGCAAATCGCTTTACATCCTTACTGCTCATATGATGCTAACATAGCCTTAATATTTATATTCATGGCTAAAAGACAGAAATAAATGCAACAAAGCGGATATTAAAACAAAGATGAAGCTTAGAAGTAATTTGTGACCAGGAAATGAAAGGCAGATAATTAGTCTCCAGGGTGCATATTGTTGTTGTTGAAAAAACAAAAACAAAAAACTTCCAAAACAAAAATCCACAGATGTTTTTTTCTTCTTTTGCAAAACATAGACTTACCAATAGAGAATTTATGGCTTGGTACTTGTGGAGATAGTTGTTTATTTTTATTAGCCTTCCATAGTGGCCATTAAACTGACCCTTAATGGGGTCAGTCATTTTCGAATTACCCAAGCGGTTTGAGGAATAAAGTTTCACTCCCCAGCCCAACCCCCACAGCCCTTTCCAAGGGAACACCTGTTTCATTAAAAGATGTTTTATTTTTGTATTCTTAATTTGGACTCCCCCTTTTAAAAAATTACTAATGACCCACCAACATCCATGTTGACGTCTAAAGTGAGATTATCTTCCAGAAAATTTAAGCTAAGCTGAATATGTGATAAGCATGCCATCCTGTCATTACCAGGAGGTGAATGCACTCTTTTAGCTGTCTGTATAGTATCTTTAATGGGAAAAATTCCAAATTCTTAATGGAATAGTTAATCTGATGACATGCTACGTCATTAAATTGTTGATAACTTATCTGATCCAGAAACATATTTATAAACAAAGGACTGTTAAAAGATAAAGTGAAGCTTATAAAAAATTTTAGGAGTTTATTTGAGCAAAAATTGATTTGAATTGGGCAGTGCCAAACCGCAAGTGGTTAGGAGTGCTCCCCAGACAGGAGCCAGAGGAAAGGCTTCTATAGAGAAAAGGCGGAAGCAAAGCAAGGAAGTGATTTGACTGGCTACAGCTTAAGCTTTGCCTTAGTTGGAAAAGCCTAGGTGGCTTTTGTGATTGGTTGTCCTTAGGTTTTGATTTCTTAACCTCGAGTCATTTACAGGCTTAGGTTTTGATTTGCTTACGTTGGCTGCTAAGGTATTAGAACCACCTCAGTCTAATGGCCTCCTTGTTTAGTTAATTTAACACAACTGATAATCCATATATCATTTATTGCTTTCTAATTTTTATAAAGAATTTCAAGTCAAAATTTAACTACCATGTAAGGATTTTAGTCATCGTTTCCCAAAACATCCTTTAAAAAAAATACACTTCCTGATGTAAACCACACAGATGGGATTGTTTTGGCAAATCTCAGGTTGAGTGGACACTATCCAAAAATAGAGCCAAATTTCTTCAAAGACTGTTCAATTAAAGTGGTTTATATATTAGCAATAAGCCCAGTTTTCCATTGCGTATCACATCAATTTGAAAACAAAGCAATAGGTTCAGTTAATATTTCCTTGGTTTTGAAGTATCCCTCTATTTTTTTCTTTCTTTCTTTTTTTCTGGCGAGGAAGATTGGCTCTGAGCTAATATCTGTTGCCAATCTTGCTCTTTTTGCTTGAGGAAGATTGTCCCTGAGCTAACATCTGTGCCAATCTTCCTCTATTTTGTGTATGTGGGATGCTGCCACAGCACGGCTTGACAAGCGGTATGTAGGTCCACACTCAGGATCTGAATCCACAAACCCAGGACACCAAAGCGGAGCTCGTGAACTCAACCATTACACCACCAGGCCAGCCCCCCTCTATTTTTGTTTAAGTGTAGTAATGGCCTACACCTAAAATCATGGCCTTCATTTTAGCTGACAATATCTAAGTGGGGAACAACCCTGTATTAGTTTCCCATGGCAGCTGTAACAAATTATCACAAACTTGGTGGCTTAAAACAATGTGCATTTATTATTTTACAGTTTTGGAAACCAGAAATCCAAAATCAGTTTCACTGGGCTGAAATTAAGGCATTGGCAGGGCCATGCTCCCTGGAAACTCTAGGAGGAGAATCTGTTTTCTTGCCTTTTCCAGCTTCTAGAGCTGCATTCCTTGGCTTGTGTTCTCTTCCTCCACCTAGAATGACTGTAGCATAGCATCTTCAACTTTCTCTCTCTCTCTCTCTCTCTCCATCCTTCTCTCCCACTTCCCTTCTCTTCTCCCCGCCTCCTCTGCTAAGGTTGTCACATTGCCCTTTTTTTTTTTGCTGTGTCAAATCTCCTTTTGTTTATCTTTTGTAAGAATACAAGTGATTGTATATAGGGTCCATCTGGATAATCCAGGCTAATCTCCCCATCTCAAGAGCCTTAATTTAGCCACACCTGCACAGTCTCTTATGCCATATAAGGTAACCACAGGTTACAATCATTAGAACCTGGATATTTTAGGGGCTGATATCCAGCCTACTGCAGACTCCAAATTTGCAGTTCAACATTTAGTTTACAACCTGTAGGCCTCAGATTGCTAACCAACTGTGGAGTTATTTCTAGGGCTTCAAAATTGTATTTAAATAAATAATAACTTACATGTATAACTACTACCATTTACAAATTCATGTACATGCCATTTTTATTAATAAAATGCAAATTCATTTCTTAAAGAGATCTAAGGGGCCTGCTTCAGACAAGTTATTTCTAGATAAAATACCTTTTGTATAGCATTCATCCCTTTTCAACAAAAGCTATTATTACAAAATCGTAATTTATATGCTTTAAAAATATATAAAGTATGTAAGTTATAAATAACACGTAAAGCAGAGCATCTGCTATGTAATAAGAGTTTAATAAATGTCAGCAATTATTATTGCGTTGGGTGTTCTGCAACCTGAATGGAAGTATTCCAGGACTAAAAATCTAGTAACAGTAGGTTTTTCTCGCTTTGCAAGAAAAAGAAAGCAAAAAGATGGAATTCAACCACTTTTTTTTTTGGCTCATAACTTTTGTTTAAAATTTTGAGTCCTGTTACTGCTAGGCTGTTAGTGAACACTAACAGATGACAGAACAAGAAGCCAAAGAATATTGGGGGGAAGCTGGGAACCAGCCAATCATGTTTAGGTGAAAAGCTTGTTTTGGTTACATGTGCTCAGGGCTGTGCTTTTATATTTTATACTCAAAGCACAGTAGTTTCTTTGTCACTAAAATTGTTCTTCATTTATATGAGTCAATCAAAACCATCCATATTTTATAGCGTTCTTCAAAGAGCACCATAACTTGCAGGTATACCAGCATCTGAATGAGTTTGAGGGCTACTAATGGAAAACATTCTCTGTGGCAAAGGAGCTTCACGAGGGGCTAAAATTGTGGGTCTCAAACCTGGCTGCACATTAGGATCTCCCAGGGAGCTTTCAAAAATCTCCATCTCCAGCCTGCAGCTAAGACCAACTAAATAAGAATTTCTGGGGTGGGGCCCAGGTATCAGCATTTAAAGTTCCCCAGATAATTGCAGTGGGCAGCTGTGGTTGAGAACACTGGATGAAAAGAACGCATGACACATAGACCAATACAAATAATGAGGTCTAAAGTTCCATGGTCATGATCAGGAATGCAATGTGAATTCAGAGAAGAGAGCATCTTGATTCGTGAAGGAGGGAGGAGATGGAAAATAACTGAGCCTGAAAACTGGGCAGGAAAGAGGGAAAGGGAGAAAGTGAGGGTGACAGGCATATGAAAGGCAAAAAAAAAGTTCTGGGATGGGAAAAATGGAAAAATCTGAAATTTTTCATTATGGGATTATAAAAAAAAAATTGGTGGTGAAGAGAAGATGTTCTCCAGCCCACTTTTTTCCTGGATTTTCTCCCTTCCACCACACCCAGGCCTTAACATCGCTATGTAATTAGTGTTAAACACCAGAATGCATTATTGAGGGAAACACATACTTTTTATCTAGAACAGAGGGATAAAGATGAGCAGAATACAGAAATACCTAATACGAATTTGTCCAGACTCAGCATCTTTGAATCAAAGGGCAGCTTTTTAGCCTGAATTCACGTGTCTAAATCACATACATTTTTTTATGAAGACCAATTCCTATCTACAAACACTATCCACACACCTCCGCCAAAATAGAGAACAAAACAAAATAGTCTACATTTAAGCAATGCGGGAAACTCTTTTGAAAAACTACCAACTTATTTTTCTATAATCATTGCAAAACAATGTAGTTCTGGCAATTGAAGCAACCTGAAACTTGCTTATCAAGCCTGGGACTTTTGGTCATTGATGGCAACACATTAGTTCTTTCAACTGCAGGCAAAGCATGACTCTGTGGCACCTTGACATGCAATGATTATGACCCAATATTAATCAACACAGGGCCCTGGAATTGATCAATGAGAAAGGAAAGATTTACATGTAGCTAATGCTTATACAGCATTTACTATGTGCTTGGCACTGATTCAGGTGTTTTATATGTACTATCTTCTTTACCCCTCACAAGACCCTAATGAGATGAATACTATTTTTATCCCATAGATAAGGTCATTGGGGTACAGAGAGGTTACGCTACTGACTGAAGATTATAGTTAAGTAAGTGATGGAGCTGGAATTCGAACCCAGGTAGTCTGGCTCCAGAGCCCACACTTTTTAAAACATTTTGCTATAATGATTCTTTTTTTTTGAGGAAGATTAGCCCTGAACTAACATCTGCCACTAATCCTCCTCTTTTTTGTGCTGAGGAAGACTGGCCCTGAGCTCACATCCGTGCCCATCTTCCTCTACTTTATATGTGGGACACCTACCACAGCATGGCTTGCCGAGCAGTGCCATGTCCGCACCCGGGATCTGAACCGGTGAACCCTGGGCCACTGAAGCGGAACGTGCACACTTAACCGCTGTGCCACTGGGCCGGCCCCGGTAATGATTCTTAATTATAACAACATTGACGAATTTTCTTTGTTATAGTATTTTCTGGAGAGAACACCACTAAGCCCATTTATTTCTTTTATCAATTTTTCATTGCACTGAATGTAAAATATGCAAAATTTTTCCATTTTCACTTTTAATTTGCTTAAATTATTTTTATCAGGATCAATTAATATATTCATAAAGGTTATAATGAAATTTATTTATGTATAGTTTTACTTTTATGGCCATTATTTCTACATAGTCCAATTCATATTTTATAGATTTATATTTTGCAAGATTTCATTCCCTATTCTATTTGCAGTTAATGACATATTTTTCTTAGTGTGTTTTTACCCATTTTCCATTTTGTTGCCTTTGTCTTGATAAGTTGTACCAATTCTAATTTATCAGGTCAATTTTTGCAGTTTTCCTGCTGAGAAGATATTCTTAGTTTTTCATCTATAATAATTCTAATAAAATACCGTTATCACCTTTTTCAGCTTTATTTTGTGCAGCTTCTTACCAATAATATTTATTATGAATTGGATAAAAATAGAAAAATTTTATATTTATTTGTTATTTAGTCCATGAGGAATTACAAAATTAGATATTCCAGGACTACCCAAGGACCGGTCTCTGTTTAGGACTTCATCATTCTCAGGGTCAAAATGAGGAATTCACAATGTTGTGTTTCGGTGAGAGTGGGACTCATTATTTCAGTTTAACAGATGTACCTTACAAACATTGAGTAGGTCACCTGAGATAAATGGTCAAGCCAATATTGCAGGTAGTAGAGTGGGTTTTGGAATCACTGACCTGGATTGAATCCAGTAGACATCTAGAAAATCTAGCTTTGGGGGCTGCTGGAGTGTAATTTCCAAAGATCCTGACAGGGCCCGACTTCCCCACATTCTTTTGCTGCCTTACTTCCCGGCGGGGGTCTGAAATGACTCCCCAAGACATTTATGACTTTGGGTTAAGTCTAAAGTACGTTTAAAATACAAATTCAGCCTGGGATGGTAGTGACACAACTTATATCTTATTGAACACCCTCCATTTGCCAGACACTTTATATACATATAATCTCACAAGAAATCTTCCAGAAGTAGGTATTACACAAGAAACCTTCCAGAAGTAGGTATTATTAACCCTATTTTCAAATGAGAAAATTGAGAGTAGGAACGTGGGTATCTTGTCCAAATTCAGGTCTTAATGACATTAAAGTCCTTTCTCTTCCTGCTTACGTTACTTTCCTTCCACTTTATTGGGGTTTTTTGCATATTTCTAGCAGAAGTAAATCTGACCTGCAAGCCATGTGAGAGCTAGAGAATAGCAACCAGTATGCTTAATATGCCAAAACTATCAAAGCTCAGTAGGCAGGCTGATCGCAAATTCCTCATGTGTTCAAGCTCAGATCCTCAGCTGTGCAGATCCAGAAACTCGGTTTATTTAGTGCACCCAAAGCAGACAAGTCCTGGGGGACTGCTTTACACTAACTACACTTGCAAAGGACTGACATAAACCAGAGCGTCATTTATTAATTTACAGCTGGATCTAGTGGGATAATGAGGATTTGTTATTTGCGCAGGGCTTTCCCTGTGGATCGGCGTGTCACTCAGAGAACCAAATTATAGACGGGAAGATTGCTTGGTGGGTATAGAGTTGGAACAAAGAGAGGGGGTGTTTTGAGTTCTGTAGTTTTATTTTCATCAAATAAGCAGAGCTAGACGAATATCCTTCTCTACTGTGGGGCCATTTTCTCTCCAACTCATAGAAAGGGCCAGAGCCCACTCCTCTCTGAAAACTGACAAATTATTCCCATTTCCCCCCCCTTTTTTCATTCCTAGTTTTTTATTCCCATTTAAATTTTATATTTATATTTATATGACCCTGTGTCATGCCAGGGAAAGTTCAATGCAGTTGAAAGGATTACAGTTTTTCAGTTGTCACCTTCCAGTCACCCTTGCTTGTGACAGACCTTGAGGAAGGAGGACTCAAGTCTTTCTGAGAAGATTCTGGTGGCACCTTTCCTATCTATGACACATTTACAAGCCTTCTCCCAAAGAAAACCCTTCCAAGGAGGCCAGGGTCACCTATTATGAATCAATTACTGAGTTTCAATTTTCATGATTTTTTGTCTATTGCCCCACACATCCAGCTTGGTAGAGAGGAGTGCATTAATGCTGTTGTTCCTCATGCACTAAAGGTGGGAGGCGGGGACAGCATAAGACTAACACTAGATAATCAAGGGAAGTAAAACAAGCTCCAGGGATTTCTTAATCCAGCCTAAGCTCCAACACTTTTTTTCACTCCAGAACCCTGATTAGCAGATATACCCATTTATGGGAATGAATCTTGATTCTTTTCTAAACCCCTCAGAGAAATGAAGACATTTTCTAATCATCTGTCTTTTGGACTGATGAAATTAGCTAACAGCAGCTTGATGCAAACAATAATTGAGCACCTACTTTTGAGACACCATGATAGATGTGGGGACACTGTGCCAGGCATCCTATGAACACTGGGTCCATTGTCCTGTAATATAAGTTTCCCAGAGATGAGAAAAGAGCTATAATTGGATTCACACGTCTTAGAGAATCAATCGCTTTAAAAAATTGTGCTATGTAGTTATCCCCATCCCTATATGTTATGCCCCTATAAACAGAAGCAGAATATAAACAAATGAACTGGTTCCCATATTTATATCCCTTTTATTCCTATTTGAAGTCAGACCAGGTCTTAGCAAACTAAACCCAAAAGTGTAGACAGGTCCTTGAAAATATAGATGAAGGTCTGGATCTAATAAAGGCCAGGCATTTTGACTTTATAACTGATAGAATTTCTTAGGGAAATAAAGGATTTATGGAACTGAGCAAATGGCCGTATTAAAGTCACCAGGTTATGGGCATGCACAGACTTTGACCTGAAAACAAAAACCCTATGGCACTCAGTCATTTCTCCTGGATGAAAGGGACTGGACATGGTTCCACTGCCTACTAGGCAGCTTTTAGGGCTTGTCTCAGGGGCCCTCAAAGGGTCTTCAACAACATTTTAGCTCTAAACTTCTCTGTTTTCTTCCTCTCAGTGAGTTTAGCCCTGCGTTGTTTTGTGTACATATGTGTGTATGAACATGTTGCAGGTAGAGTTGAGATTTGGGAAGCAGGTGGCATAAAGGAGGCAAAGGATGACATTGAATGTATTAGAGGAGTTTTGATTGTTTTTCTTTATTCCAAAGTAAGAAAAATCCTCCATTTTCTCTGAGCCCATGCGAATCTCCCACCTCCAGCTCTTGACTCTCTTTTTCCCATGGTATCTGCTGGCCTTCACCTTGCCCTTTGTTCACCATCTACAGGCTTGAGTCAGATTCCAATACATCCCAAGTCAGAGGTCAAAAGGCTAACCCAAAGCATATCTCACAAACACCTAGGCACTTGATGAAATCTTAATCTGATCAAAAGTGACAAGCTTTTCCCCAAAGCCAGATGGAGGCAGAGCAGGCTCCTCACCACCATAGATAGCTCCCACAGCCCGAGAGTGGAGGGAGATGCAACAGTGACACCCTGCTTGTCCCAGGTGCTGACAGAATCATTTGTTGTTGCTTGGGAGACTGCAAGGACAGAAACATGCCTGACTGACTTATATGCATGTATAAGATCAATAATTTAGAATGATTTGGGGCCCGGCCCCGTGGCCGAGTGGTTAAGTTCGCGTGCTGTGCTTCCGTGGCCCAGGGTTTTGCCAATTCGGATCCTGGGCACAGACATGGCACTGCTTATCAGGTCATGCTGAGGCAGCGCCCCACATGCCACAACTAGAAGGATCCACAACTGAAATATACAACTATGTACCTGGGGGCTTTAGGGAGAAAAAGGAAAAATAACATCATAAATAAAAAAAATTCTTTTAATTTAAAAAATAGAATGATTTTATTTTTAAAGCTAGCTTTCATGCTGATGGCTCGTAGAATATTATGATTTAAAATTACCCTGTCTTTTTTAATTGGTAAATTGACTCAATTTTATTGGGAAGTGTAAATGGCCAAGAATATTCAGGATTATTTTCTTTTTTTTCCAGGTTTATTGAAATATAATTGATACATACACTGTGTAAGTTTAAGATTTACAACATGTTGATTTGGTACATGTATATATCACAAAGTGATTGCCACCATAGCATTAGCTAACATGTCCATCACGTCACCTGATTACTATTTCTTTTTTGTGGTGAAAACATTTAAGATCTACTCTATTAGCAACTTTGAAGCATATAATACAGTACTGTTAACTATAGTCACCATGCTGTACATTGGATCCCCAAAACTTATTCATCTTCTAACTGGAAGCTTGTACCCTTTGACCAACATCTCCCAATTTTCCCACACCCCCCTAACCCCTGGCAACCACCATTCCACTCTCTGTTTCTCTGACCAGCCTTTTTTTATTCCAAAACTATCCTGGTTTCAACAAAACACTTAGGGGTGATGGCCGAGAGGAGCGGCTCCAATATGTGATGTATGGCTGAGGAAAATAACTTACTCAACAAATATTTTTTGAACTTACTTCTGCAAAGCCTTCTGCCAGGTGTACCAACCTCTTTGGCCCGGGCCCTGGCCCTTTGCACTTTCTCTACATAGTCTATCTTGAAATGTCATCCAGCTTCCTTTTTATTAATTAATTTAATAATAAGAATTAGGAGTTATGCATAGCAAACTCTTTTGAATCCAGAGAGCCTGCATTCTAATCCCAGGTCCACTGCTTGATTAGTTGTGTGACGTTGGGAAAAATCAGCAATGGGAGGAAAAATTCTAAAGATGTTTCCCCAAGATTCCCATTCCCTGGTTATTTAACAAATGCTAATCTCGGTACAGCTGTGTAGGGACTGTGCAGATGTAACTAAAGTTGCTAATCAGCTGAGCTTAAAATAGGACTATCTGGAGGAAACTTTGAGAGGTGATGGATGTGTCTATGGCCTTGGTGGTGGTGATGGTTTCATGGGTGAATACTTATACCCGAACTCATCAAGTTGTATGCATTAAATATGTACAGCATTCTGTATGTCAATCATACCTCAGTTAACTGGTTTAAAGAAGGAGGAAAGCAGAGAAGGGTTAAGGCAGAGGGGAGGTCAGACAGATCCAAACTATGAGAAGGGCTCCACCCGCCATTGCTGCCTTTGAAAATGGAGGAAGGGCGGCCTTTAGAAGTTGAGAACAGCCAAGCCAATGGGACCTCAGACCATCAGAAGGAACGAAATTTTGCCCACATCCTGAATGAGCTCGGAAGCAGATTCAGCCCCGTGGCCTCTAAGACAGGAACGCAGCCCAGCCAACACCTTAACTTCGGCCTTGTGAGACTCTTAAGCAGAGAACCAGGTGAACTATGCTGTGCCCGGACTTCCAACCTACAAAACTGTGAGCTAATACGTTTGTGACCTTTTAGGCCACCAAGTTTGTGGTAATTTTTAAAGGCAGCGTTAGAAAACTAACACATCATCTGTTTTTTTCCTGAATTTCAGTTTCCCCCTTTTAAAATGGAGATAATACAGATTCAAAAGGTTCTTGCGAGGATTAGAGGCAATGTATGTAATGTAACTTTAGCACAGCACCGGACACAGCAAGCTGTTGATAAAGGGTAGCTAGTCTTGCTTCCTACTGCCTCTGCTAGCACCTTGAGCTGGTGACTCCCAAACTGTTATCTCCAGTCCAGCTCTTTCATTTGAAGTCTGTTTCTCAGGGTTCCTAAGGGATGTTGAGTCAGGGAAACTGTAGATGAGGCCCCTGGCAAGAGCAAAGTTACTTGGACCTTGGGTTTGACCCTGCTGCACTATGCAATATAGCCAGAGGAAAAGCGTTTGGAAGGATATAGACTGAGACGTTAATAGTGATTATCTCTGGGAGGTAGGACTTTTGTTTTCTTTCTCACGGTTTGGTTTTTCTTTTGATATTTCATAGATTGCCATCTTCAGCCTCTCCTAACATCTATTTTTCTTTTCTTTCTGATTTTCCCTTTCTCTTTCTCAGGTATATATGTATGGGAAATAGAGAGGATCATAAGAAATAGAGGGGGGACAAATTAAGATATATTTTCATGAATGATTACTAAAATGAATTGGCTAGATGATAGCTAAGGCACAAATACTGTGTAGAGTCCAATCTCACTTTACATAATAGATTTTTTTTTCTGAAAAGAGGAAGGAAATTTGATTTGCCAATTACACTGTTTTACTTGTGTCAATGTTGCCTATCTAAAGGATGGGGCTTTGGGGGACTGGAGGCATAAGTGGTTTCAGCCAAATAGCTGACTGATTGAACTATGTAGACGTAACTTTCAGGTCTAACATTCTCTGATTTTATTTACTTATTTTTTAAAGATTTTATTTTTCCCTTTTCTCCCCCAATTCCCCCAATACATAGTTGTATACTTTAGTTGTGGGTCCTTCTAGTTGTGGCATGTGGGACGCCACCTCAACATGGCTTGATGAGCGGTGCCATGTTTGCACCCAGGATCCGAACCAGTGAAACCCTGGGCCACCGAAGCAGAGCGCTTGAACTTAACCACTCGGCCACGGGGCCGGCCCCATAACATTCTCTGATTTTAATCTAAAATATTAAATATGGGCTTTGCCAGGATAAATCTAAAATGCCTAAGAGTGTCAAACAGGGGGCTATGAAAGAAAAATGGTGTGTGGTCTCTTAGGTTTGGAGACAAAAGGTGCAGGCCAGGAGAGAGACTCGGCATGATGCCCTATGTGTGTACTTTCCACACTGGGAATTGGTCTTATTCTCAGAAAGGAACAGACCTCTATCAGCCTCTATTCGCACTAAGTCCAATGTAAGTACCTCTCCTTTTTTCACTATGTACAGATTCTTTTTCCCAGAGAACAAAATGTGCACACAGCCTCATGGTAGCAGAGAGAGCTTATCCCAACTTTCTTGTCTGAACAATTACTAGGCACCATAGTCACCTGAACAATTCATGCCACTAAAAAGCATTCCTGGTTAGCCTTTCCTTTCTCTAAAATCCAATGCCCAGTGATTTTGTTTTCATTTAACCTGCATTTGATGTTTTACAAAATATGAAAGGTCAGGATTAGTAGAATTTTGGAGTAAAGGGCAATTGCATGAAAAGATTTTCATTTTCCCTCTTTGCAATGCTACATGCTCGTCTAGGAGAGGATTTTGCATTCTTTAATTTTTTGTGTGCTGCTTTCTGAATTTGCAGAATTTGTTTTTATTGTTAAAGCCAATCTAAGTTGAAATTGGAGTCTCCCAGGAAATTAACTTTGGCTTTTTGTTTGACTTTATATATGTAATTCCAGACTAAAGGACATTCATCAATAAAATGGAAGTTACAATTATTTTTGCTGTATACTAGTTTTAGGTAACTTTTTCTCCCTCTCTGCTTTCTCCAATTTTTTTTCTTTAGTGAGGAAGATTGGCCCTGAGCTAACATCTGTTGCCAACTTTCCTCTTTTTGCTTGAGGGAGATTGTCACTGAGCTAATGTCTGTGCCAGTCTTCCTCCATTTTGTATGTGGGATGCCGCCATAGCATTGCTTGATGAGCGGTGTGTAGGTCCGCACCCAGGATCCAAACCCGTGAACTCGGGCCACCAAAGCAGAGCGTGTGAACTTAATCACCATACCACCAGGCCAGCCCCTGCTTTCTCTGATTTTGAGTAACTTTCCTTCCCTTCTGCTTTCTCTTGCTTAGGATTACTGATTATTATACCTTCATGCAGCTCATCTCTTTATTGGATTCTTGGTCCTGTCTGTCTCTCGCATCTCTGTTTTCCCTTCTTTTAGCCCCCAAAGGCAACCTAGCTAGGAAACTGAGTTCCACAATGAAGGTAACAAGGCATGGAAGTGAACTGCTGAAACTTTGCCTTGTTCGCTTTTGATTTATGTGATTTAAAAAAAAACTCTGGATTTTTGAAAAAGCAGATCTGGAAATGCTGTTGAGGATAGTCTTTGGCACCAGCATATTCTTCTAAGGCGGCGTATGCGATGACTTCACCCCTTTGAAATGTGGCTCTTATGATAGCACTCACACATGCCTTAGGTCCCTTGAAGGAAATGTCTTCTGATATTCAGTAAACAATACAAGCTTTCTCCATCCTCCCATCTGCAGACGCTTCTTGGTCAACACTGTTTACGAAAATGGTCTTCAAGAAGAAGGGCTGAGTAGCTGGATTGTTGGAAAGAAAAAGACAATTAGTATGTGTGTGGTTCTTTTTTTAATTTTTATTTTAGGAACAAGCATTAGCAAACCAGACAGCTGCATGGAGGCCCATACAGTTGCTCCTTTAACTCTGCAGCGTTATCAGAGTGTGTGTGCTTGGATAACTTACTTACTTTCCCATGTATTTCTGGTTTTCGAAGTGCCATTTAGACAATTCTGCCAAGCGATATGAAAACAAAAAAAGGTGAACAAATTAAAATGTAGCAATAATGTTGTGCAAATCTTCTTCTTCTTTTTTTTTTTTAAAGATTGGCACCTGAGCTAACAACTGTTGCCAATCTTCTTTTTTTTCCCCCTGCTTTTTATTCCCCAATCCCCCCAGTACATAGTTGTATATTTTTAGTTGTGGGTCCTCCTAGTTGTGGCATGTGGGACGCTGCCTCAATGCGGCCTGATGAGTGGTGCCATGTCCGCGCCCAGGATCCGAACCGGTGAAACCCTGGGCCACCAAAGGCAGAGCACGTGAACTTAACCACTCGGCCATGGGGCTGGCCCCCTGTGCAAATCTTCTTAAGTCAGCCACAAAGAAAACCATCTTGTGTGAGTCAGTTTCTACATACACTATTAAGAAGCACAGGATCTGGGGTAGCCACAACTGCCTAACAAAGTAGAAAGGGTAAAAGAATATGAAACTACTACTACTAATAAATATATGTGAAAATATTTATTTTTCAAATCTTAAAAGGTCCTTGCTGTATGGAGATTAATATTAAATAATGATTCTCAAGGGAAAGGCAAAGGGCACTGATATATATATATAGAGAGAGAGTTACTGTTTGGCCAAACACAGGACTAGGTGCTTTGCATATTTAAGCTCATTAGAGGACCACAACAACTCTGTGAGGTAGGTACGATTAGCCCATTTTAAAGACAAGTGGACTAAAGCTCAAAGAAGTCGAGTATCTTGACCAGGATCACACAGCTAGGTAGCAGCAGAGTTGGGATTCCAACTGATCCCTGTCAGTCTGTTTATACTTAATCTTTTATATATTTTGACAACATAGTTCATGTGTCATTACACAGCAATTCATTGCATCATTATTTTAATGTTTTTCATCTATAAAATTTCCCAAACAAGTACAAGATAAAAGATTATATATGTCTGGGCTCACGTTCATGAACTGGCTAATGTCATCACAGCCAAGAAATTAATAAACTGTGCCCCAGTTGACACTTCTGTTCTTAACCTTACTGATTTGTTTAATGGCTTCTGTCTTCACTAAGGGCTTCTTAACATATCAAAAATGCCCCCACACCCCATAACTGGTCAGTAACCTTGAGAACAAAAGAGTAATGTTTCTCATGGGCCTTGAGTTTTTGCTGTGTGACTTCGTGCATATACGTGGCAACTCAAATTATTGCTGCAAGGTGATTCTTCTTTTTCATACTTTTGGGGTGTGTTGTCTAAAAGGCACAGAGAAAATCAGAGATGTATAGTAATTACTCTGGTTCCTTTCCTTATTAGCTGTGTGACTTAAATTACTTAACATTATTAGTCTTGGTTTCCTCATCTTTAAAATGGAGATAATATTTGTACCTCCTTTATAGGTTTTTTTTTTTTTTGAGGAAGATTAGCTCTGAGCTAACATCCGCTGCCAATCCTCCTCCTTTTGCTGAGGTTGACCAGCCCAAGCCAACATCCGCGCCTATCCTCCTCCACTTTTTTATATATGGGACACCTGCCACAGCACGGCTTGACAAGTGGTGCCATGTCCGCACCCGGGATCCGAACTGGCAGACCCCCACCCCCCTGAAGCGGAACGTGCAAACACAACAGCTGTGCCACTGGTGGCCCCTCCTATTTGGTTTTAACAATTAGTGGGATAAGGAAGGCAAAGTCATTAGCACAGTGGTTGGTAGATAATAAACACTCAAGATAAGCTGTTAGTATTTATTTAGCTTCAGCTAGTTGGAAGCAGTGTGCACAATTGTTAAAAACGAAGATTTGGAGTCAGACTATACCAGTTTGAGTCCTAGCTTCACCATGTGTTATCTCTGGGAACTTGGTCATGTTATTTGACATCTCTACAAGTCAATTTCTTAGACGTAAAGTAAGACAATAGTGATATTTTCCTTTTTTGGTATTAAGAGCATTAAATGAGATAATACACATAAAGTATCCAGCATGTAGTCAATATTCGATTAGTATTATTTTCCCATCTTCTTTCCAAATGTACAACCAATCACATTTACAAACTCATTAAAGATTATTGCTGTGCTAATTTTTAGGGAGGACAATGACCATATAATGAATTCTCAAATATTAGATTCAGGAAATTCCAGCACAGGCATAATATACTAACGCTTTGACATACACTAATTTCCCATGAAGATTAAAGAACAAGAACACTGTTAACACCAAGATCTTTAAGACCAAAGGAGGGTAATAAAATTGTTAGAGATATTTCATAGATTAAAAAACTGTAAACATGATATCCATCAGTAGAGAGCTATTCAGTGTGGATAGAACAAGATAAAAAGATTCCCTGGTCCTAATTCTGTCTTTTTTGTCATTTCATCACATAACTTTGAGTGATCCTCTTAAACTCTGTGTCTCAGTTTTCTTTCTTACCAAATTAGGAAATAAAATATGTCTTACCTACTTCACAGGGTTGTTGTGACGACCAAATAAAGTATGGGAGAGCGTTTGGTAAAGTATGAATGTGAGACAAAAGCATGGGTCCTTTGTTACATGTTCTTCTCATTGTTTATTTCTGTGGCTTCCTCACCCCCTTTTGCTGTTTACTCACAGCACAGCAACTCAGCTTTTTTAAATGCAGTATTCAAAGGAAGATGCACTTAATAGGAAAACTTATCCTTGAGACATTTTAAGACAAAAACTTCACTCTGTTTGGTGAGTTTATGGATTTTGACTAGCTGGGCAGAGAGTTTGTATGAAAAATCCTTATTCTTTGGATCAGAGTAGGGTTTAAATTCCTCCCAAACCAGCTGTCCAAGACCATAGGCTATTATTTTCGCTTTAAATCTATCACCTGCTTCCAGTGCACTGGTAGGATAACCAAAGCTCAGAGAAGCATTTCTCTTGCTCTTGGATGAAACCAAAACATCCTTTGTGTGAAGGGATAGGAGCAAGAAATATTTCTGCTTCGGTTCAAATGAGGGCTTATAAACTGAGAAGGATCTCAGGGGGTCCAGGGAAAAGATTATCAAGCATATCCCCTCACTAGCCCTGAAGCTGAGGACAAATCTGGGAGATAACTATTTTCTACAGTAACTGTCTTCTTTTGAGGATAATACACTAGTAGGGCCTGATCGTAAAGACTTGGTCCTGGGTTCCAGTATGACTTCTGCCACTTGACAGGTATATGACCTTGGGCAAACTACTCCAACCTTTGTAAAGCTCCAGTTTCCTCATCTGTAAAATGGAAGATAATATCAGACCCATAGGAGTGATTTGATGATATATAATTCACATGAATAACTTAGCTCCATGCCAGACACATAGCAAGGGTTCAGAAAAATCTTAGTTGATTTTAACTGCTCTTACTTAATTATTATTATCATTATTATCACTATTATCATATAATTAGGTTCTCAGTTTTGATTTGGGTTTGTACCTGACAAATTCTCACAGAAACAAAGATGTTATTAAATATGCCCTTTTCCTACATCATACCTTTTAAAAGACACATCTCTTTAGAGTCCTTTTGGAGGTATTTCATCTCTGACCCACACAAATCACCCCTTTTCTTTCACTAAATATTACTTATTTGGGGCATGAAGTAATTCGCCATGCCTAGGCACTGCCTGGAGTCAACTAGTAAGGGGTTGGATTAGACGACCTCTCGGCTTCCTTCCATCCCTGAGAATCTATGATTCTATGAGTCAGTGTTCAGGAAAAAAATGAAGGGCTGTTTAGTGATGAGTGACAGTTCTGTCCTAAAAGAACAAAGAACTTACTCACTATGCCAGAAGCCATGTTGAAGATCACAGGATCATGAATTATAGCTCTACTACCCTCTGGCAGGACAGGAAAGGAATCTCATAGACAAATTGCACTGGGAGAGATTATGGATTAAAGGCTCCAATATTCATGACTTCCAACCAGCCAGCACGTAAGACCATAACAAGTGCCAAAGGCCACCCCTGTACATTTGAAAAAATAATGGAAATATCCCCAAAGAGAAGCAGGAGAATGAAATTCTGGCCAAGGCAGTGTTTCTGAATCTTTCTCCTTTTCTGGCTACAGCTATGATAAAGAGCTCAAGAGACAATAGAAGTCATCATCTGTAAACTTGTGGCTTTCACGAAAAAAACTATAATGATGGAATTTAAATGCTACCCTGTCTTATTCCATTTACCATCAACTGGGGGTTGCCCAGCAGGAGAAATGAGATCATTTCCCTCTTAGCGGCTAGCCGAGCTTGCCCACATTCATTCTTCTTCCCACATCATGTTTTAGCAGGCATCAACACGTCAGCAGCTTCTAAAATGTGCCAGATCTAGGGGAGCCGGGCACTGGCGCTACCACACTAAAGAACTCCCCAGCTCTGCAATGGACTCACACCAGCCACATCTTTCTTGCTTGCTTGCCAAATGGTGGGAGAAGGTTAAGGAGGCTCTCTGCTTCCATATATAGCCCTCCAGCCCTGTTTATACTTATGCATACATTTGCACATGAGCTATAAACAACAAACAGATAACTCCAGGTTTTCCATAAGAGAAGTCTATTCAGTGCAACTGCTTTCTCCCCCAGCTCCAGCAGTGAACATCCAGCTGAGTTCAGGAGGGGGTGAATGAGTGGTTGGACTAGTAGGCATGTGCTTGGGTATCTATATCAGACTGCATTCCAAGCCCAAAGACTACTGTTTCTGGGTTCTCCATTCAACATATTGTCTATTCCTTTCTTTATAATAGGGTGCACTAGGCTGTGCTCTGTCTTTTGCACCTTAGGGTGAATGGGGAATCTGGAAACAGGTTTATGGCACTGAGCCAATGAACTGGGCAGTGTTTAGTACAGACGTGTTGGACACACATTGGTGTTTTGAGCTGTAGGGACCCTTAGGGCCCTTCTGAAATTCAGAAGGAGGAGCGGGAGAGTTGAGATGAGAATCCAGGCTTCTCGACTTCTAATTTATATTCTTACACAGGATCACCTTGACCCACTAAAATTAGTTTTGACTTCATCACAATATTAATAGGAGGGCAAGTGGAGGGAAATAAGGGTATCAGAGACCTAAGCGGTAGGGGAGCAGGCACCATCAAAAGAAAAGAAAGGGGCAGCCAAGAGTGGGAAGGTAGCCAGAGGCTTCAGAATCCCAGGTCCTTCAAAGTTTCACACAGGGGCAGCCCTACCTACTGGACCACATTCAGATTCTCACCTTACCATTTGAAGCCCTGAATCAACAGTTTATTTAACCTATTCAACCCTTCTGGCTAATGACTTTAAAATTAGTATCTCTTATCCAGATATCTCTTGCCAATCACCTATCTCTACTTGCTGGATTTTTGGGGGGTTATTTGTCAATTCAAACTCTTCATCTCCCTACCCTCCAAATGTATCCGACCTCCAAACAAACAAACAAACCCAAAAACCTTGGCTCCTCTCAACAGCTAGATTGGCAAACTTAGGGTCATCAATAATATTTCTTTTATTTATCTCCCCACCCCCATATCTGGCCAGTCCCCAAGCCCTGTCAAATTTCACCATGAAAGGTTTCCTTTATCTGTGCTGCTTCTCCATTCTCACTGCCGTTGCTCTTGTCCTGGTCCGTATGACCTGGATCACTGCCACATTCTCCTGACTGGCCTGCCTGTCTCCATTCTCGCTGCTCTCCAACCCAGCTCTCCTTATTCTCATCACACATATCTTCCTTATGTTGTTCTCCAGCTCAAAAATTTTGTGACTCTCTATTTCTTGCCATGTTTAATCTGTCTTGTCAAGTGGAAGAGGATGTCAGCTTATTCTGTGTTATTGTCAATAGCAGAAGTAGAGCCAGTGTGCAAAGTTATAGGAAGATTTATTTCAGCTGATCAAAGGAAATCCCTCTAAACAACAAAGCTGTTGCACAATGAAGCTGCTGGCTCAAGTACTGAGCTTCCTGCCCCTGAGGAGATGTATAATCAGCAGCTGGGAACTACCTGTCAAGGATGTTGTAAAAAGGATTCATGCATTAAGATGTAGGAAAACACCGCTGACATTAAAGATGATGATAGCTGGCCATTTCTGAATGTTGGCTCCATGCCAGACATTCTCCTTGTTGTTTCCGTATGTTAACTCATTTATTCTCCTAGCAA
Source organism: Equus quagga (assembly GCF_021613505.1). Lineage (NCBI taxonomy): Eukaryota > Metazoa > Chordata > Mammalia > Perissodactyla > Equidae > Equus > Equus quagga. Next base: position 31,341,231 of record NC_060276.1, read on the forward strand.
CTCTGTGGTTGACACCATTTTTATCCCCATTTTACAGTTGGCTCTACTTTAGTGACTAAATACATAGACTCTAGAGTAAGACCACAGTTCACATCTTGGCTTTGTCGCTTACTGGATGAATGATTTTGAACAAGATACATAACTCTTTTGACCTCTGTCTCTTCGTCTTCATTCTCTTTGACAATAGAGGGAATAACAGTACCCACTTCATTAGGATCTTGTGAGGATTATGTTGTAAGATAACTTACGTAAAGCACTATGGGGTACATAGTAAATACTCAGTGGTCACTATTAATCTTGTCTCCATTATATGACATATTTTTTAAGGAAAGTGGCTACATTTCTTCTATATCTCCTATCTCAACTAGCTCATACTGGCCATATAGCAAGTCTTCATTCAACATGTACTTATGGCCAACGATGTTGTGGTGAATTCTCCCCAAAGCTTCTTCATGACTTAACACCTTGCTTCATCACTCACAGTGTACTCCTAGTAACCATCTTTCTCAGCCTACTCAAGGTCAGCTTTCTCCTCCTTTTTCCTTCTGTGAACTCCACTTTCACTGGCTTCTCTGAGACAGTAAGCAGCCGATCATGATGAACTGGTGCCCATCTCTCTGCCTGCTGTTTTTAAGGTACAGAGGTACTTGTGCTTCCTTTCTCTAACCCCAGTTACTAATGAAAACATCTTCACTGGCAACCTCACCAGGTTATGAACCAGACTCCATTATACAGATGTCCTGCCACACTGCATGCCTCCCTTCCATACTGAACCTCATAAGTTCTGGTCACACCTTGTAGCTCTCAAATCATTTCCTTAGTACAGCTCATTGTTTGCTTTGTTTGAGAAAGTTGCACGAAATAACCTGACAAAGAGATAACTGTCTGTTGGAAAGCTCTTTTTTTTAGAGCCCTTTGATATCATCATCATTTTGGTTTATAAGCTTTACATGAAAGGGGTGGGGAGGGGGAGACTTTCCTTTTCAGCACGAATAAATTGGTAGCTGTCCTAGAGAGCACGCTTCTGAAGCCAGGTGCCGCCACTTAGCTTAATGTTTCATGATGTGTCACCCAGCAAATTATGAGTTGTTTGAATTGATTTCCTCCAAACAGCTGAGCTATGGCTTTTGTTCTATTGATGTTTGTCTCAATTCCTGAATGTGTGTTGCTTCCAGACAGAAAAAAAATAGCATGTCTTATAAAGAAATGTCATTAACTCACAGAGCCTAGTCTATAATTAGAAGGTTTGAGGGTATGCTTTTTTCATCCAGTGGAGCTACTCTTGATGGTTTAAACTCTTTTGCCAGTTCTTAACTCTTTTCTACCTCTCTTGAATATAATACGCCATACCATTATCCTCACATCTGTAAAACCAGGTTATATTGAGTTTCAAAAATAAGGATTTATTTTTACAATTGGTCATAGAAATATTGACTGAGCACTTACCATGTGTCTCACTTACGTCCTTTGGGAAATAGAAGCAGCATACATATTGGCCTGGCTCTCACTGAGTTTCTAATCTTTCTGGGGATTCAAGATAAACATTTATAAAACAATTAGAGACCATCCTAGGTTTTAATATATGTATTACATTGAATATAATGAAATGCCTCCTAAATAATGTTGACCTCTGGTCACTCACTCTGCTAGTGAATAGAGTAACTGGTGAAGTGGGTGCTTTCCCTTCCATAAGAGCACAGGGGCTGTTCTGAGCAACCTGGGCCATCTGCCTATCTGTCTTACAGTGCTCTGTTCAGTTTCACGTGGCTAGGTAAGAGGAGCCACAGGGCATTCTCATCTAGGAATTGTACACCGACCTCACATCCCACACACACACCTATCTAGGCATTGGAGCTGATGAGTATGCGTTTTTCTTCTATTATTTCATTGGCATGTTTGACCTTTCCTCATTTGGAGTGATAAGATTTAGAATGGGTTTTGGGATAGAAAGAGAAGTGAAATGGCCTTTTGCCCCCCTCTGCCTTTTTCTGTTGTTTTGTTTTCTCGCAGAAAGGCAAGCTTTACAACTCAAAGCAACCTCAAAAGGTAACAGTCATTAGTACCACAACTACAAACCAGTAGAAAAGAATAAACACTTACACATACATATTTGATAAGACATCGGCGGGAATCACATCAGTTCCTATTATTTCTCCCACTCCCTTTTCAGCTTTCTTTTCTGTTTGAAGATGAAAAAGTAGACTTGAAATTGCTCATGTCTCTTTAACTCAAGCATGCACCAATTTCAAGAAAGGGAGCATCTGTTGGCAACTGTTCCATGGGATCGTTTACATTATTAAAATAAATTTCTTCATTACTCTGACAGTTAATTTAGTAGCTTTCCTGATTTTTTTTCACATTTTTAACCAGGCTAGAAAAATTTCTCATGTTGAAAGTAATGAAGATGACAAAAGCCCCACCTCCATTACTTAGGAGACATACTTTGAATTATTGTTCACAATTGCCATGTGGAGGGATTGATCCCCTGTTTTTAGAAGCACTGGCTGGGTGGGCATCTGTACTACAGGCCATGAAAGTAGGAATTCTGGGCAGCACATGCTGGTACTGGGTGCATTGGGCAGCCAGGCCCTTGTTTTCTTACTTGCTTATAATTTTACCTTACTCCACATACAGAGCTGATAGAAAGTCTCCAGATTGACTTCCACCTTGTGCTGAAACCACTCTTGCAGGAATGCCACTGTCATCTCTGTGAGGCCTGGTGATTAAGCATTACTGGGTCCTCTCACCAAATGCCATATTAATCAATGCCAAATCCTCAAGAGACAGCAAGTCTTGGGGGATGTAAGGAAGAAATATCAATGAGGTTTGGAATGAGTCAGCAAAAACTACTTGAAAGAGTAGGATTTGGCGGGAGAGAAGAGGTGGGCAGGGCAGTCTGCAAATGTGCCAGAATGGGTCATTGTGTTTGGTAACATAAAAGTCCAGGCTCATTGCTAGGATACTACAGAGATTGGGGCTCCTGTCTTTGCTGATATTGAAGTCGAGCCAAGGAAACTCTAGACTGTATGTGTTTTCCACAGCTGAATTTTAACTTATTGCTATGGAAAAGATGCAGACAGAAGTGACAGCATTTGGAATAAAGAGAACAATGCCTAGGGTCTCTGCTTAAGGTTGTGCAGCCTGCACACTGCACAAAGGCATTGGGTGGATGGGCAGGAGGTAGGGAAATCCCACTGGCACGGGCGCTTCTGGAAACTGTGCCATTTGGTAATTGATCCGCTCAGAGGAGACTCTTTTTTTTCCCTTCAATTCGTCTGCCTACAGGAAGTGCCATTTTGTAATTTGCCAGAGGCACTGTATGTGCCAATAGTGGCCCTGGCAATGCTATAGACCTGTAGAAGATTGCGTTAGAAAAATTAATCTTGCCTGCTACCTTTAGGCAGGAAAGTAAACCATCGTTAATTTTCTTCCCTATTAAAACTTTTCTGTAGAAGATCCTCTGGCTTGTAGGGCAACACATTTCAGTCTCTTAATATTTTTCTCCTCCTTTCGTTCTGTTGGGACTAATAATAACAATCATAATAATTAATAACTTATGCCATACTGGTGGAAAAATTAAAGACAAAGTGAAAACTAAGGAACATCCAACTAAAGTCAATTAGAGTCTCAGTAACTGGTTTTATATTTAGTAGCTGGACCTCTTATAGAAAGAAGGAAAATTCAAGTGGTGCTACTTCTAGGAACTTGTCAGGTCGTACAAGGTCGAATCTAAGCAATGAAATATTTATTGCTGAAATGAGATTCAGAAGATTTGATTTCTAATCTCAATATTTACTAAGTGTTGTTCTTGGACAATTCACTTTCTTTTTCTGTGCCTCAGTTTACTTGCCTGTAAAATAACTGGGTTATTTCTAATGCTCTTTCCAGCTCCAGAACTCTCTATTTTATTATTATACGCAATTCAGTTCATGCCACAAAATAGACCAGAAATAATAATCACCTGGTCTAACCGTCCTTCATTAGATAAAATAAATGCATGCCCGGATTTTTTTTTTTTTTTGGAGAGCAACCTTGAGTAAGAGGAATTCTGCTTTACTCCTATCTTCCTTCCTATAGCTGAAGATGCATTCCTGGGACGTGACTTTTTTATTTTTTATTGAGTTATTGATAGGTTACAATCTTGTGAAATTTCAGTTGTACATTAATGTTTGTCAGTCATGTTGTAGGTGCACCACTTCACCCTTTGTGCCCACCCCCCACCCCACCTTTCCCCTGGTATCCACTAAACTGTCCTTAGTCCATAATTTTAAATTCCTCATATGAGTGGAGTCATACACAGATTATCCTTCTCTCGCTGGCTTATTTCACTTAACATAATTCTCTCAAGGTCCATCCATGTTATTGCAAATGGAATGATTTTGTTCCGTTTTGCAGCTGAGTAGTATTCCGTTGTATATATGTACCACATCTTCTTTATCCATTCGTCTGTTGCTGGACACTTGGGTTGCTTCCACGTCTTGGCTATTGTAAACAGTGCTGCAATGAACATTGGGGTGCATAGGACTTTTGGGATTGCTGACTTCAAGCTCTTTGGATAAATACTCCTGGGACGTGACTTTTTAAGGTCGTGTTCCCAGACTTGGAAAAAGGTGGCCCCAAAAGAGCAGCTTGGTTTCTAGTCTAGTCACTTAAAAATCTCAGATCTGCTGACAGCCATGCTGGTCTCCCCTTCTGAAACTTCGATTACATTATCAGAGGTGCAGATGGTGGACCATTCCTTTCACCTATGAAAGCCTCGATGATTGTTCCCTTGCCTTGTTCAGGTAGAACTTTCCTCTGGTCAATGTGTAATATCATCACTGTGGATGTGCCCAGGGCAAGCAACATTCAGCAATTCTCACTTCTTTTCCCATAAAACCAAGGAAGGAAGAAATAGAAGAAAGGAAGAGAAAGAGGGAGAATAACTGCAGATCTTTGTCCTGGGTTTCTCCTTTTCTCTCCATAACTGCCCCTCGGATCTCAGCTGAGGACCTAAGAGCCATGTATCCCCACTGCTATTCTGGAGTTTGTTTTTAGCTATACTTTTGATGGCACCATTAGGCAGCGGGGCTTTGAAGCATTTTGAATAAGCAATTCTTCAATTAATGCGTTTTACATTTGTTCCCTACTTTATACACTATGCTACGGAAAAATGTGGTATTGAAGTTTTCTTATGATGAGGCCTAATTTTACCACCTGGGGTAGAGTGATAGTGAATGACTTGCTCAAGGTCAAGGAAGGTAGGATTCATCCAAAGAGAAGCCAGAAATAGAACTGAGGTCTGCTGACTTTCGGTTTAGTTTAGCATCCAATAAACCACACTCTCTTTCCTCTGAACATTTTATCTCCAGTGGTTTGCCATGGGCACAGATATTAGACAGCCTACAAACCTAAACCGTCATAAAATGGTCGGACGTAGTAAAATAGGCTCCACGGGGAAAAAAACATATACGTCATTGTCAGTAACAAAACATAACTACCAGGTCACATTAGCAGCAGAGATGGTCTACCTTTACCCTTCTTTGGGCATCTTTTTCTAACAGAGAGCATGATTTTCTGTGTGTTTCAGTCAAAAACATATTTTGAATGAAAAAGTCATATTGCCTTTATATTTGTGCCTGCGATTGAGGTAATGAAGTATGGAGTTCATTTGTGAATGTTTTGAATGGCAACATCTCCTTGAAATTATTTTTGCTGGGAACTCAAATGAACATTCTTTCAAAATAGTCACACTGTTGTAATTGGCAAACCTCTGAGACGGTATCTTGGGAGGGAAACAACATGCAGTTGGAAAGGAATATAAAATTCATAGACTTGCAGCCTGAATTATCCATTTCATCTACCATATTTTCATGTTAAAACCATCTCCAGATGGGAAGACAGGATCTTAAAATCTTTAATTATGAAAAAATCTATTAGACACTGGAAGGACATTACAATTTTATTACAACTTTTGTTTGCCCGTATCTTATTACCTGTTTATTCAAAATGTGTCTCACTATTTTTATTTTAAGACATACTTGACTATTTTTAAAATTTCTTTAAAAGTCTTTTGGAGGAAATAATGGCTCAGCCCCCCACAGGATCACAACATACTTCTTTGTTGAGGCTCAGGCCTCAAGTCTATTTAAAGGATGGTTGCATTGCTAAACTCTAAAAGTGCTGCCTGATTCCTGATCAACTTCAGAGATTTTATTTTATTTATTTTTTGTGAGGAAGATTGGCCCTGAGCTAATCTTCCTCTTTTTGCTTGAGGAAGATTGTCGCTGAGCTAATATCTGTGCCAATCTTCTTCCACTTTATGTGGGATGCAACCATAGCGTGGCTTGATGAGTGGTGCTAGGTCTGCGCCCGGGATCCGGGCCTGCGAATCCCAGGCTGCCAAAGTGTAGTGCACGAACTTCACCACTACACCACCGGGCCAGCCCAACTTCAGAGATTCTAAATAATTGATTTCAATAACTAGACTTATGTCTCATCTTCTAACAACAAGCACACGCCTCTGGGGATAATCTCTCCTAATGACAGAGAGAAGTCTTTCAGTTATGGAGGGTAGGAGAGGTGAGATTTGTTTCTTAGAAGCACTGGCTGTGTACAGAAAGATGAACTCTCGGAAAAGAACTTGATTCTAAAGTGTTCAGTCTTCGCAAGTGCTTTTGTGAGTTTCTCTCCCCCTCCTTTACAAAATACCATCAGTTTCTCAGAAAATGGCTTTCTTCTAACCTCTGGAAATATGCCTTACTGGGATCCCAGGGGTGATTGCTTGGGTCAGCCTAAGACAACCTAGAGGCCAAATGCTGCTGTGAGTTTTTCTAATCGTGTAGGGCCTTAGGAAGACAGCGTGGTTACCTCCACTCAAAGTCAAGTAATGGGGACACACAAAGCAAGTCTAATTTCATTGGAAAGTTAAATAGAAGGAGTTTGGTTTTTTCCCAAACTAATTTTCCTAACCCAGAATACAGGAATCAAAGTGGGATGTGATGTTTCCACAACAACTCTAGTGTGTCAAAGGCCATGAGACTGTTGTTTGTTCATGCTTCAGAGAAAATAGTATGTCTATAGTTCATATTAAACTCTGAAAACAACTTATTCTCAATAATGTGCTTGGTTTTCTTCTCTGAAAACTGAATTCAGTGGATAAGCTTCTCTCTTCCAAATTTTATTTTTAATGACTTGTATATTCTGTTTCTAATATCACATTTCATCCCAAAGCACCAAATATTTTTGGTCTGCCAGTCATCATAATATTAACTGTATAAAAAGAATAAAGGTGCAAGACTGGTCAAATACTTCATCCACTTGCAACAGTTTTAGAAAAGTTGATAGACGAAAGAATTCTGAGTGAGATCATCCAGTATTTGACTTCCTCCATCTGACTTACTTCACTTATATGTGGAGTATTAAAAAAACACACACAAACAAATAAAACAAAAAACACATGGATACAGAGGACAGATTGATGGTTACCAGAGGGGAAGGGGGTGGGGGGAGGGTGACATGGGTAAAGGGGGTCAATCATATGGTGACAGATGAAAACTAGACTTTTGCACACACTGTAGTATATACAGAAGTTGAATTATAAGTGTTGTATACTTGAAACTTATATAATGTTACCTCAATAAATCAATGTTACCTCAATTGAAAAAAAGAGTTATGCTGCTTAGAAATATTTCTCAAAGTTGTTCTCATTTGGGCTGCTAGTGGATCGAAAGAAAATTTGTTGAACTTAGCAAATAATAAATTGTGCTTGTTTACTCTCATGATCCGTGAACTGAATTTCAATAGGGCTATGATATTTAAAGATTCACTGATGAGACAGTTTAATGACTCAGTTGAGAAGAGATGTGCCAACCAGACAAGTACTAGATTGTTAATTATCACTAGCTATTAGCTGGTGGCTGCTGACATTAGTTTATTGCTCATAATATTGTGGAAGTGTATAAGATAATGTGTGTTCTTCTCTTTTGATTTTTTTCCTTACAGGTCAAAATTACAACCAGATTTCACGTATATATTTTCATACTCCCTCTTCTCTGCCATCTTTACATGCCCATCTTGGATCTCAACTTCTTCTTCAGGTATTCCTGCCCACTTATGATTATCAAAATCAACAAATAGCCATTAAGCATCTCTATGGGCCAGACACTGTGTTTGGCACTTTACATGCTTTAGCTCATTTAATCTTCACAACAAACCTACATAGCAGGTTCTACAATTATCCTCAATGCACAGTTGAGGACGCTGAGTTAAAGGAAGTTAAGCAATAGGCCCAAGGTCACAAAACCAATAAGTGGCAGAGAAGGTTTTAAAACCAGGTTTGATCAATTCTAAAGGCAGATCTTTCCATAATCATTGCAATGTTTCTTTTCTCTTACCTCCTAAGATACCATAATTTGCACTATGCAATTTTATACCAAATTGTTTTCAAAAATCCACTGTGCACTTACTCTTATCTCCCTTTGTTGTTAGTGCCGTCAAGTAGATTCCAACTCCTAGCGACCCTGTGTACAGCAGAGCGGAACCCTGCCTGGTCTTTTTGTGCCATCCTCTCACCTTTGGCGCTATATCAGACAATGCTCTGCTGCTATTCACAGGTTTTTCATGGCCAATTTTTTTGGAAGTGTGTGGCCAGGTCCTTCTTCCCAGTCTGCCTTAGTTTGGAAGCTCCACTGAAACCTGTCCACCGTGGGTGACCCTACTGGTCTGAAATACCAGTGGCATAGCTTTCAGCATCACTACAATATGCAGCCACCACCGTATGACAACTGACAGGTGAGTGGTGTGGTTCCCTGACCCTGAAATGAACCTGGGCCGTGGTGGTGAGAGTGCCAAATCTTACTATCACTAGGCCACCAAGGCTGGCTCTTTTCTCCCTATCTACATGCCAATCAGATTGAGGAGAGGCACGATATGTTGAGCTTCATTTTTAACTCCTGCAACCTCTTGGGGAGGACTAGAAGTACAGCAGAGACTCAGTAATGTATGATTGAGTTTTGTTTTCAATGTTCTTTTATAAAATAGCTACTTTAGGGGCCAGCCTGTGGCGAGTGGTTAAGTTGGCCCACTCTGCTTCAGTGGCCCAGAGTTCGCAGGTTCGGATCTCAGGCACGGACCTACACACTGCTCATCAGGCCGTGCTGTGGCAGCATCCCACATAGAAGAACTAAAAGGACTTATATCGAGGATATAGAACTATGTACTGGGGCTTTGGGGATAAAAAAAAGAAGAAGATTGGCAATAGATGTTAGCTCAGGGCCAATCTTAAAAAAAAATAAAATAAGATAAGTTACTTTAAAAAATGTAACTAATTTTAAAAGCTCCTGTTGTTTTCTTTTGTTGACTTGTTAAAGAGTATTAATTTTTTCTGCAAAATGTCCTTTTTCTATTTCCTTGTGATTAAGGCCAAAATCATTCAATTGGACCTTCCTAACTTTCCCATTGATGTAAGAGGCAATGCTAGTGAAGAAAACACATTGGTAAGTAATTACAATATCTCTATTTTGGGAAGAGAAGACCTTTGTCCATGAAAGATTAATTATAAATCACAGAATGTTTAAGTTGGAGCGATCTGTGAGATCCCTACATACTTTATCTGTGCCTATTTCATGGTTCTTACGCCTGTCTACCTTGTATTTCAGTCTTTTGGGTACATACCTTCTGCCTTCTAGACTTATAATTTTCTCAAGGACAGAAACTCATGTCTGGTTCATCTTTCTATTCCTTAAAGTGTCTTGCACCATGCCTACCATGTATTCAGCAACCATCAGAGATTTGTAAAACGAATAAATCAAATCCACCACCCTTTTGTTTGACAGATGTGGAAACAGATTCACTATGAGTATTTATATGACGCTAAGATCATACTGCTAGTTCCCGGCAAAACCAAGTCTAGAACCCTGTTATTCTGATTGCTACGCCAATGGTTTTTCCATGGAGTCTTGTTTCTCAGCTTGTTAAAAATGAGTATGGAATTTCTCTGAGTGAGCGTAATCCATCATTTGCCTTCAGCTAAAACTCCTGTTGACTCCCTATGAATCCATTGGGAATATACCCACTGTGGGAACCAGTACAAAGAACAAACACAAAGCACAAAGAGAAGGGAGAGTTATTTGTTCCCTCTTAGTATTCTTGGCCAGAATGGGTTGTATATTTAGTAGCGATAAGACAGATTTAAGCTTAAACACTGAGAGGCAAGTCAAATCATAACAGTGTAGGTGTTTGGGATACATGGTAAGGAATAGGTCAGTCTCTGCCAAATCTTGACTTAACTCTATGTGAATGTGTGTAAAATTACGGATAATATGAAATATTGTTATGAAAATTAATGGTTACAAAGATTAAATCAAATAACTAATAACATAAGCCTTTAGCAAATGTAGAAATGTCTTCTGCAAACTTGATTATGGGACATTAAGTGAAAATATTTTTTTTTTTTTTTTTGGAGGAAGATTAGCCCTCAGCTAACTACTGCCAGTCCTCCTCTTTTTGCTGAGGAAGCCTGGCTCTGAGCTAACATCCGTGCCCATCTTCCTCTAGTTTATACGTGGGACGCCTACCACAGCATGGCTGCCAAGCAGTGCCATGTCCGCACCCGGGATCCGAACCAGCGAACCCTGGGCCGCCGAGAAGCGGAACGTGCGAACTTAACTGCTGCGCCACCGGGCCGGCCCCTAAGTGAAAATATTTTAATATTATGTTATAGAAAGTGATCATCATTAGTAAGAAACATTTACTGAGTGCCTAATTTATGCTAGGATATGTGAATTGAAAGACAAGAAACTAAAGTCCTTGCCATTATTAATTTATAATCTAGTGTCAGGAACAAGACGTCCATAAATAGATGACTACAAAGGAGGACAGAGGGGGTGACTGTGAAGTCAGCATGAGAACTGGCCTTTAGTGCCGGCCTCAGTGGCCTAGTGGTTAAGTTTGGTACGCTCCACTTCAGCAGCCCGGGTTCAGTTCCTCGGTGTGGACTTTCACCACTTGTCTATCAGTGGCCATGCTGTTGCAGCAGCTCACATACAAAAAAAAGAAGAAGATTGGCAACAGATGTTAGCTCAGGGCAAATCTTCCTCAGAAAAAAAAAAACATTGGCCTTTAATCTTGGTCAGTGGGGAGCATTAAATACTTTTGAACAGATTTGTGATATATGTACATACAGTGATCTTTTAAGAATATTACTTTGACATAGGTGTGCACTGATGGAAGGACAGGAGAAAATAGGTATAGAAATACCAATTTAGAGACTCTTGTAATAATCCATAGGTGAGGTGATGAGAAGGCGGACTAAGGTGAGAATGAAGGGCTATATAAGTAAAGGAGAAGACCTGGGAGAGATTATGAAGCCAGAATCTACATGACTTGATGACTCAATGGATCTAGAGAGGGAGATGTTAAAGCTGATGCCAAAGACAGAAATTAGCTCTTTATAACTGACTGTATTATATATGTTACCCTGATTGGTTTGAATCTGCTATAAGGCAGAGGCTTTCATTTATTATCTTTAAATTCCAATATCCCAGCAGAAATTGGGCAGTATTGCTCATGTATTTTGATATTCACAATAAGAAGCCCTTATTACAAAGAAAGGAAAATGGAAGACTTCATGACTGTAAAAGATTGTAAATGGAACTTGAACTCCCAGCAATGTGCAGCACAGTGCTGAGTATGTAGTAGGTGCTTAACAAGTACTTGAACTGAATTTAATTGTTGGTGTGGTAAAAAGATTAAAGTTCTGGGGCCGGCCCGGTGGCGCAGCGGTTGAGTGCGCATGTTCTGCTTCGGCGGCCCGGGGTTCACCGGTTTGGATGCCGGGTGTGGACATGGCACCGCTTGGCAAGCCATGCTGTGGTAGGCATCCCACATATAAAGTAGAGGAAGATGGGCACGGATGTTAGCTCAGGGCCAGTCTTCCTCAGCAAAAAGAGGAAGATTGGCAGTAGATGTTAGCTGAGGGCTAATCTTCCTCAAAAAAAAAAAAAATTAAAGGTCTGTTGGTTTTATTTCTAGCTCAACCAAGAAATAGTCATGTGACCCTGGGAAAGTCATTTAACCTTTCTGTATCTCCACATCCTGTTGGCATTAAGGACATGTAATAATCCTTCCATTTCTCACAGTCTATGACTTGATTCTAAATTTGATTCTGTCACTCAGCAAATCCTTTCCTGCGCCCGTGCTTCACTTCCAGCCCCTGCCTCACGCAGGACCTGGGTCTGCAATGAGACACCCAGAGTGCATTTCCTCTCATTGCCCCATGCTCCGGAACACTCCCGTCTCTCTTAACTTGACACCATCTCTCATCCTCCCACCTCTTTAGTCAAAACTCTTTTTTCCTCAGTGCTAATCTCAAAAAGTAGAGCAACCTGATCCGATAATTTCATATTAAGATATGAAATACTGGTCACCTGGAAGGTCCTCCAGGCTTCTCCAACTTTACAGAAGGTATCTTATTATTCTGGGATTTCAGGCAAAATGACAGAATAAAATAATGAAGTTTAGGAGAGAGAGTTTCAGCAAGACAGGCTTTTAAATCATGTTATATAAACCTGACCTTGTCATACCGATGGGCTCAGATTGAGGAGTATAGAGTTTTATACAAATCATGGAAAGCAGAGTAGAGAGTTGACCATATTTTTAATGTTCATTTTAGGCCACCCCTCTGCCCAATCTTCATTTGTCCCACTGCCTGACTTCTATCAACAGTTTAACAAATATTTATTTTAGCACCTACTCTGTATCATACAGCATGTTGGCAGTGGTGTTTTCAATACGCATAGAATATGGTCTCCGCCCTCAAGGGCCTTACAGCGTACTGTGAATGACAGACATCTAAACAGTTAAGTACTTAGAAACATATCAGCAGGCGTTTTACCCAACTTGGGGAGTTCAGGGAAGGCTTTCCGGAGCTCAAGCCTCACCAACCGTTTTTGAAGATCTGTAAACCAGGGCCAGTGCATAGCTTCATAACTGGCCTGAGGTATACAATCAGGGTTTCTGAACTGTACGTCCTGGACACAAGGCATAGATAATTTACTTTTCCAAACCATACTGGTACATGTAACTTGCTGAAGATTATTTTAACAATAGTGTATATCACCAAATCCAATTACTTAATTGTTCTTACAATGAATTGTGAAAGGATATGACTTCACTCTCTGTTTCACTGGGTGTTTTTAAGAACCTGGCTCTGGATAAATAGGCCTGTACTATCCAGTTTGTCTCCAAAAGGCAAAACCATTAATTTCCATTAATTCTAGCCTTCTTTCCTGACCTTCTATAAACCCTGGCTTTAGTTCATTCAAACTGTACATCAGTCGAAGAATTAAAGAGATTTATAGTCTAGTAGAAAAAATCCTGAAAGCCTTTTATTTGGTGGTTGTCTCCCAGTTAGGTACGAAATAATCAGAATGAAAACGTATGTCATGCTGTCCTTCTGTTTAAGTGATTAAACTGAACTTTGTCTGTATAAAAGCTATTCAAAGTTCAACAGAACTGTGATTTTAAGAAAAGCCTTGGGTGTTTGTGGAGACTGCAAAATACATGGGAAAAAACCCTCCAAGTTCAATGTATTCTGCAAGGGACTATCCAATTCCAAGGGCAAAATGTGGGAGCTGCATGTGCACTAAAAGTACAGTAGCCAAACCTGCTCCCGCAGCCGCCATCGTCCTCCAGCCTAGCAGGCCTTGGGTCCAGGCCAAACAGACACTCATCAGGGAATAAATGGTCTGATCTGTGAACAGTTTGCACTATGTAACTGAACCTATTGACAGAGAAAGCCAGGAATGGGCTTATCCTTCTTACATCATTTTCATGAAAATTGCCAGTTACTGAAAGATTTCTATTGCAAGTGTGTTCTTTAGAGGCACATATGCACATAATCAAAGACACAAGCCTTTGGACCTCCATATTGATAGCACTGCTCATAGCCTCTTGAATTTTTTAAGTGCTAACTGGCTGTAATTGGTACCAGACACTTATGAATATAAGTATTTTATATTTGTCAGTGTTTCCTTTGCACTTCAACCTAGGCTACTTGCTGGTATTCTGACGCCTCGCTGGCTGGCTATCAGTCACATGAGCAGCAAATGTACAGATGAATATACCATGAAATGACTTGGGGGCATTGAAGCAGAAGTGCCTGTGAGCATGAGTGACAGTACAGACAGCAGGGAGCAAAGCTGCTGATAGGTGGGCTAACTCAGGCTGGGAGGAAACTCTGCTTTCCCTGTGAGACATGATGTGATCCAGAAGCTTCTAGGAGGTTCTGGACATTCTGGACACAGCGCTAGACCCTCCCTGTCTCCCACCACAGCTTCTCAAAATTCTCTTCTCTTGCTTTCTATCCTCAATCCCTACTCCCTCCCAATATACATTCACATAGCTGCTCTCTGTCTCTATCAACTTCTCTCTTTCTCTCTCCTCCAACCTCTCTCTCTCTTCATTCCTCCTTCTCTCTCTCTCCCTCTCTTTCTCTCTCTCTCTTTCACACACACACATACACACCCCTGCACACTAGGGTTTCCAGACACCTAATGTGCTTCCTATAAATCTACCAACTTTGAAACCCTGCCAAAATCCCAAAATATTACCCATGAGCAAATTCTAAGAAGACAGCTCTTGGGTATAATTTCTCTAACCTGCCACCATGCCATACTGTGCAGTTGGCTGAGGCCTGTGTTACCATAGGCCTTCCTAATACTCTTAGAGGAGCCTCAATGCCCTGATATTTTTCCCATCATCATCATCATCCTTTGTGATGTGTGGAGCGGTCTTGAGATGGAAAAGTTAAAAGAGGAGTAACAGCATTGCACCAATGTTTTGAATGTGTGCTTTGCTATCTACTAACACTGACCAGATTTTTATTAAATTACACTGAGTGATTTTTAAGAGGAGAGAAAAAGTATTGTGTTTGGTGGTCAAATGTCTCTTTGCTCTGTGGTGCTGCCACCTAAAATGCTACTTCATTTGAGGTATGGCCCAAAGACCACTTGTATCAGAAGCATTTGGGGACCTTGCTAAAAATGCACACTCCAGACACCTGTCCCAGACCTACTTTATTTCTAAGGGCAGAATCTATAAATCTGCATTTGTGAAATGCTTCCCAGGTGATTCTGATGGCCTGACAATTTGAGAACCAGCACTCCAAACCAGCATGGTTTGCTGTTTAAAAAGGGTAATGGCCTCAGGAACTGATGACCTAGTGGACCTGCCTTTACAACTGATTTCCTGTGTGACTTTGGGCAAATCAATTAATTTCTTTGGGCCTCAGTGTTCTCATCTGTAAAACGGGACAAATCTCTTCTTCCCATCCTCTCAAAGTTGTATAGATCAAATATAAATGTGTGTGAAAGTTCTTTAGAGTTTTATAAAAATAACACGTGTTATTATTGTTATGGGTGGGGTCAGGGAGAACAGACTGGAGAAGGAATGCTGTTGGCAAGGACTGAAGGGAGGAGAATCCAGTTTCTTTCTTTTTCCCATCAGACTCCAGACAATGGGTTACAGTATTGTGGAACTTCAAGGTTCTTTCCAAGTCACAACCTCCCCCAATCCTTCATGCGCTCGCCGTTTACTGTTAACAGTGAAGAAGGCTCCTCTCTTCCGCAACATTCCTGTAGGTGAAAAACCTACCTGAGCAGGTTGAGGTCAGCTCCAGGTTCTGATCAGCGCCCAAAATGGCACTGTCAATCAGTAAGACAATGCGTCTTCCTGCTTACTTATTAGGGGCAAATGTAATTAAACAATAGTTATCTACATATTAGCAGAGTTGGAGAAACAAAACAGATATTTTTGTTCTCATTCATAATTAGACTTAGGAATGGTACATGCCACAGGTAGTCATCTTACAAGACACAGAAAGTATTGTTCCTTTTTCTTGCTTAATGACTCCAGACATTTCTTTTGTTTCTGATATGAATGGGGGGATCTTTTATTTTCAGGGTGCATTATCCTACTTAGGCCCCCTTCCTTACCCTCCACTCTCTGAAGTTTTAGTCAAAGGATTTCATAAAAAATTTCAACACTTATAAGATTCAAATTGGGTCTAGATTTTTTTCCAAACATCTGGCTTTCAATTTCTGAATGCCTAGGTCATTCCTGCCTCTCGGAAAAGAATGTCTGCCCATTCTTGTCCATTCCCTGAGTGCTCCATCTCAGTGACTTTCTTCTCTGCTATTTTGACTTTCCGACCAGGAAATGGATTTCATTAACTTTAGCTTGCAGAGCAGAGGCTGTACCTGAGGTGACCCCAAAAGTCATTCAAATATTCCAACGGAAGGCAGGTAAACGCTGTGTGGGAAATCACAAAGAGGAGGGAAAAAGAGAGAGGGACGAGATGAAATCAGGCTTTGACAAACAGTTCAGCCAGGCCGGCCCCCTGGAAGGGAGCCAGCGTTGGTAAAGCAGCAGCAGCTCTGGGTTTCACAGTCAGTCTGGAATGCACTTCAATACAACCCAGCCTCCATCTCGTTAGAGGCCTAGCGTTTGATGATTCAGCTGCTTCCCGGCTGCCAGGAGAGATTTGGCCAACTGTTTGAAAAACACTGTCTGCCCCAGACCACACTTGTTTTTATTCTCTGCCTGTTGTCAGGGGCCTCTTCTGAAATGGAACACCTCAGGAAATCAGACCCAAACTCTGAGGAGTTCATGCTGCCTCTTGTACCCCCTTTTCAAAGGCAATTATACCAAAATAGGGATTGTTTGTAGCAAAGTGCTTTCCTAGTGATGTTGAAAGCAGACAATGTGTTATCAGGAAATGATCTCTCATTAGATCTCCTTTAGATCAAATGAAAAACAGAGTGTGCTAGCAGACTCATCAGACATTAAAGGCACAGCTGAGATCTGCCATTGCTGAACTCCCCATATATCAGTTTGTTCAAAGATGCAGGTTAAAGGGTAATGGAAACGCATTTTGGGAAGGAATTGAGCAAGAGCCTCGGCTGTAGGCTGGACTCTTGAACTCTGCTGTTTGCTTCTGAACAGTTCCTTAGAGCTGCAGGCCCAACTTTCTAACAAAGAAAGCTGAGCCTCAAAGTGGACTGGGCTGTCTCAAGCAGAAATGAACATATTACCTTCAGTATAGCTTAGTGCTTCAGAGAATGGTCTTCGGCGTCAGACTGTCTGAATGTGTAGTTCACCTATAGCACTTAGTTCTATGAATGTAGGAAATCTAGTTCTCCGTGCCTCACTTGTCTTCTCTGTAAAATAATAGTACCTTCTTTATGGGGTTGTGAGATTTAGAGGATCAATGAGTTGATACATGTAGATATATGTGTTTAGAATAGAGTCTAGCATACAAGCCCTCAATAATAGTGTTAACTATTAATGTTATTAAGGCCCTGAAGGTATTCCAGGCAACATACACTGTATGTAGCAGTGATTGCGAACACATTTTTAGTAAGACAATCTTGAGTTTGAATCCTAGTTCCACCACTTACTAGCTGTTTGGACTTGGGTAAGTTACCTAACCTCCATAAGACTCAGTTTCCCCATCTGTAAAGTGGGGATAATAATTGTAGCTTCGTAGAGTTGTTGTGAGGATTAATAAACTATGTAAAATGCTTAATGCAGTGGCTGGCCCATAGTAAGTTCCCAATAAATGACAAATAATCATACAATATGCCTAAGACTCTGTGACTCTAGAAACCCCGTATCTGGTTTTTTTTCTAGTCTTGGCTCTATTTAAATACTGAATAATATTTTAAAGATTCATTCTCTGCTAAGAGGTCCTTATATACAAGAAGCAAATTGAAAAGCTATTATCTTTCTCCATTAAAAAAAAATAGTGATGATGTCTTCATTAGCTCATTGCTCAGGAGGAAGCAGAGTTGCCCAAGTGAGTAGGAGATGGAGAATGGAACTCTTCTCTCCTCAACCCTTAGATGCTTCAATGGTCTGAGTAGTCACTTGGGCCAGTCAGCTGGAAAGAGAACCAGCTGGAAGCAAAAACGGGGCAAATTGACAATTACAAAGTTCCTTCGTTTTATGAAAATGCTTGGTTATTTGTCAGACTTTTGGCCTACTCAGTATCTCTCAATCCATCTGTATTCCTCTTGAATGATGAAAACCAGGGTGGGAGGGATAGCAAGGGAGGAAAAGAAATCCCTGGCCCTCAAAACTTCACCTGTGGCCTGGCATGGAAAGTGGGCTTGCCTTTCCAGAAAAGATAGTGTGACCTTGCTGAGAAAAGAAGCCAGTCCAAACAGTTGCAGTGATTCTATACTTCTCTCATGCTCCAGCATGTTCCTCAGCTGGGAAACATCATGCTTTAGAAGAAGAAAACGTGATGCCTCCTTTCTCTTGCACTTGCTTTGTGAACATGCAGAAGGTCCCATATTCTCCCCTGTTTTTCAAGCAACAAATACATTGATTTTGGGGAGGACAGCATTGCTTTAGCTCCATCTTGGGGCATGAAAAGAAACTAGATCTAAATCGATAGATTCTCAAAGAACGATTTAATGTGTCACTGAGAACTTGTCTCTGCAGTATCGTAACCTGACTTTTTGCCTGAATCTAAAGAATTGCACATGTAAGTCCTGGCAAGGAACACCCTTGCATGTGGCTGTGGTTCTGCAAAGTCCAAATTAATTCTCTCCTTTCTCTTTCTTGATTTCTACTGTGGTTTCAGAGCAGCTTCAAGAGAATTCCTGATGTCTGATTAACTTTGCCCTCCTCAGACCTTTAATTCTCTTGCCCCCATCCCGTTCATCTTTAGCATCATCACCACGTCTGAGAAAATAAAGATACAGACATTAACCCCTTTGGTAAGGCTTGCCTTGCTTCCTACAGACACGGTCTTTAACAAACACTTTTTTTAATTTTCAAGAAGGAAGCAAAAATATATGCAGGAGCCATTTTCTATTACTATGTAAGAACAGTAAAATACTATAAAGTGGGTTCCCAGCATTTTAACAGTAAAAACCAGTGAACAATACTTGAATAGTCACTATAAGCAGCAGCCCACTGGATTGTAATTCTTAATAGTTTTTTGTTGGGCACAACAGATTACAGAACAGACTATTCTGGCAGAGAGATTTCTACAAGAGTCACTTTCAAAAACCAATCTGGGGTGCGAAGTAAAGCTTGCCGGACTGTGGTAGAAACAGCATAAGCAGGTCCTGTTGGCAGTGGTTTAAAGAGTGAGGCGTATCTGGACAGAGGCATTGTGGACAGTCACACTTGTCCACATGGAATAAGAGAAGAGGAGATTGGTTCTCAAAGATAAAGTGTCTTCCTTCTCAGCTCTGTGGGTCCAAAACCTTGAGAGTCAACTTACTCAAGAATGACTGGGCCCCAATAACTGGCTTACACCATTCCAAATGTGAACTGCACCAAAATCCAAGCCTGAACTGCCTGTTTTCTGCGTAGGGTATCTCCTTGGTAGGGAGATCCATTCAGAGAAACAACTTACTGGCGAGATTTTATATCACAGTATAAGTTAATGATATAAAGTCAGAATAAAGAAACTAAGGTAGCTCTAAGAGGTCTTGTCATCTCTCTAATGGAAGAATGTCTACCACTAAATATTTCTTGCCAGAGCTGTGCCCAGTTATCTGAAGGCAGAAAATCCTCTCCCTGGAAAGTTCTGGAGATACTTAATGTAAACAGACATATAGTAATCAAGCAAAGAGGAGTCCCTTTTTGAACTTATGCCTGTCTCAACTTAAGAAGCAGGCAAACGTGAAATGACTAGTAGGGTCTTGTGAGAGAGCAACAGCTTTATAAGCGGAGTTGGAACTCCAGCCCATCTCAGTGCTGGGTATGCAACGGGTCTTTCTTTGACTTTGTGGGGACTGGTCAATTAGTTGACTTAGTAATTCCTTTTCTAAACCATTTCTACCCCAACCACATATTATTCATCACTCCTTCTCACCACCCCCTTCCTTCCTAAAGTGCTTCTTTTTTTCCTTTTTTTGTGAGTAAGATTGGCCATGAGCTAACATGTGTTGCAAATCTTCCTCTTTTTGCTTGGGAAAGATTACTGCTGAGCTAACATCTGCGCCAATCTTCCTCCACTTCACGTGGGATGCTGCCACAGCATGGCTTGATGAGCGGTGCTAGGTCCTCTCCTGGGATCCAAATCTGTGAACTCTGGGCTGCTGAAGGGGAGTGCACAAACTTAACCACTATGCCACCAGGCCGGCCCCCCTAAGGTGCTTCTTGACGATAGTATTAGGCACTATTAGTTACTAAGTTGTGAATCCAGAGATCTGTAAGCATCTTTTCTTACTATTTCCAACTCTGTTTATCTCTTTTTAAGCCAATGCACACTCTGGGCCTGAACTGGGCTCTTTCCCAAGAGACATCAACCTGTGCACATCACAGAGGGACCTTTTCCTCAAAGACCATTCAAGTGAACTCACTTGTACTCTACTGATATTTCTCAAGATGTCTAAGTTACTCTTCCAAAGTTCCTTAAGATAGTTAGTATGGCCACCTCAGTATCATGGAAATGTGAATCATTGGAGTATAAAACTTATTACTCTGAAATGTCAAGACTTTAAAACAGCATTATAAAATAAGGAGCCCAAAAATGATTAAATCAGGAAGACAAACATAGTTTATGTAATTCACATGAGAGAGGAGCTTGATTCTTCTCCTTAAGTGGCCAGATATGATGGAAAGAGGACTAAAAGTAGGAGCTGGAAGGGCAAGAGACTTCAATATAATTCATTACATATCCATTATATTCCATGTTATTTAATTTAATTTCCACATGAAGGCTGATATTTGGCTGTGTAGCAACTATGTACACATCAATGCAGTCAAACCAACTGTTTGCAGCAGGTGTTGCTCTGATCGGTCAGGGCCTGTGCTCTACCAGTTGTTAAATACTTGAAATATCATTAAAAATCTTACCAAGCCTACAAAATAGGTAGTTATTTTGGTCTACATTTCAAAGAAAGTCTCAGAGAGGGGCCAGCCCGGTGGCACAGTGGTTAAGTGCTCATGTTCCGCTTTGGCAGCCCGGAGTTTGCCAGTTCAGATCCCGGGTCCAGACATGGCACTGTTTGGCAAGCCATGCTATGGTAGGCGACCCACACGTAAAGTAGGGGAAGATGGGCATGGATGTTAGCTCAGGGCCAGTCTTCCTCAGCAAAAAGAGGAGGACTGGCAGCAGTTAGCTCAGGGCTAATCTTCCTCAAAGAAAAGAAAAGAAAAGAAAGTCTCAGAGAAATTAAGTGAATCTACAGCAAGCAGTGGAGCTTTATGTGAACTATCTCATTTACCCCTTTTTGAATGCCCCTTATGAGGTACTATCCCAATTTTACAGATGAGGAAACCGAGGCTCAGAGAGATTAAGTAAATTGCCCCCAGACTGCACCAGTGGAAGAGCAAGAGCTCAAATTGAAGCCTAGCTCTACCTGACTCAGAGGTCTATTCATTTCATTAATACCATGCTGCCTTCCAAGGTCTTTGTCCTAAATTGCCACTGAGCCAGCTCTATGTCCATAGGTAAAATGTTCTGAGTTCCTAATTTTATATTGTTGGTCTCGGTGATCTCTAAGTTTCCTCCCAGTCGTAACCATCTATGTAAAGTTTTAAGTTAAGGTATTTCTTTAAGGATTCAACAAGGCATTTGTGTACACTCTAGTCATTCTCATATGGAGAGTGCTGTCATTAGATGATCAGTTGCATCATTTTCCTTGACAAGTTCTCTCTTGTACGAAGAGAGGAAGAACTCTGGATGGATACTTAAAAGTGTGGCCTTCAGGAACTGAGCTTGTTGAACTTCCCAGGATGCCAAAGAACTTTGTGACTTCAGCGTCTATAGTGCCTAACATAATGTTGGGGTGTTTTTTTTTTTTTTTTTGGGTGAGGAATAGTGGCCCTGAGCTAATATCCATACCAATGTTTCTCTATTTTGTGTGTGGGACGCTGCTGCAGCGTGACCTTATGAGCTGTGTGTAGGTCCACACTCAGGATCCAAACTGGCCAACTCCAGGCCGCCGAAGTGGAGTGGGCAAATTTAACCACTATGCCACCCGGCTGGCTCCCCAACATTGCTTTTGAAGGACTTTTCTCTTCATTGTTTTGCACTAGAACCAAATTTTGAGAAGTGTTGTAATATAGTGAAGTGGAGACTAGATAAGCCATCAACATCAGAAGACTGGGATTCCAGTCATGGTTCTTCCATTCCCTGTTTGCAGATGCTCAGGCAAGAGCTTCCCCTTCCCTTGATCTCTCATTCTTTAACTCTCATAGGGTTATTTTGAGTATCAAATGAGATGATGATGGTAAAGTTATTTTTAAGCTATTTTCCTTTAGAAATACATTACTGCATTCAATATTTGACTACTTACAGAATTCCTTTAAAACCATAGACTTGTAGCATGGAAATAAGTATTAGATATCTACTTCAGTGGCTAGAAAAATATTTTGTAGGGGCCGGCCCCGTGGCCAAGTGGTTAAGTTCGCGTGCTCTGATGCAGTGGCCCAGGGTTTCACCGGTTCGGATCCTGGGCGCAGCCATGGCACTGCTCATCAAGCCATGCTGAGGCGGCGTCCCACATGCCACAACTGGAAGGACCCCACAACTAAAAATACACAACTATGTACCAGGGGGCTTTGGAGAGAAAAAGGAAAAATAAAATCTTTAAAAAAAATTTATAAATAAAGCACTTATTTCAATAGAAATCTTAGTGGAAAGAGCAATAAAAATAAGAGATGGAAGCAGGATTTATCTGCTCTGGTTGAAGCAAAAGTGGGTGTTCTCAATTGCTCGGAACCCTAGGTTCTCACAGAAACTCTGTTTGAAAATCACTTATATAATTCACACCCTCATGTTCAGAGGGGCCTGAGATCCAGAGAAGGAAAGGGACTTGCCTAGTGCTGTCCAACTCATAGAAGGGAGAGCTGAGACTAGGAAGCACATAGCACACGTATAATATGGCAACATATTTTTCTTCTGTAGTGGTCGTTTCAATCAGGAGATAGGCAAGGATACTGTGTTGGACAGAAAGTATCTGAATTAGGATAAATACACTTTAAGTAGGTTGTTTTGATTCAGATATTTTGACGTGAAAATATTTTGGCTGTAAGAATAAACAAACGAACAAAAACCTTTTCAGCTTAAATAAAATATTGTCAAGAAGCTTGCCCAATGTCTTTTCCCACTCTGTGTCCTCTTTCCCAAGGCTTACCTCATCCCAAACCTTAGTCATATCAAATGGCTGGTCAAAATGGAAATAGAAAGTGTTAGGTTCTCATTTTTTTGAAGTCAGTTTCATATTTTATTAATTTTTCTGTGAACTTTATCAAAGTAAGTTCAAAGTAATATATGCATGCAATAACAAATCAGGGCATGTGGAAGAATTTGTAATGAAAAGCAAGTCTCCCTTCGCAATCCCCAGTGCCATTCTCTAGAAGCAACTAATTTTAACAGTTTCTATTTGTATTTCCTGGACGGAACCAAGGCCAGTGTCAAAACTACCTTGGATCACAACATTCTCTATGCGCTAGAATAGAAAGGCTTACAACCAACAGTTGCCAGCTATATTTACCACAGTGTTCTTCCTGTTTACATCTCTCTCTGGTCCCCCAAGATTGAGATCCTTGAGGTTAAAGCTATGGTCATCTATAATATCCAAAGAAGAGCCTCACTTTAATCCTTAGGAGACAACAGTTGAACTAGGTCCTAGACTATCTTATTTATTCTTAGATTCCGAGGACTTAGCACATAGTAAGTACTCAATAATAAATGTTTGTTGAGGATTTAATTCACTAATTAATTAGTTAACCAGCAAAGGTCTAAAGAAGCCAGTACAATATCACCTCGCTAAATTATGTACCTCAATTCCGTGACTGCAGCACTGTTGGCAAACACTGGGAGTGACCACGACATTCTATTCATATATTATCATTCCTATGGCCCTAAGCAGCTAGCCTGTAAGGAAAGACACAGAAACCTGTGCATGGAGGTGGCTTCCGACACTGACCTTGGCTCAATCCAGGGATTAATCAAGGAGTAATAGCTGCCATAACAACACTCATTTATTGAGTATCTAATATAGCACCTATAGTATCTGGGATAAGCACTTGACATATGTTATTGAGTCCTATCTACAACTCTGTGAGATAGGAACTATTATCCCCATCACTGATGAGAAAACTAGATGCAGAGAGAGAATGCATCCTGATCAAGGTAATACAGTAGTATAAAAGTGATGGAGGGTGGCGGGTGGGTTCAAGTCTAAACAATCTGACTCCAGAGCCTATGTTCTTTATGTTTTAAAAGGACATTCCATAGTGTCTTTCATGTAGCAGATACTAAATATAAGTTAATTCTCTTCTGGTCTTACTGGGAACAGGAAACATTTGGACAACCGTAACTCAGGGAGGTAAGGAAAGGAAAGGAACTCAAACACATAAATACAGAATCAGATCTTATCGAGGGGCAAACATGGAGTTAATACTATTATTCTTAATCACCTTCTCCACTTCCCACTCTCTTTAGCATCCCCCTTCCACCCTTGAAAGTCATCCAGTTTGATCTTCAAGTCAATGCACTAGAGCTGGCTGCCTTCCTGCCATAGGACTTCATCCAAAACTACACCCACACAAGCCATGTGTCTACTCCCTCCTGTATCTTATTAAAGGCCATGTTGATGATCCAAACAGAATGGGAAAATTATGTTTGGGGAGAAGACTGTATGCCTGGATACACTTGGCTAGGGCAGAACTTGCCTGTCTGTAGAAGTTTTCTGAGGCTCCTTCCAATAAAAGAGTGAATTCTGCTTCCTATCCTCTCAGGATATTGTCTGTAATAAAGTTGCATTTTGTTGCACTTTATACACTCCGAAGAACTTTTGCAGATGTTATTGCATGTGATCCTCACAAGAAACTTGTGAGCTAAGCAGAACATTCATTTAGTAAGTATTTAATGCCTCCTACTATGTGCCAGGCCTTGTGCTGGGCCTTGGCTTAAGCATATGAATAAGATTAACTCCTCCTCATCCTTCCAGTCTCAACAAATGACATCTTTTCAGAGAGGACTTCGCTTCCACCCCCTTCCACTCTCATCATATCCTGCTTGTATCCATCATAGGACTTATCACAATTTAATTATAGATGTATTTGTTTATTACTTGCACTGTAAGCTTCAAGAGGGTTGGAACTTTGTCATATTCCCCACTGAATCCCCACAAATAGCACAGTGAGAAAGAGTTCACAGTCTGGTAAAGGGAAACAGACTAGTATACACATAAACATAATAAGTTAGTGCTGCTGCCTTGGAAAAAGTCTGTTGAGAGTAGGGGCCTAACAACAGGAGGAACAAATTCTATTTCTATGTGTCAGAAAAAGCTTCACTGATGGGGTTACGCTTGAACTGGAATGTCAAAAGATGATAAGGGAACAAAGATGGGTAAATACTCCCCCAAAGAGAAAGCAACATAGACAGTAGCTTGGAGGCATAAAACAGCGTGCCGCATTCTAGGAACTGCAGGTATTTTGGTAATTTCTAGAGCATGTAAGAGTGAAGTGGAGGGTGTGAGTTGGTGAGAGATGAGCTTGAAGAAGCAACACAGAAGCCAGGTTAGCAAGAGGACCTTGAATGCTGTACTACCCAATTTGAACTTTATTCCATTCGCAATAACAACAGCTACCACCCATTCACTACTTCCATTTACAATAATAATAGCTACTATTTATTGACTACTAACTTTGAGCTGAGTACTTTACATACATTTCCTTTAAAAAAAGCCTCTTTATTATGGAAAATTTCACACATATATAAAAGTAGAGAGAATGATATAATGAACTTCCATGTACCCATTACCCAACTTCAACAATTATCAACTCATGACAATTGTTCTGGTTATCTATTGCTGCATAAAAAAACTACCATCCAAACTTAGTGGTATAAAATAACAATGATTTTATTATATCCCATGATTTCCGGGGCCAGGAATTTGGGCAGGGCGATTCTGCTCCTTATAGCACTGACTTAGGCCACTCAGTAGTACTCTGCTGATGGGTGTGCTAGCCTGGAGGGTCCAAGACTGCTTTAACTCCTATGTTTGGTAGCTTGATAGGAATGCCTGGAAGGCTCAGATGGGCTAGAATGTGGACTGGAGTACCTAAACGTAGCCTCTCTGGCACAGCAGTCTCAGGGTAGTCAGACTTCTTCCTGTTTTCTCCATGAGCAAATGTCCCAAAAAAACTAGGTGGAAGCTTCATGACCTTTTCTGACCTCACCTTAGAAGTCACACAGCGTCACTTCTGCCACATTGGTTATGAGTTATAAGGCTTGCTAAGATTCAAGGGAAGCAGAATTAGATTTAATCTCTAAAATGTTGCCTCTAACAACCAATCTGCTTTCTGTTTCTATGCTTTTACCTATTCTGGATATTTCATATAAATGGAATCATGTGACCTTTTGTGTCTGGTTTCTTTCACCTACCATAATGTTTTCAAGATTCACCCATCTTGTAGCATATATCAGGCCTTCACTCCTTTTTTTTTCTGCTTTATCTCCCCCAAATCCCCCCAGCACATGGTTGTATATTCTAGTTGTGAGTGCCTCTAGTTGTGGCATGTGGGATGCCACCTTAACGTGGTCTGATGAGCTGTGCCATGTCCACGCCCAGGATCCGAACCAGCAAAACCCTGGGCTGCCGCAGTGGAGGGTGTGAACTTAACCACTTGGCCACAGGGCCAGCCCCCTTCACTCCTTTTTATGGCTGAATAATATTCCATTGCGTGGATGTATCACATACCACCTTCATCAGTTGATGAATATTTGAGTAGTTTTTTCCACTTTTTGCTTATTATGAATAATGCTACTATAAAGATTCCTGTGCAATTTTTTGTCACCTTTTGTGTCTGACTTCTTTCACTTAACATAATGTTTTCAAGATTCAAGAAGTGTTTGTTCAGGCTCTCATCTTAAAGTGGGGAGGTGGCAAGGTCACATTGTAGAAGAGCATGTGAGATGGGACATATTGTTGCAGCCATATTTGGAAAACACAATCTGCCACACCAATCTTGTTGCATCCATACCCCAGTCCGTATCCTCCCCACTGCCATGAACTATTTGGAACTAAATCCCAGACATCATATTTTCTTCTCAACTATTTCAGCATATAGGGACTCATTTAATCTTCACCCTGCCCCTATGAGGTTAGACTTTTTTTTTTTTACCATTTCATGAATGAAGAAACTGAAACCAAGAGAAGTTTGAATCACTTGTCAAAAATCACAAAACTAGTAGGTGGTTCAGGCAAGACTTAAACCTAATATATTTGAATTTAGTATCCATGCTTTTCCCCTATTGCTATTCCATAATAGGGAGCCCCTGGGGGATTTTAAATAGGGAAGTTATATAACCAGCTTGGCCTATTGAAAAGATCTTGCTAGCCAAAATGTAGAAGGCGGATTGGAAGGGGCCACAGCTGAGACAGAGAAACCAGCTAAGAGGCTGTAATGGGCCAGTGCTTCTCAAATTTTAAGGTACCTATAAGTCACTTAAAGATCTTGTTAAAATGCATATTCTGTTTTGATAGATCTGGAGTGGAGCCCGAGATTCTGCATTTCTAGCAAGCTGCTGTTTGGCCTCAGACCTTATTTTGAGTAGCAAGGGCCTAGGCTAAGGATGATGAGAGCCTGAACTAGGGAAGTGATACTGGAGAGAAAAGGGTGCAGAGAAAAGAAGATAGAAGGTATAGGTATCAATAGGTATATCATCCCCATTTTCCAGTTGATTCATAGGGAGGGTTAAGTTAGCTCAAAAATTATATACCTAGCTAGCAACTAAAGCTATGACCAGAACCCAAATCTGCCAATTTCTCATCCCACTTATTTGGCCACACAAGGGAAGTCACACAATACAACTACAAAGCATTAGTGTTCCAAGTAAAATTAAACAATGAAAGTCTTTTACCAATGCATTACACACAAAATTTAATTCACATTTGCTCTATCTTAAATTTATCTCCCTTAAAATGATGTATTTAACTATATTAAGTTAAAATAGAGCAGCATTTTATGTTGTTTAGTTAAGAGTACCATGCTATCCAGGAGTTACGCTACTGAGTCGCTGGGCACTTCTATCCTGACTTTGATTGAGGGAAGACTTTATAGATATAGAGGGGATGAGATTTGACCTGGATCTCATGGGATAGGGAGCATTGAGACAGAATGAAAGGAATGAGGGAGGCATTTGCAGAGGTAGAATGGTGGGAATAAGATCCGGAGGCAGGAAAATACACAATGTGAACTGCATATATGAGTTACATGGTAAGCCTCTGCTTACTCTTCCAAATACTTCAATTATCAGAAAAAGGAGAAACCACAGGTGGACTTTTCTGCACCAGTTGTTTGGGGGAGAAGAATTCCTATTGCAGTAGAATGCCTACCATTTGGGGAGGTGAGACACGGAGGTAGGGTTGGGGATAGGATGTGAAGTGACACCAGAGGGATGAATATTGTATCCATAGATCCATCTGTCTATTGGAATGGATGTGTGTTTAATGAGTGACTATCCCACCCCTGGGAGAGGGAGGAGCCTCACTAGTTATTCTGTTCAGACCCTGACCACACCCGCCATGCCCAGGAAGCATTCACAAATGCAAGGGCTCTATGTTTAACCATTTGAGGAACTGCCAGATTGTTTTCTAAAGTATCTGTGCCATTTTACAATCCCACCAGCAACGTATGAGGGTTCCCATTTCTCCACATCTTCATCAACACTTCCTATTGTGTGTCTTTTTGATTATACCCATCTCAGTGGATGTGAAGAGGTATCTCACTGTGGTTTGTGTTTGCATTTCTCTGATGGCTAATGATGTCGAATATCGTTTCATGTGCTTATTTCCAACTGGCTCTTGTGAGCAGATTATAGGCACTCTTCCTGACTTTGGTAACATAGAGTTACCATATAACCCAGCAATTCTACTCCTAGGTACATACCCAAGAGAATTGAGAACATGTTCACACAAAAAAAATTATACAAGAGTGTTCATGGTAGCATTATTCATAATAACCAAAAAGTGGAAACCACTCAAATGTCCATCAACTGATGAATAGATAAAATGTGGTATGTGGTTGAGCCATGCAATGGAATATTATTCAGCCATAAAAAAGAATGAAGTACTGATATACACTACAAGATGGATGAATCTTGAAAACATTACGGTAAGTGAAAGAAGCCAAACACAAAAGGTCACATTATTCTATTTATATGAAATATCAAGAATAGGTAAAGCCATAAAAACAGAAAGCAGATTGGTGGTTGCCAGTGACTAGGGGAAAGGTGAATCGGGAGTAACTGCTTAATGGCTATGAGGTTTTATCTTGGAGTGATGGAAATGTTTTGGAACTGGATGCACGTCACTAAATTGTTCACTTTTAAATGGTTAATTTTATATTAAGTTCACGTCAGGGAAAAAACAAAGAGCCAATTGGAGCTGGCTCCAACATACCACTGCCTGAAGACTTTCTCCCTCCAAAGTGAGGAAGATCCCACTGTTTATGCCTTACGATAGCCACATACCACCACTGAGGCAATGAGTACAGAAATGACTAGCAACTTGAATGGGAAGAGGGTGAATGCCTGGAGGGCAAAAATTCAATAATATCTCAAATGTATTATTCCATCACCTCTCTGTCTACCTTCCTACCCACATTTATTATTATCTTACTTAATTCTCACAACAATTTTATATATGGGAAAATTAAGGGCTAGAAATAAGCTAACCAAGATCACACACAGCTAGGAATTGGCAGAGATGGGATTTAAACTTTGATCTACCACAGCCTGTGCTCCTACATTCAATGGGGAGCCTAGGGGAGCCATGGGAGTGGTAGGCAGCCATGTTCCTTGGGTACCCCCAGGCCATGGGGAGACCTCTATGGTGAGTATGTCTGCTTGCCAAAAACTTCAGTCCTGTTCCAGAACTGGTGGCCTTGGGGCCGTCTGAGAAACTGTGGGGTTGTGGGGGCTGCTTAGCTGTCAGAAATAATCTGGTCAGGACCATGGGGCTTGCTCTGATCTGAGGCTTCCTTTGGCATTTTTTTCAGAAAATTCAAAGAGGAATCTAAACATTTTGGGGTGTTGTAGAGAACTGAGATATGTTGTTTCCAGGGACCTAAAAGACTATCTTTTCTAAAGAACACACTTACCAGATGAAGAAACTGAAGCTTGTAGAAGGGAAATGACTTGCCTAAGATCACATAGTTGGTTCAATCAAGAACCAAGGTGAGATGAGGAAGTCACTGGAAGAAGTTTGTCCTCATCCTCAACTCTCCATATTCCACTCTTCCTTTTCTTATGTTCCTTCCGAAGTTCTCTAATCAGGATATGCTTCAATAAGAGAGTCTAGTATACTTATTCAAACCAGCGTATCATAAGGTATAGTCTTTTTTTTAAAAAAAAACTTTATTATAGAATTTTAATGTATATTACTTATTTATAAATTATAATTGTATTTTACTTATTTATCTGTTTGTTTATTGCTGGAATATTTTAAAGCAAGTCCTAGACATCAAGGTATATATTCTTAAAGAAAAGCAGTATGATATAGCAAAACACAAACAAACATAAAGCTTACACTTGGCTGAAGGTAGGGGACCTGGGCCTTGCTTCACTTAGCTCTGCCACTAACTAGCTATATATGGTCATGGGAAAGCTGTTTAAGCCCTTAGTCTCAGATTTCTTTCCCTATGAAAGAAAAAACCCTAGATTTTATGACT
This sequence comes from Equus quagga, assembly GCF_021613505.1. Taxonomy (NCBI): domain Eukaryota; kingdom Metazoa; phylum Chordata; class Mammalia; order Perissodactyla; family Equidae; genus Equus; species Equus quagga. Next base: position 31,371,924 of record NC_060276.1, read on the forward strand.
TTATAACATTAAAATTCGGTGACTGTTCGGATTCCTCTAGGGATAACCAAATTTTAAAAGGGAGCAAGTGTTTAATGTACCTCATTAAAGCCTGGCAAAGAAAAGTGGTCTTGGGGAGCATTAGTTAGAGCTGTGGGGATGGGAGACTAATTGTTCCTAGGTCTTAAAGTTACTTTTTGAAGGCAGCTGCCACAGAAGGCTGGCCTTGAGTACAACTACCAAGTGTGGCTCTGGGAAATGCAAAATTATGCCATCATTCCTCTTTACTACTGGACTTTCAGGATTAGTTGTTTAAATAGCCTGAAGATCATCTGTCTGAATTAAACCGGGAGACTGCGCTGTAAGGATAAAATGTTCTCCAGCTTCAAACGAATGTCTATTTTCGGAAGTATCCAAACACTTCACAACTTGCTTAACCATAAGGGTTTCTTTCTCGTTTTCTCCCTTCCCTCTTTCCCTCCCTTCCCTCCCCTCTCCTTTGCTTCTCCTTGCTTCCCTCCCTCTTACCCCCTCTGCCTCCTTCCTTCCCTTCCTTCCTTCCTTCTCTCTCTTTTAAGGAGGTTGCAGGTTAGTAAAAGGCTATATTTTAGAGATTGAATGCTGCCACCTGCTGGTTGAGGGGCAGCACTCAGCTGGAGCAAGGAAATCTTTCCGCCAGACCCACAGCAAAAAACAAACGAAAAAACCACACAACTAAATGCACCAGATGTACAAACCAAAAAGAAATTTAAATACTTTTATGACTTATTATCTTACCCAAGAAGGCATTTATTTTTTTTCTGATGTAAGTAAATTGTTATTATTTGAGAAAATTTGTAAAATCTGGAAAAGTGGATATGGGAAAACACCAATTTCCTATAGTTCCCAAATTCTAACATGATGGTGCATCTTTCCCAATCTTTATTTGATACATTTTTTTAAATACTCTGATTTTCAGTCAAAATGTCATTTTTTTTCATGACTCTTTCATTTAAGAAATATTTTTATTAGCACCTTCTATATACCAGGTACTTTGCTAGGCACTGGAGATAAAAGTGAGAAAAAAATCAAGAAAGTCCCTCCTTGTCCCTTGTGTTTACATTCAAGGGTAGGGGTGACAATAAACAAATGAAGATACAATTAAACGTTAGATAATGATAAATGCTGTGAAGAAAAAGAAAGCATGATAAAGGGACAGAGTGACGGCAGTGCTATTTTAGATAGGGTGGTCATGGAAGGTCCCCCTGAGGTGATGGAAGAAGTGACATTTGAGCAGAAACCAGAATGACAAGAGGGAGGAAGCCATGCAAATGTCTTGGGAAGGGTCTTCTAGGGGGAAAAGTGTTCTAGGCTGATGGAAAAGCAAGTGCAAATGTTCTTAGGCAGAAGCAAATGTTCTGAGGCAAGAGCGTGCCTACTGTGTTAGAGGCATAACAAGGAAGCTATTGTGGCTGGAAAGGTGTATGGGAGAAGAAAACTAGAAGGAAATAAGATAGGAGAGCATAGCCAGGGATCAAATCACAAAGAGGCCAAATCATGTACAGACAACTTTTTAGTGTTTCCCTCCATTTAACATAACAGAGCTGCAGCTTGAAGGATGGGCAGAATCCACAGCAAAGGAGCAAAAGAACATCTCAGAAAGAGACAACAACATTGAAGGAAAGACATGAATGCTTCAGAGGTTAAGAGTATGGACTCTGCAACTTGAGAGATCTGGGTTCAAATGCCAGCTCTGCCACTTCTAGTTGTATCATGATCCCGCTCCTGACCAATAATAGAGTGTAATCAGTTGGTACATGCCAGACCCTATCTCTAGGAGACCTAAGATCAGAGGAGGGTGGCTGCATTGATGGAGTGCTGCAGATGCAGCCAAGCAGAGGGTCCTCCCAACATCCACTACTATATGCTGGATAGAGTATCAGAGCGGAAGTTCAGTAGAGGGGAGAGAGGGAAGATGTCCGACGTGTAAAAAGTACGAACCAGGGGCTGGCCCCGTGGCCGAGTGGTTAAGTTCGCGCGCTCCGCTGCAGGCGGCCCAGTGTTTCATTGGTTCGAATCCTGGGCGCGGACATGGCACTGCTTATCAGACCACGCTGAGGCAGCGTCCCACATGCCACAACTAGAAGAACCCACAACGAAGAATACACAACTATGTACCGGGGGGCTTTGGGGAGAAAAAGGAAAAAATAAAATCTTTAAAAAAAAAAAAAGTACGAACCAGAAAGACTGAAACAGATAAAGAGAAGGAGACAGGGTAGGCTCTACAATCCTACCTGGTCTTGGGTAGGAATGTTAGTTACCACTAAGGAGTAGTCCACTATATAATCTCAGACTTTACTGTGTGTGACACACATGGTTGGGGCCCACAACCAGAGTTTCTGATTCAGTAGGTCTGGGGTGAGGCTGGAGAGTTTGCAGGTGATGTTGATGATGCTAGTTCAAAAATTAGTGCTATGATTGCTGTCAAATGAAGCAAATTGAAAATTCAGTCAGCCTGTTTCTTTGTTCATGTACTGACAAATTGGCTACAGTGTTTATCTCTTGGCATTGATGAAACTGGCTGTCTATGCTCCTGTACATTTTTGATGTTATTCAAGGTAGAGTTGTGAGTTATATGGCTGCTGTTTAATATAGAAAAGAGACCATCTGGAGCTTGGAAAATACTCCTAGGTTCATTGACTTTTGTTATTTCTTTTTACTCATTATTATCCATCAGCAAGCAAGACATTGAAAACAGTTTATCCCATATTCTCTGTTGATGAGGATATGAGAAAACAAGCTTTTTCATATTCTGTACAGCAGTTTTTCAATATGTGTAACATTCTAAATAAGTACTTTTTTTATCTAGCAAGTCCACTTCTAAAAAATGATCATTTGGAATGAATTGGAGATATACTGCAAAGATATAGGTGTGTGGATGCTCATCATGAGTTTAATTTACAAAAATTCAAATTACAATATCCCTAAATGTCTAGCAATGGGAAACTGTATAAATACTGTGGAAAGCTTTACTATGGAAAAAATCTTAGTGTCAAGAAAATAAATATAAAGGTAGATATTACAGCTGTTATGTGTGTGATTTTTTTTGGCATTTTGTATTTTCTAAAATTTCTTCAATAAACATGTATTGTTTTTGTGATCAGAAGAAACATTCTCTCTACAAATCACTTGATACAAATTATATTATGAAGCTTCATGCACATTGTCATTCTTTACATTCAAAATTAAGACTTTGCAGCAAAGCTACAACAAAGTATACAGACCTGAAATTAAACTGATGGTCGTTTTACTTTTCAAAACAATGTTATTAGTGTAACAGTCTTTACCATCTGTTAATTTGGATTACAAAGCAATAGTATAAATGAGCCAGACCAGAATCCAACTTTTCCTATATTTCTACACTGTATTTAATTTTCCTTGCACAAACAACCGTTAAATGTGAGGACAGAATTTATTAAATTAGACTAAAGACCACCAGCCTTACATGGAAGCACCAAATAATCATAAACCAATATTTTCAGTGTACTATAACAACAGGCTTAGCTGGACAGAGTTGAGATCCACTCTCAACTGTTGAGATCACTGTACTTTGAAAATGTGTCTGTATCAAGATCATCATTACTTCAGACCCCAAGTATCAACGGACAGGAAAAAAGTCGCATTTGTATTTAAACTTTATTAACTTAATATGTTCACAGAAAGTGACAAAACAAATTAAACAAATTAAAATTATTATAAATTCATGTCAAAAGTAAAAGCATAAATTCCTAAAAAAATGTAAAAGCTTGGATACAAATTTACCATTTTAATAATTAAAGAATAGAATTCAGTCTTACTGACTGACTTTTGAGGCACAGAATATTTAGTCATAAAAGATACTTGTCTTGCCTTGCTCTACTGACGAAATAGAATCTACTTAGGATTCATATGTGGCTTCTAGAGCTCAAAGAACAAATTCAACCAAAGAAACAAATTCTCTAATCTTGAAAAGGCATGTAATTCTGAAAACATAGCTGTTTTCCTATAATCTCTCCGTCACCTTCCTTCTTGTGCCACCTCTCTGCTCTTTTATGCAAACAAAGCTAAACATTTGTTTCCTTTTATGTAAACACTTAGTTTTGACAGATTACTCACATTAAAGCTTACATAAGGAAAAATATATTAACAAAAGCAGTAAAAAGTCAAATATGGAAATATATATATGCAGTTGAATAAACTTCATTACAATATCCCTGTTAACAGCAAATCTTTAAGAGGAAAGCACTCTTTGGTCTTCAGAGCTGATAAATTGATCCTGGTCCTTTCCTCACTTTCAGCTTAGAGAATCTCTCATTGAGCGAAAGCTTAGTCTGTGAAGGAGAGAAAAGCTATGACTTCGCGGGGTTAACAATCTTACGAAATACTCATGAAACTTGATTATCAAAAGTAGACAGGGGACAGCCAGAGAAGACTGCAAGTAACAGGAGGAAGACTGAGTTTGAAGAAAGTGCATAGAGCTCTTCTCTGTGACCCTAGAAGCATGAAGTAGTTTGCCTGATCTATGGTATACCACTCAGGCCACCTCTTGGTTCTTACAGGCTAAATAGTGGCATCAAAGGGCTTTAATTGAAGAGGTGGGGAAGAAAGCATACTATTACCCACAGATTAAGTGGGTAAGCTTCCACAGTGGGGTGAGGGTCTGGCTCACTTCTATTGAGTGGAGATTAAATGCTTCGACTATGCTGACTTCCAACTGGTGTTATTAGTCTACAACCAGCTGGAATACCTCAAAGATCTCCCAAGGCTTAACTTTCAGTTTCGTTCATATATAGACTGCCACTGAGCCTAAGTTTCTTTCTCCATCTTCAAAAAACACACTTTTCAGCACCACCCCAAAACCTAAAGCAGAAACCAGATTGATACTGCTCTGAGGCACAGGTGGTCTCTATCCATTACTACATATTGCCTATTTTCCTCTTGTAGGTCATATACTTTTATGCAGAACACAATTAATCAAACTTTGGATGGAACAGGCTGCTCTGGTTAATTTAATTTGTTGCTAACTGAGAATTGGCAGATAATTCTTTTGGTTTCAACTCCTGCTGTGAAAATCTTCAAAAATACATTAGTGTGTTTCTTTTTGCTTTAGTACATTGTCTGGTAAACATAGCTGTCTTCTTGGCAAGTGAGAACCATATTGAGCCTTAAGGCCACCACAGATGTAAACACATAGTACACCAAGCTAAATCCGTGTTTAATTTGAAGTTCATTTAAAAGATGAGTAATTAAGGTCAGTGTATTTTCTTGACCTTTGTGTCTTTCATGAAGGTGGAATACAGGGAAGAAATTTCTTGTGTATTAAGGGCTCCAGATAAGCTCTGGTTAACCACATTTTTTCCTATACACAAAAGACATTCTTGTATATGCCTAAAATGGACACAGTTTCTGTAACATCTCATGAAGAAGCTTACTGTGCAATTCTATTACATTTACCTGATTACCCATTGCTTGAAAGTTGTATTTCAGGTGTATTCCTCTGGGCTGGGATGGGGAATTCTTGATTGTAGCATATTTAGCTGTTAGGTGTAAAGCTCTAACCCCATGTCTCATGTATCTGTCAATTAAGCATAATATTTAATAAAAATATATTTGACAACCACTAATTAGATGACCAACATTCAGCCATTCAATTTAACCTCTTGAGGTCTCATTTCTACCAGCTATAAAATGAAGAAGGGCTAATTCAAGAACCCCAGATTCAAGTACGGAATCTGGGAGTGTTGTGTTTGTATAGCATTCAAGAGGATCACATGCATGCATTAACCTAGCCTTTTTTATACTGTCACTTCAAAACCGCTAGATGAGTTTTTCTACTTTAAATGCCAAAGCAGTTTTACTATTATTTAAGTATAGTCACATCTATAAGCATTTTGGAACAAAAGTAGCCAGAGCCTCCAGATAGAGAAAAAATGAATTAGTAGTTGCTTTGGGCTGGGAGAAAGGGAGGGAAGGGAGTGAAGGGAGTGAATGGGGAGTGACTAGTAATGGGTATAAAGAGTCTTTTGGGGACAATGGAAATGTTCTAAAATTAGATTATGGTAATAGTGACACAACTCTGTTAATATACTAAAAACCATTGAAATGGGTGAATTTTATAGTATGAAAATTATACCTCAATAAAGTTGTTACAAAAAAAGAGCACATAGATACATAGGAATTAATACAAAAAGCAGCCTGGCTATCCAAAATTTTCATTCTGCCACGGTGCAGGAGTATCCTCTATATAGGGCCTCTTGAATGGCTGCTAGTGGATCTGGTTCTTGCTTTGTCTTATTGTAACCACTCTTCACGTAAATAAACAGTAGAGAAGAATTTTTTTTAAAAAATGGATGGCTAAACTAAAGCAATCCTGAGAAAAAAGAACAAAGTTGGAGGCATCACAATCCCTGACTTCAAAATATACTACAAAGCTACAGTAATCAAAACAGCATGGTACCAGCAGAAAATCAGATGCACAGATCAATTGGACAGAATTGAAAGCCCAGAAATAAAACCACACTTCTACGGACAGCTAATCTTCCACAAAAGAGCTAAGAACATACAATGGAGAAAGGAAAATCTCTTCAATAAATGGTGCTGGGAAAACCGGACAGTCACATGCAAAGGAGTGAAAGTAGACCATTATCTTTCACCATACACAAAAATTAACTCAAAATATATTAAAGGCTTGAAGGTAAGCTGTGAAACCATAAAACTCCTAGAAGAACATATCAGCAGTACACTCTTTGACATCGGTCTTAGAAGGATATTTTCAAATACCATGTCTACTTGGGCAAGGAAACCAAAAGAAAAAATAAACAAATGAGACGTCATCAGACTAAAGAGCTTCTGCAAGGCAAAGGAAACCAAGAAGAAAACGAAAAGACAACCCACCAACTGGGAAGAAATATTTGCAAATCACATATCCAACAAGGAGTTAATCTCCAAAATATATGAAGAACTCACACAACTCAACAACAAAAAACCAAACAACCCAATCCAAAAACAGGCAGAGCATATGAACAGACATTTTTCCAAAGAAGATATACAGATGGACAATAGGCACATGAAAAGATGTTCAACATCACTAATCATCAGGAAACACAATGAAAACTACACTGAGACATCACCTTATACCCATTAGAATGGCTATAATCACCAAGACAAAAAATAACAAATGTTGGAGAGGCTGTGGCGAAAAGGGAACCCTCACACACTGCTGGTGGGAATGCAAACTTGTACAGCCACTATAAAAAACAGTATAGAGATTCCTCAAAAAATTAAAAATAGGGGGCTGGCCCCGTGGTTGAGTGGTTAAGTTCACATGCTCTGCTTTGGCAGCCCAGGGTTTTGTGGGTTCGGATCCTGGGTGTGGACATGGCACCGCTCATCAGGCCATGCTGAGGTGCTGTCCCACATAGCACAACCAGAGGCACTCACAACTAGAATATACAACTATGTACTGGGGGGCTTTGGGGGGAAGAAGAGAAAAAAAAAGAAGATTGGCAACAGATGTTATCTCTGGTGCTAATGTTAAAAAAAATTAAAAATAGAAATACCATATGACCCAGCTATCCCACTACTGGATATTTATTCAAAGAACTTGAAATCAACAAATCAAAGAGACTTATGCACCCCTATGTTCATTGCAGCATTATTAAAAATAGCCAAGACGTAGAAGCAACCCAGGTGCCCATCAACTGACGAATGGATAAAGAAGATGTGGTATATATATATATATACACAATGGAATACTACTCACTCATAAAAAAGACAAAATCATCCCATTTGCAACAACATGGATGGACCTTGAGGGTATGATGCTAAGTGAAATAAGCCAGACAGAGAAAGACAAACTGTATGATTTCACTCATACGTGGAATATAAACAAACACATAGACAAAGAGAACAGATTACTGGTTACCAGAGGGGAAGGGGGTTGGGGAATTGGCATAAGGGGTAAAGGGGCACGTATATACAGTGACTAATGAATAATAGTGTACAACTGAAATTTCATTGTTATAAATTTTCAATGTTATGAACTATTATGACCTCAATAAAAAAAAAAACAAAAAACGGATGGCTAAATAATTCAAGGGAAAATGTTTACCACATGTAGTGTCTTAGTCTATTTGGGCTGCTATAACAAAATACTGCAGACTGGGTGGCTTATAAACAACAGAAATTTATTTCTCACAGTGCTGGAGGCTGGGAAGTCTGAGATCAGGGTGCCAGCAGGGTTGGCTTCTGATGAACGCTCTCTTCCGACTGCAGGCTGCCAACTTCTAGCTGGGTCCTCATGTGGTGGAAGGGGCATGGGAGCTCTGTGGGGTCAGTTTTACAAAAGCACTAATCCCTTTGGCTCCACTCTTAAGACCCAGTCACCTCCCAGAAGGCCCTACCTCATAACAGCATCACATCGGGCATTAGGATTTCAACATATGAATTTTGGGGGAACACAGACATTCAGACCATATCATGTAGTCACACTTTATCAGAGGTAGAGAACAATAAAAGCCCAAATGTTGTGTAGTTATCTTAACATGGTCAGTTCAGTTGCTGTAGTCAGTGGTTTTGTGTCAGATAGTTTTTCACTGGTTTTCTTCCTGATTATAAATATTGTTCCTACTAGGACTCAACTGAACCAAAACCAGTGTTCAATTTGGAAAAAAGAAAGCGAGTGCCCTGAGAAATTAAATAAATATTGGTTTCCTAATTAACTTTTAGTCATAATTTCTCTTTCCCCTCTTTGTTTTCTTCAACAACATACCATAGAACATATACATGCTTTTTTGTTTATTGAACACAATATATTGCATTCTTAATTTTAAAAGCAGCTAAGTGTAACATTCTAGATATGGTAGGCAGAATTCTAAAAATGGCCCCCAGAGAGTTCCCTCAAGACTGTGAATATGATGAGACATCACATCCATGAATATATTACCTTATCTGGCAAAAGACACCTTGTAGATAAAATTAAAGTTACTAATCAACTGACTTTAAAATAAGGAGATTATCCTGGATTATCTGGGTTGGTCTAATCTAATCACATAATAAAAGCAAAAGAAGGGGGCAAAAGAGGAAGTTAGAATGATTCAAAGAGTGAGAAGGACATGACTTGCTGTTGCTGCTTTCAAGATGGAGGGGCCACATGAGAGGGAACTCAGGCTGCCCCTGGAAGCAGAGCGGCCCCTGGCTGACAACCAGCAAGAAAACAGGACCCTCATTCCCACAACCACAAGGAACTGAATTTTCCCAACATCTAGAATGAGCTTGGAAGTGGATTCTTCCCCAGAGCCTGTGGACAAGAGTGCAGCCCGGGCCCAGCACCTTGATTTCAGCTCCCTAAGACCCTAGGTACAGACTCAGCCAAGCACACCTGAACATCTAAACTACAGAACTATGACATAACGGGTGCTGCTTTAAACTCCTGTTTGTAGTAATTTGTTTTAAGCAGCAATAGAAAACTGATACACTAGGCTTTTAAAGAATTTAACCTCATCTTTACTTGTACTTGTGGAGAGACAATTTGGTAGAGTAGAAAGCCCACAGATTCTACAGCCACAAACCAAATTTGAATATAGCTTCTACCACTTACTAGTTGTATGACTTTGAGGAAGTTAATATATTCTATCAAGTGCATTTTATTGATCTGTAATATACAAATGTTCATACCTAATTCACAGGATTGCTGGGGATTAAATTAAATCACAAATGTAAAAGTGCTTAGCACAATTGACTATTCTTTCTCACCATTCACCAAAATAAACTCAAAATGGATCAAGGACCTAAAGGTGAGACCTGAAACCGTAAGGCTTCTAGAAGAAAACATAGGCAGTACACTCTTTGACATCAGTATTAAAAGGATCTTTTCGGACACCATGTCTTTTCAGACAAGGGAAACAATAGAAAGAATAAACAAATGGGACTTCATCAGACTAAAGAGCTTCTTCAAGGCAAGGGAAAACAGGGTTGAAACAAAAAAACAACCCACTAACTGGGAAAAAATATTTGCAAGTAATACATCTGAAAAAGGCTTAATATCCATAATATATAAAGAACTCACACAACTCAACAACAAAAGATTAAACAACCCGATCAAAAAATGGGCAGGAGACATGAACAGACATTTCTCCAAAGGAGATATACGGATGGCCAATAGGCACATGAAAAGATGCTCACCATCACTAATCATGAGGGAAATGCAAATCAAAACTACACTAAGATATCACCTTACACCTGTTAGAATGGCAAAAATAACCAAAACAAAAAATGACAAATGTTGGAGAGGTTGTGGAGAAAAAGGAACCCTCATACACTGCTGGTGGGAATGCAAACTAGTGCAGCCACTATGGAAAACAGTATGGAGATTCCTCCAAAAATTTAAAATAGAACTACCATACGATCCAGCTATCCCACTACTGGGTATCTATCCAAAGAGCTTGAAGTCAGCAATCCCAAAAGTACCATGCACCCCAATGTTCATTGCAGCATTATTTACAATAGCCAAGACGTGGAAGCAACCTAAGTGCCCATCAACAGATGATTGGGTAAAAAAGATGTGGTATACACACACACACACACACACACACACACACACACACAATGGAATACTACTCAGCTGTAAAAAAGAACAAAATCGCCCCATTTGCAACAACATGGATGGACCTTGAGGGAATTATGTTAAGTGAAATAAGCCAGATAGAGAAGGACAATCTCTGTATGACTCCACTCATATGAGGAATTTAAACATGTGGACAAAGAGAACTACCTGGTAGGGGCTACCAGGGGAAAGGGGGGGTTGGGGGTGGGCATAAAGGGTGAAGGGTTGCACCTACAACATGACTGACAGACAATAATGTACAACTGAAATGTCACAAGATTGTAACCTATGATTAACTCAATAAAAAATTTAAAAAAAGAAATGTTTAATTAAATAAATAATAATTTTAAAAGAGTGCTTAGCACAGTGCCTAGCACATAATAAGCACTCAGTAAATACTACCTATTATTAATCTGCTTCTATGTCCACAGTTCTTTCATCCCTTCCACAGATGCCTTTGTTTAGGCCCATTTTAAAGGGAGTATAACAGCATTCTTCCCTTTCCAGCTGTAGTTCTGGAAGGATACACAGATGCTCTTGATAATCATCACCAGGCAAAGTCCTCCATGATTGAAGTTTTAATTCAATCATTTGGAACACTGAGGTTTATGTAGTATGTCTAGTATATATTATTATTAAATAGCAGAAAGGTTTTAATCTTAAGATTGAAAATGAGGAAAAATCTTCATGGTACCAAATTCTTCAGGGTGGCAATTCCTGCATGCTTTAAGTAGAAAGGATACAACATCAAGACACTTATACTCACCATATGAAAACAGGAAATGATGCATGGAAATCTCAAATATAAACATAAATTCAAGTCAGGCAGTTTTACTTATGAATTTCCTGGTTCTATATTTGGATTGTTTACAGAAATTGTTATGGACAGCTCAGAATCAGACCCTAGAGTCCCCCTACTGGAAGCTACATTTGTCCATTTTTGTTTCATTTTCACCCTAAGAATAAAGTTAGTGGTATAGATGTCTGTCTGCAATTACCTTTCAGATCTTCGATAATTTTCATAGGAGTCGTGATCATTTGCCGGTGAAATCTATGGGAAAGGTGGAAACAAATCATGTAAAAGCCTTCCTTACTCAGCACAAAGTGCTTATTTTCTATATTTTAAATTGACTAACATTTTCAGTGACAATATTCTCTTTGTGTGATCCTCAGTCTAACATTCAATTTCAGATTTTTCTCCCCTATTCACAGATACAAGAATGTCAAAGACAGTGGACCCTTAGAGATCAAGCAGTCCAATCCCCTCACGTAACCAATAAGAAAATGGGGATTCAAAAAATTCAAATGATGTCCCCAAGGCCTTATAGCTAGTAGTGACCCAGAAGGAAAGTTTCAAGATGTAGATGTGGCTGGGATCTACACACTGGTTGTCTGCATCAAGGGGAAAGATAACAATTGTAGATAAAATCCACAAAGGGTGTCCTTATAATCTTTATAGAATAGGCCTGTGACCTTGACTGCATTCAAGATAGTTAAGTGAGATGGAGAACTGTATTATCCTAATAACTTAATTTTAGAAAGTCTCACTTCTACCTCAATCAGAGATTTCAGGTGAAAGTTAGGATTTTTTTTCAATAATTAACTTAAATCTCTTATTCACATAATTACCTAGTAAGTGACAACAAAGGTTACACCTACATGTGGTCAATGAAACAAATCAAAGCATAATCAAAACATTCCATTCAAATGTTAATTGGCCCAGATCACTCCATAACTGAACTGGTTTCAGTGCATCCAGTTATATGTAGCTAGTATTTGGTGGTCCAGCTGTTTTTATATAAACTCCTAACTACAGTTATAGTTTGCAGGTGGATTTGGTATTAAAAGCCTTACAAATAATATAATAGCAGCCAAGAAAGCTGTAGAGCCAGTAGACTATTAAAACGCAGTAACACATGGAGGTATTCTTAAAAGTTAACATTTACAGATCAAATATTCTCTTATTGGAAAGTTCATGTTTAAGTTGGAAGTACGTGTTAGTGTTTACAAGTAAACATGCCACTGAAGGCAGTCTTGAATTTGAGATAACTGTGTGTCTAATGGCAATGACTCCATGAGTTAAAGAGAGCCTCGTGTACACTCACCCCATACTCTACTGTCAACACTAGTTAACAGAGTCCTTGCTAAGAACTAAAGAAAGATAAGGATGCCACTAGAATGGAGACATAGTTATATACGGAAACCAGTGGCAATCATGACAGATTATCCGGGGGCTTAACTAGGTGGTGGAGAAGCAAAGTAGGAGAAATGAGAATAGGAGCAAAGGAAATGGAGAAACAAGGGCAGGAATTAGAACTGGAAATTATTGGAAGAAAGAGATTTGAGATAATGTGATTATTTCTAAAATAAATTGGTCAATGTCATTTCCTTCCTTAAAGTCAATAGTCCTGCATTGTCCTCAATATAGAATCCACACTCTAGCATGGCAAGTAGGCCCACCATGATCTGCTCCTGACTCTAGAACTCTGCAGTACACAGTCTGAAAACTACTGCAGTTTGACCAAACTAAGCTAATTGCAGCCGTGGGGGATCAGAGTTTGCCACCCCAAAATGTGTCTCTCTTGCATAATCATTTTTGGGAACAAAAGACTCAGGAAGAAACTTTGACCTCCCCCCAACTGCCCAAAAGTCTTTAAGATAGAAGGTCTGTCCCAGGGAGGAGCTATCACTATAGCTAACTCTAGGTGTGCTAGACAGGAACGCACTAGCAAGCCCATTTTTATCAGTTTTCTTCGGGTCTCATTGTCCATAAATAGCCTGGCAAACATTTGTTTATCAAACATTTGCTTTTCCATCTCCATGAGAATTGCCTTCCTCCCCTTTGAAGTCCCAAACCACAATCCCCAATACCCTCCTTTGTCCTTAACTGAAGATGGTATTTAAGGTGGTGGCTTCTGCCATTTTGGTGAGTTACTCAGTTTTCCTGGGTTTCTCTCATGTATACATGTTGTTAAACTTTGTTGGATTTTCTCCTGTTATTCTGTCTCATGTCAGTTTAATTCTTAGACCAGAGAGAAGGACCTAGAGGGTAGAGGAATAGTTCTTCCTCCCCTGCACAGTGTACCAAATATGCCATGCTTTCTTTCACTTCTATACCTTTACACATGTTGTTTCCTCTGACTAGAATACTTTTTCCACCTTTTCTGCTTTGCTTACTCCTACTCAGCCTCTAGGACTCAACTCAAACACTATCTCCTCTAGGACGCCTTCCCTGATCTCCCTAGCTGGTTCGGGATTCCCTCCCCTATGCTGCCATAGCACCTTGGGCATACTTCTTATCTAAGAATTTCTGCTATGGCTTTCTTTCCTTCTTTCTTTCTTCTTTCTGTCTGTCTGTCTTTCTGGGAGCAAAGATTCTTTCTCAAGAACGTAGCACATTTCCAGCATATAATAAGAGCTCAGCAAATGTTGAATGAATAAATAAAATACTACAGACAAGTAGAGGAAGAAGGGGACTAAGAAAAAGGCCATTGAATTTGACAACAAGGAAGTAATAAAAAACTTTTGATAGCGAACTTTAGTAGAATGGTAGGAAGTGAACTCAGAATCAAGAAATGAATGGGCAAAGAGAAGCACCTATGAGAGTTTAACCTATTAGAGATTTTATTTCTATTTAAAAAATATTCATGTTTGCCCCTATATTCTGATGGGGATTTCTCACTTCACATTGAAAATCTCTTGAATATTGAATGAGCTTTTATATATACATATATATGTGTGTGTGTATATATACATAAAATTTGAATCACATAAAATTCATCAGAATGTAACAACTTTTAAAATGGCGTGTATTTTTAAAATAATCACATCAATATGGCTAGAATATTTGGTGGTTATAATGAATGATTTGATATAATCATCATCATTGTAATGATAAAATAATAAGAACTCCAATTTATAGAATGCTTACCACAATCTGGTCTCTATCCTAAAATGTTTACATATGTTTCAATTAGTCACCACAACGAGGTCAATATTATTCCTATTTTATAGCTGAGAGAACAGGCTCAAAGGGACTTGCCCAAGGTTCCTCAGCTACCACGTTTCATTAAATCTAAGACACCATGATTGTAAAATGCACTGTTACTTTATGTACCACTGAAAAGATTTTAAAAGTTTTCAATTTAATCATGTTATTGAATGTAAGACACTTCCTGATTTCAGAGATACTGAAACCTGAAAAAAAATGGGTGTCTCAGAATTGATCAAATATGGTATTAAGTGGTAGGAACATGATCCCATTCGAGTGTTAGTCCAAAGCCCCTGTCATGACCACTACACCATACTGTTTAGGTCTCTTTAGACATCTCATAGAGGGCCTTCATTCTAATCTCATTTACAGGAGAAGAAAACTAAGATTGAGAGCAGGGGAGGTGACTTGTTCAAGGTCATACACAGAGCTGGTAAGTGGATCAGCCAGGAAGGGAAGCCAATTTTCTGAGACCCAAACCAGACCTCTTTACACTGTGTTACATTTGCCATTTGAGCTAGCCCGTCTTTGCCTGTACGTAAAAAGGTATTGAAAAAAATACCAGAGTTTCATGTGTAGGAATAAGCATGTGTTTCATATAGGAGCTGCATTTACTCAACAAAACATTTCATCTAAATACTTATGTCAAACACATGTGTTCTATATTAAAGATGAAAGTTTCCAGCAAAATGGACTTAATTGGTTTAATCAATATACTATTCACTTCATTTCTTGTAATTGCTATTCAAAGATCTTTAGTAAGTAAATGATAAGTAAAATGAAGACAATGTCTTGGAGATTCAATGGTCGTAAAAGATTGTCAAAAATAATACAAATAAAACTTATTAGTAGCATGTATCATCCTTTCTCACTTTTGTCTAATGCCCATGTAGAAGCTAAATAATTTAAGGTAGGATTGAGAGTAATGGAAGGGAAGCAGGAACTTTTTGCAAGCAATTGTACTATAAGACTGGAAACACTTGACTCGTGTAGACATGTATGACATATATGGCTTCTTCCTACACTGATATTGGTAAGCAGGTTTTAAAATGTATTAAAGTAATCATCAACATAAGTAGATGCCAAAACTAACTACTAGAAGAAACAAAAGCTGTAAAAAGAAAGCCTATTCAAATGAAAATGATATACAAAACCACACAGATTCCATGCTATAAAGTTGAAAGTGCAGATGCTTACCCCTCGATTCATGTTCATTTGATAATTTCTTTGGCAAATCCCTTCCTGGTAGTATTCATTCTTTTTTTTGATTATAAAAGACCTGATAAGAATCATAAATGGTGACACTTTAAAAAGCAATCTTTTATTTTGAAATTGTTATTTAGAATGTATGTCTTCAAGCAACATTACTTTATTACACATATTTAAACATCTCATTTAAGATTGTACACTAGATGCAATTAAGATCCAGACTAGCAGTTTGATAAGTGATTTTCAGCTTAGGTGTGAATTATTACCTACTTCATGCATAACAAAGATCAGAATATGGTTCTGATAGGGCATATGGTTGAATGTTTTTGTTTAAAATTTTTTTTCAGGAGTGATGTCAGCAAAATGGCTGTTATGGACTGAATATTTTTGTTACCCCAAAATTCATATGTTGAAGCCCTAACCCCCAACGTGATGGGATCTGGAGGTAGGCCCCATGGGAGGTAATTAGGCTTAGATGAGGTACTGAGAGTGGGGCCCTCATGATGGGATTAGTGTCCTTATAAGAAGAGTAAGAGACCAGAGTTTGTTCTCTCTCTGCTGAGTGAAAACACAGCAAGAAGGTGGCCATCTACAAGCCAGGAAGAAAGCTCTCACCAGAACCTGACCATGCTGGCACTCTGATCTCAGACTTCCAGCCTCCAGAACTGTGAGAAATAAATTCCTGTCGTATAAGTCACCAGTCTGTGGTATTTTGTAATGGTAGCCCAAGCAGACTAAGACAATGGTAGACTAGAAAGCTACAGGCCCTCCTTCCCTGACAGAGACACTGAGTTAAAACAATATACAGACTAGAATAACTCTGTGAGAACTCTAGAGACCAACTGAGAGGCTACAGTACCCAGGACATTGTAAAACCAAAAAGGGATTCTAGTAAATGGGGTAGGAATATTCATGGCATTTAGTGCACCCATTTGTGTTCCTTCTCCCATGCAGCATAGCATGGAGCAAGCGAGCAAAAAATCCCCTTACTGGGGCTCCTCCCTTGAGATGGAAACTAAGGAGTGGACCATGCATCCAATGTTCTGGTTTCTCAGGGGGTTGCTTGAGAGGCTGGTTTCTGTCTCACCAAACTCAGACCATTGATGGAACTGGGGCCAGAGTTTGGAAGCCACTGAAAACAGAAGGAAGAGCACACTAGAGCTGCAGTTCTGCAGGCAGATGCCAAGGGGAGCAAGAGATCATAACAGGTTTGAGAGGTCCTAGAACTTCCAGATGGGCAGATTGGTGGTCTTCCCCTGCATGAAGCCAGTGTGCAAAGACTGGGAAAGGTGTTTGTTTTCTCAAATGCCCAAATCCCAGCAAAAAATTACAAAGCATACAAAGAAACAGGAATTTTGTCCAATCAAACGATCAAAATAAAACTACAGAAACCAACCTTAAAGAAACACAGATCTATAAGCTGCCTGACAAAGAATTTAAAATAACAGTCATAAAGATGCTCAATGAGCTAAAAAGGAACACAGATGCACAACTAAACAAAATCAGGAAAATGATATGTGAACAAAATGAGAATATCAGCAGAGATAGAAACTATAAAGAAGAACCAAACAAATTCTGGAGCTGAAAAATACAGTAACTGAACTGAAAAATTTATTAGAGGAGTTTGACTTGAAGACAGATCATTTGAAATCATTGAGTCAGAGGAGCAAAAAGAAAAAGGAAGAAAAAGGATGAGAGACTAAGGGACTTATGGGACATTAACAAGTGGGCCAATATATGCATTATGAGAATCCTATAAGGGGAAGAGAGAGAGGGGAGCAGAGAGCTTATTTGAAAAAGTGGAAGCAACACAAATGTCCATCAATGGATAAATAGAGAAACAAAATGCGGTATATACATACAATGGAACATCATTCAGCCTTAAAAAAGAAGGAAATCCTGTCACATGTTACAACATGGATGAACTTTGAGGAGATTATGCTAAGTGAAATAAGCCAGTCCTAAAAAGGACAAATAATGTTTAATTCCACTTGCAAGAGGTATCTAAAGTAGTCAAATTCATAGAAATAGAAAATAGAATGGAGGCTGGCTCCATGGCCGAGTGGTTAAGTTCACGCGTTCCACTTCTGCAGCCCAGGGTTTTGCCGGTTCAGATCCTGGGCACCGACACAGCACCACTAATCAGGCCATGCTGAGGCGGCATCCCACATGCCACAACTAGAAGGACCCACAACTAAAAATACACAACTATGTACTGGGGGGCTTTGGGGAGAAAAAGGAAAAATAAAATCTTTAAAAAAAAAAAAAGAAAGTAGAATGGTGGTTTCCAGGGGTTGGGGGTGAGGGAAAAATGGGCAGTTGTTGTTTAATGGGTATAGAGTATCAGTTTTGCAAGATGAAAAAGTTCTGAAGATCTATTTCACAACACTGTGAATATACTTAACACTACTGAAGTCTATACATAAAATGAGTTAAGATGGTAAATTTTACATGTTTTTTTACCACAATTTTAAAAAATAAACAAAATTCATTTTCATGAACTCATAAGATGTTTTCAGTTGGTATAGATCTTGAACCATGTAGTCCCAATTTCTCCTTTCACATATTAGGAGATGGAGACCCAGAAATATTAAGTAATTTGTCCAATGTGAGATACTTAAAGAGACTTGGGACATGAAGTCATGTCTTCATATTCTTATGTTGTTTCCAGTCACTCATGCTACTTATACTTCATTACAGGCCAATTTCTTAGAAAAACAGACTGGATTCTCACCAGCCTCTTCTTCCAAGAAATAAGAAAAACACTAACAACTGGGTAACAAATAGGGCTAGGGAAAACTGAAGAATTTGAGGGAAAAAATAGGGAAAGCAAATAACCAGTCTGAAAAGATGTCTGTTTTCAGAGTGATATGTAGTACATTAGGGATTTTAGACTCAAAGATCAAATCAGATCTTTGACAATTGACAAATCAGTCAATTATAATCAGGTTTGAATCTATTCCAAGAATTAATTGGAATGCTAGAATGGTAATAAGATGTTAGTTGTCACTCTATAATTGGAGTTTAAATGACAACCACTCCAAAACTAAGTACCTCATTTTCTCTGAAGCTAGACAGGGTTTAGAATAGCTTTGATCAGATGGATGGCACAGCTAATGTAAAGATAAGCAGATTTTGCCACTCATTTCATGCAGATTACTTAGTGGGGATACAAAAGACCGTTTTCCTTCTGCTATGCTTCTTTATTTACATATCGCCCCAGCCAAGGAAGGCATCTGACTGTAGATATAATTACCACGTCAATAAAAAGGAGCAAAAGCTGAAATTGTTATCAGGTATTTGGGGGCTGTTAAAAATTCAAATTCACACCTTATTCACAATAAATCCTGTTTAGAGTTTTTGCAAATCATATTGGTTTTTCAAAATGGAAAAAAGTTATTGTAAATCCTCATTAAAAAAACAATATTCTAAAAATGTGATCATATTTTAATCCAGGGAAGAATATGAAGATATGACTTCATGTCTTCTGTCTTTTATTCAGACCACAGTAGGCTTCTACAGTGATGACCTGTTTAAGGCAGAAATATACTTAGCATTTCTGGTTTGTTTTTATCTTCTGGTGAAGCTGACCTAAGGGGAAAATTCTGTGTGAGGGCATAAAATTACTGAAGTCTTCATTTTATACTTGGTGCAGAAGCCAGCTCCAGGTCCGAAGGATATTATTAAACCTAACTGGTCAACATATACATTAGAATGGAAAGTTATTCAGTAGAAGAATTAGTCTCCAAGGGATCAATTATAAAATATATAAAAATTTTCTGTACTTTGTGTTTTTTAGTTCTACATGTGATAATTTTAACCTTAACCAAGCAAGTAATACGTATTTGTGCTGCTAATACAAAAAAATTATAATAATAGAACATAAAGGAGAAAAACTGAACAGAATTGTTCATTATATGTTAAAATGTACTTGTAAAACAACAGAAACATGTCATTGAAAAACAATGTAAATGGAATTTCAGTGCCTTATGGAACTATTAAACCACTTGACAAGCAAAAATTGATGTGTAAAATGAAGTATGGAGCTGGCCGGGTGGATGGGTTCGCCCGCTCCACTTTGGCGGCCCAGGATTTCGCTGGTTTGGGTCCTGGACGCGGACAAGGCACCGCTCATCAAACCATGCTGAGGGGCATCCCACATACCACAACTAGAGGGACCCACTACTGAAAATATACAACTATGTACCAGGGGGCTTTGGGGAGAAAATGGAAAAAATAAAATCTTTAAAAAAAAATGAAGTAAAATGTGAAAATCCCTGATAAATGCAAAAGTATGAATTGCTTGTCATCAGTGTTAAACATATTTTAATTTTTATAGCAAATTATTTGTATACTATGAATATAAGTAGGGTGGGGCTTTTAGTATTAAAATAGTGACTACATCAGACATTGTCTATATGTAATAACCCACACATACATTTTGGAAGTAATTTTTTAGCTGAAATCAGCAATTCTGTGCAATTGTTAATATGAGCTAAAATACCTGACTAGACATTTATAGGCAATACAAACTGAAGGCAATGACTGAGAAATTCAAACTAATGACAAATAAAAATGGCAAGCAATAGGATATATTGGAGTATATGAGGAAGCCATTTGGAATAAACCTAATTCGGCCTGACTTCTCTTTGTTTTCCTCCAAAGGGGCCTGACTGGCTATTGAGCACGCATTGCATATCTGCTTAGACATTTCCTATGGCCAGAACAAAGGCCCTTGTGATAAAGATGCAACTTCCCCCCGACATTAGCATTTTTCCTTAGGCTAGGAACTGATTGTTGCACTCACCTTCCAGCTCACCTGTGACCACCCAGCTGGAGACAAGAGACTGCCACCCTGCTGTGTTCACTGAGACAGAAGACCTACCTGCTATTTCCATCAATCGCTGTGCCGACAGAGTAGTCTCGCGACTATTGTAAAAGGG